>NC_074708.1:21024206-21378420 GCF_024334085.1 Lutzomyia longipalpis
ATAGCTGGAGTACTCTAGCTCTTTTGACTGATTACTTCAGCCTTTTGAACCATGTCGCTGGAGTACTCTAGCTCTTTTAGCTAATTACTTCAGCCTTTGAACCATGTGTCGCTGGAGTACTCCAGCTCTTTTAGCTAATTTCGTCAACCTTTTGAACCATATAGCTGGAGTACTCCAGCTCTTTTGGCTGATTACGTCAACCTTTTGAACCATGTAGCTGGAGTACTTTGGTGGAATAAATCTTGTACTTAAGTTTTGTGGTGGAAGAAAAGTTCCACCGAAGTATTTAGTTTGATTGAAAAAATCTCGCTGAATTACATTGGCGAAGGAAATCGTCCACTGAAGTGTTTTGGTGAATGGAAACTTTCACTGATGTACTCTGGTGGAAGAACTCTTCGACTGAAGTAATCTGGTGGAAGAAATAGTTCACCCTTTCGCTGAAGTACTTTTGATTACTTCAGCCTTTTGAACCATGTCGCTGGAGTATTCTAGCTCTTTTGGCTAATTACTTCAGCCTTTTGAACCATGTCGCTGGAGTACTCTAGCTCTTTTGGCTAATTACTTCAGCCTTTTGAACCATGTCGCTGGAGTACTCTAGCTCTTTTGGCTAATTACTTCAGCCTTTTGAACCATATAGCTGAAGTACTCCAGCTCTTTTGGCTAATTACTTCAGCCTTTTAAACCATATAGCTGGAGTACTCTAGCTCTTTTGGCTAATTACTTCAGCCTTTTGTACCATGTCGCTGGAGTACTCCAGCACTTTTGGCTGATTACTTCAGCCTTTTGAACCATATAGCTGGAGTACTCTATCTCTTTTGGCTAATTACTTCAGCCTTTTAAACCATGTCGCTGGAGTACTCTAGCTCTTTTGGCTAATTACTTCAGCCTTTTGTACCATATAGATGAAGTACTCCAGCACTTTTGGCTGATTACTTCAGCCTTTTGAACCATATAGCTGGAGTACTCTATCTCTTTTGGCTAATTACTTCAGCCTTTTAAACCATATAGCTGGAGTACTCTAGCTCTTTTGGCTAATTACTTCAGCCTTTTAAACCATGTCGCTGGAGTACTCCAGCTCTTTTGGCTGATTACTTCAGCCTTTTGTACCATATTGCTGGAGTACTCTAGCTCTTTTGGCTGATTACTTCAGCCTTTTGTACCATGTCGCTGAAGTACTCCAGCTCTTTTGGCTGATTACGTCAACCTTTTGAACCATGTCGCTGGAGTACTCTAGCTCTTATGGCTGATTACTTCAGCATTTTGAAAAATGTCGCTGAAGTTCTCCATCTCTTTTGGCTGATTACTTCAGCCTTTTGTACCATATAGCTGGAGTACTCTAGCTCTTTTGGCTAATTACTTCAGCCTTTTAAACCATGTCGCTGGAGTACTCCAGCTCTTTTGGCTGATTACTTCAGCCTTTTGTACCATATTGCTGGAGTACTCTAGCTCTTTTGGCTGATTACTTCAGCCTTTTGAACCATGTCGCTGGAGTACTCTAGCTCTTATGGCTGATTACTTCAGCCTTTTGAACCATATAGCTGGAGTACTCTAGCTCTTTTGGCTAATTACTTCAGCCTTTTGAACCATGTCGCTGAAGTTCTCCATCTCTTTTGGCTGATTACTTCAGCCTTTTGTACCATATTGCTGGAGTACTCTAGCTCTTTTGGCTGATTACTTCAGCCTTTTGTACCATGTCGCTGAAGTACTCCAGCTCTTTTGGCTGATTACTTCAGCCTTTTGTACCATATTGCTGGAGTACTCTAGCTCTTTTGGCTGATTACTTCAGCCTTTTGTACCATGTCGCTGAAGTACTCCAGCTCTTTTGGCTGATTACGTCAACCTTTTGAACCATGTCGCTGGAGTACTCTAGCTCTTATGGCTGATTACTTCAGCATTTTGAAAAATGTCGCTGAAGTTCTCCATCTCTTTTGGCTAATTACTTCAGCCTTTTAAACCATATAGCTGGAGTACTCTAGCTCTTTTGGCTAATTACTTCAGCCTTTTAAACCATGTCGCTGGAGTACTCCAGCTCTTTTGGCTAATTACTTCAGCCTTTTGAACCATGTCGCTGGAGTACTCTAGCTCTTTTGGCTAATTACTTCAGCCTTTTGTACCATATAGCTGAAGTACTCCAGCACTTTTGGCTGATTACTTCAGCCCTTTGAACCATATAGCTGGAGTACTCTATCTCTTTTGGCTAATTACTTCAGCCTTTTAAACCATATAGCTGGAGTACTCTAGCTCTTTTGGCTAATTACTTCAGCCTTTTAAACCATATAGCTGGAGTACTCTAGCTCTTTTGGCTAATTACTTCAGCCTTTTAAACCATGTCGCTGGAGTACTCCAGCTCTTTTGGCTAATTACTTCAGCCTTTTGAAACATGTCGCTGGAGTACTCCAGCTCATTTGGCTAATTACTTCAGCCTTTTGAACCATATAGCTGGAGTACTCTAGCTCTTTTGGCTGATTACTTCAGCCTTTTGAACCATATAGCTGGAGTACTCTATCTCTTTTGGCTAATTACTTCAGCCTTTTAAACCATATAGCTGGAGTACTCTAGCTCTTTTGGCTAATTACTTCAGCCTTTTAAACCATGTCGCTGGAGTACTCCAGCTCTTTGGGCTAATTACTTCAGCCTTTTGAAACATGTCGCTGGAGTACTCCAGCTCTTTTGGCTAATTACTTCAGCCTTTTGAACCATATAGCTGGAGTACTCTAGCTCTTTTGGCTAATTACTTCAGCCTTTTGAACCATATAGCTGGAGTACTCTAGCTCTTTTGGCTAATTACTTCAGCCTTTTGAACCATGTCGCTGGAGTACTCCAGCACTTTTGGCTGATTACTTCAGCCTTTTGAACCATGTCGCTGGAGTACTCCAGCACTTTTGGCTGATTACTTCAGCCTTTTGAACCATGTCGCTGGAGTACTCCAGCTCTTTTGGCTAATTACTTCAGCCTTTTGAACCATATAGCTGGAGTACTCCAGCTCTTTTGGCTAATTACTTCAGCCTTTTGAACCATATAGCTGGAGTACTCCAGCTCTTTTGGCTAATTACTTCAGCCTTTTGAACCATATAGCTGGAATCTCTAGCTCTTTTGGCTAATTACTTCAGCCAAATGAGGCTATTTTGACTGAAGTACTGTAGCTAGATTTTTATTCCACCAGAGTATTTTTAAGAGTGTATAGTATATGCTGAAACGTATCATTACAAAATAATTTTATTTATATTTTAATTACAAATAAATTCTAAAAAAAAATATTTTCAATGTTGTAAGGACTTAAAGATAAACTTTAGGTTCTTTAGCTATAAATTGGTCTTAAATCAATATACGGAATGCTCACAATGTGCCCTATCGCATTCCGCATCCACCAGATTGTTGATTGTTTGTGTGAAAATCACACAATGGGCACAATGGGAAGTGCCTATGCATTAATTTAATGCAGGGGATGTAAAAAAGAAAATTTCCACAGGGAAAATTTATCGAGAGGGTGGATGATGGGATAATGGAACAGAAAAGGGCATGATTGCGAGACAAATGTAGAGAGACACACCAGAAGTTAGTCAAATAAGGGTATAGAAGGATTGTCTAATTCTATTTCACGGGTCTGCTTCTCTTCCTGCTTAGCTGTGTTGCACATAGGGTAGGCGAAAAATTCCGGACGTTGCAAATGAATTACAATCTAATGACATTAACCGACCCACTCTTCGTCCTAGAGGAGGGGAACAATAATTTCTCCAAAGCGAAATGAATGCTTCAATAAATGCCAGAGAGATGTGATCTTTCTATTAGTAGGCACTCAAATAACTTTTATGTGTAATATAGATCACATGCCACATTAGGAGGCTAACCCATGCTTAATCCAAAGTAATCCGTGTACCTACTTGTAGAGGAAGAGTTTAGAATTTAGAGCAGAGAGGGGAAAAATGGTTGATTGTCGAGTCATTTTGGAAAGAGAACGATAATTCTGAAAGATGAATGAGAAAAGGTGAATCCCACAAGATTTAACAATTAATATTTATTGTAGGGAATAACCGTGGAATATTCCCATTTAAGTGACAAAAAGGAATTTATGAAAGTGAATTTGCTGAGCTGTAGCCTGTAGCCTTATTTGAAATAATTCTAAAACAAGAAGGGATGCTCAAAATAGATTAAATGCCACGAGAGTAGAAGAGATGCAAGAAGCCTCAACTTAAATGAATTCACGTGTTGGCAAAGAGATTTGTGATTATTTAATTGAATAATTGAACTCACACTTCCGTCGTTTTATGTGAGTTAACATTACTATGCAGTCAGGGGGAGTCATTCAGAAAAATCTTAAAATAATTTTTTTTTAATTATAAACATTTTAATCGATGATTTTTGAATGAGATTTTTTTTCGTTTAAAAAATTCACAGCTTAACAAAAAAACGAACGTAGGATTAAATATAAAATTATCGTACTTGTAAACAGTAGAGGTGCGGTATAAGGTACTAGGAGCCTCCATATTGTTTCCTAGTAAGATTTAAGGCTTAAGTAAAAGATGAAATCTGACTTTCGACTAAATATCCCTATAATATCGTCTCAATAATTTATTCTCACTTTTATGTTAAAATAATCTCTGACTTTCCTTTCAAATTTTTATTAAAAAAAAGTATAAATGAAACTAAGAGAAAGAGAGAGAGAGAACTAAGATTGATTTATATTTCAAGCTTTCCAAGGACTAAGCGCAAATTCATGTTAATTGTAATTTCCTTTGTTAATTCTTCTAAATCCAATTTTTTATAACATTTAGCATAAACATTAAAACTGTACACAATATAATTTACATTACCTAAGTTATAGAAAATTCCTAGTTTGACGCCATCTTTAATTTATCCCCTACCTACATTGTAGTTATGTACATATATACATATATTTTATTAATTTAGTAGCTTCATCTCCCCCTTTGGAGTACAAGACCCTTCTTAGCTCTATATTGATTTTTTTGACCCCCAGTGCGCAATCTAACGTTCTGTGAGCCCCATTTATTCTGATATGTTTGTTTTGCCGGTAAAAAGAGACAGCCTGAGGGCTGCGTCTTCCAAATGCTCCGCCCAATATTCTTCTCTCTGTTTTGTGTGAAAGAGAGAAAAATATTACTCAATGTTTAAGCCCGAGCATATCTTTTATGCGAAACATCCAATATTGCTCTTAAAGTACTCGGGAACCATCTCTTTTCACCTGAATCAACTCTCTTTCGCCGAATCGAGTCAACAGACTCAACATTCCCATATTCTGTGTTGGAACTCTCTTCCCATCTTGACGATGGCTGGCAATAAATTCGATTGAGATCTCTGTAGGTTCTGACCAGAATCACATTTTGCACATTTCCGGCGCAAATTTTCAGTTTTATTCAGGATTAGTTATCTCTCTACAGATAAAATTTGTACAAGTAAAGCGTTTGTGTTTGCCAACAGGACTAAAATGTGAGATAAGAAATTTCCTAAACTCTATTAATTTTATGCGAGTTATGTTGACGTGTTGAATATTTTCATTGTGAAATATTTGTTTAAGTGCCAGATATGTTGGTGCCTCCAGATATGGTTGCTCCGCAATCAAAGTTAATTTATCAAATTAATAAATTCTGCACAGAACGTGTTCAAAATCGAATGGTACAGCTGAGTAAGACTATTTTTGAAATTTGCAAAATTGTTCAAGATATCCTGAGAGAGGTTGAAATTCAGGAGCCCAGATTTATATCAAGCTTGGCTGAATATAATGGAAGGTAATGTAAAATGTTTAAAATGAACATCATATTTTAATATTTTATTTTAAGTCCTCTTCTTCAAATAACGCATTGTCTAATAATAACAATTTTCCAAAAATGTTAATGAAAAAAACTATTTCCAAAAAATTAAAATACTGAATTTTATTAAATATTTGGCCTTTTAATAAAAGATGAAAGAGTTTTTTTTTATTTTTGGGTTCAATATTACCGTAAAAAATGATAAAAAATTTTCCATAATTATTAGGTACACGAATTTTATTTATAAAAATAAAAGTTTTATTCAAAGAGTCGTAATCAGACTATTGTTACCTAAAACAAAAGTCCTATGTACATTAAAACTAATGTATATATAATAATACTACAAATAGAGATTTTTTTTATAGAGAAATTTTTTTAAAGACCTAAAATTCTGTATAATTACAGAATTTTAAGATCTTTAAAAAAGTTTCTCTTATTTGTAGCTGCGCATATAGCCCAAGTTGTTGCGCGCTGTGAAACCTGCATAGAGATGATATTTGTAGCTACTGTAGTTCATTCATAGATAGAAAAAATATTTTTAATATAAAACACAATAATATTCTGTGCTATTTGGGGGAACCAAAACAACCCTATCACGTAGCATAGAAGTTAAAATTAATGATAGTTTTATTTTTTTAATTCTCTGCAAATAATATTTTACTACATATTGAAATTTCTTTTAACAGATATGAAGGCCTAGATGTAATCTCACCTTACGAGTTTGAAATCGTTCTCTATCTTAATCAAATGGGTGTCTTCAATTTTGTGGACGATGGCACACTTCCGGGCTGTGCTGTATTAAAACTCAGCGACGGTCGCAAGCGATCAATGTCACTCTGGGTGGAATTTATCACAGCCTCTGGGTATTTGTCCTCGAGGAAGATTCGCTCTCGCTTCCAGACACTCGTGGCTCAGGCATGTGATAAATCATGCTACAGGGATATTGTAAAGCTTATTGCTGATGTGTCGGAAGTGAAGTTAAGGATTCGAGAACGATACACTGTACAGATAACACCGGCCTTCAAATGTTCAGGTATTTGGCCGAGATCAGCATCCCACTGGCCACTACCTGGCATACCCTGGCCACATCCTAATATTGTTGCTGACGTTAAGAATGAGGGATTTGATTTACTTTCGAAGGAATGTGCTGCACTTCAGGGTAAGAATAATGCCATGGAAGGGGATGCATGGATAATGAGTTTTCGCGAAGCGGAAAATAGGCTCTTGTATGGAGGATGTCGCAAAAAGTGCTTGAGCATTCTTAAAACACTAAGGGACAGGCACTTGGACCTACCTGGTGAACCTATAACATCGTATCACATGAAAACTTTACTTCTATACGAGTGTGAAAAGCATCCACAGGAAATGGAATGGGATGAAACATGTTTGGCGGACAGAATCAATGGGATACTACTGCAGATGATCTCTTGTCTACAGTGTCGTCGGTGCCCACATTACTTCTTACCTAGTCTCAATCTCTTCAAGGGAAAATCTCCAAATAGCATGGAAAATGCCGCAAAGGAAATTTGGAAATTACTTAGAGAGATGTTAACAAATAGCTATGCATTTGAAAAGCTCTAATCTGGCTATTAATGTTTTTCTTTAATATTATGATGAGTTAAAAATCTAGTGAAGAAAAAAATGTAAAAACAGTTTTCTAATACTTACCAGTGATATTAAATTGTTTGAATTTGTTATCAAATTGAAATAGAGTTACATTTTCTGTATCCCCTTTTCTGTAAAGGAAATCGACACCAGCGGTTTGTTATCCGCGGCAAAATGAGATCTCTCTGTTGATGTTCGGAAATATTTCACACGAAAAGCAATGCATGGAATTGAGTAGTTCAAATGAATCAACATCGACACAACAGTCAAGAACTATTTAATATGCTGGTGAGGTAATCAATAAACACATGTCAAAGACATGCCTGAAGAACGCGCTAAATGTGAAGTCCAACTTCCATCATGAAGAGTGCCACTTTAGTCAGTATGAATTGCCATTGCAGGGAACAAGGGAGAAAACATTAAGACTGAAATGGTATGAATCTTTTATTCTCCCGCGATGCTTAACTAAAGTCAAAAAGGCCGTACGACGCCGCACAGCAAGGAAAATGAGCAGAAAGAAGAAACACGAGCTGGATTGTCTCATGCTAAATTGATTTATAGGCTCTTATTTGTATCATAAGAAATTGAATTAATTTCGCAAATTATTTCACTCCGCCTTTTTTCCATTAATGACAAGCCACAGTAATTATGTTTATATGGGCGTCTTGAAATGCAAAATTTTGAGAGAATGTCTTTAGCAAAAAAAAGTGATCTCTATTTCAAAATGTACATATTTGACAGTTCAATTTTAATTATATACTTACTACTTTTTTTACGTGCGTATTAGATATTTGAATTAATATTCAAATACGATTTAAATCATTATACCTATTTAAAATCTTTCTAATTAAAATAGATATAAAAGACTTTTTTGACAAAAACAATTATGATTCTTTATTTTAAAAAAAATAAATAAAGAAAATCTATTAAGTGTATGGAAAATATAATGTTCCCCAATAGGCACTTTAGTTAACTTCGATAAAACATCAAAGTTGTATAAATTATTTAATATTCCCCCAAATATATCTAAAATTATTTTCTTTAAAGAAAAAAATTAACATTGTTGCCGAAGTTTCTCAAAGTTCTATGTTTCAAATTTTAGGATCATAACTTCAACATGCTGCATTATTGAAATTTTGCATATACACTCGTTTGTAGTGGGGATAATAAAGATTATTATTACAATATGTCCAATATGTATATATTTATATACAAATACAACAAATACTTAGATAAATATGTAAATTTTTCGGACTAATTTGTGAAGTAAACTGAAAAAGGCGCCAACAGATATGTATATGTATTTCAAATGAATGATCTTATATGTGAAGAAAATAGCGATTAAATCTTCATAATGGACTGCAAATGGAATGCATGTTTTGGAAGAGGCAAAATGTGGGTGGAAAAAAATAAAAAAAAGGAATTGCTCCAATATTGGTGTGTCGAAATATTTCTTCCAGATAAATTGTTTGAGCGATAAAGCACAGAACATGAAAGGATTTCGCAAAAGGTTTTATTTATTTATTGTATAAATTCTGTCTCGATGTTTCTTCGAGCCATATTTTTCCTTTAATGCACCACTCACGATACTTTAAAGCATCGAGAAATCGCATTTAAGCAATATATTGGATATTCTAATCTAAAACCCATTTGTCGATGGTAAAATAATAAAACGACTATTGTAGTTTTCTTTCAATATTGTTTCATGTAAATTGTATTTTATTTATTTTTTGTGTATTGATCAATGATTAATGCTTTATTTCGAACCACAGAGATTTTTTTTACAAAACATAGGAAAAGAGCTATGACAAAAGCTTTAATATTCGTTCACAATTAAGGAATTCATTTAAAAAGCGTAAAATGTGTAGGTATATGGAATTTTATTAAATAAATTTTAATAAATCAATTTTCAGGCCTAACGTCCCTTAACGGGATCTTCAGGTCACAAAAAAAATAAAGCACAATTTTTTTTTATTATCATTTTTCGAATTATTAAATAATAAAATATGTATATGTCGAGTTAATGGGCCATAAAAATATATGTGATTTTATAAAATACAATATTACGCTTTTCTCGTGAATACGGTAAATATATAAAAATATGGTAGGTGTATTTCTATTTTAGTAACATTTTTAACTATGTACCTATGTCCTGAAAATACCTAACAATTTAAGTTTAAAATTAAATTAAAAAACAGAGATTGAAAAAAAGTAATAAATATAACCTAATCACAGAATAAATACGCGCTAACGTTTTAAAGTATAAAAAAAGGATTAAAAAAAATCAAACTCACAAGTCTTAGAAAAAAACTAATGTTTATATATATTTATTTATATTATTTAATAGAGGGTGACTTTATTGAAACTCTCCATTGGATTTTTCTTGCAATATTTACACCAAGTAAATGATTTATTACCTCTATTACGTAAGTCTTTAATTTATTCAGGATAGAAAGAGCTATTTTTCATTTAATTAACTAAAATATTATTAGAAGATCTTTTGAAAAATAGCTGAGCTAATGACTTTTTATTTCTAAAATTCTTTGAGTTTTTTTAATTTATTTATATATCATGCATATTATGTAATACATGCGTATTTTCTGAACTTTTATTCCTTGAGTATTTCTGAGTGAAGAAAATATTGCCGTGCTTCTTTTGAAAGAGTTCCTGAAGCAGTTAATCAAAAGGAAAATCATTTTGTCAACCAATATTCAAATTATGGATGAATTATTATATTCTGAGTAGAAAATTTAGATAACATTCTCATTTTCATTCAATGCAAAAAATGCGATTGGAATGTTTCGTGACTCCTGGCTCCAACATAAATAAAATCATACATTGTTCTACCGACGGGGAATTAGCAATTTTTTTTTGCAAATTTACACACACCTTCCATCCACATTACTTTTATCCGTAAACTTTCACTCCACATTTTTTTTTAACTTTCCTTATCACCAAATCGCACTTTTTATGGCTTTCACACTTCACGTTCACTTATTTTTTTCTTAAATAAATTTTACATCCACATAATCACTTTTAGAGCTCCTCCAGACACCTAGTATTGGTTAGCATAATCCGTGTGAGTCGCCACACTTGTTTTGATGCATTTTCCAGAGCTCCTGGTGATTTTCCCTTAAACAAGTCCATGTTAGGCAGGAAGTAGTGCGGACATCGACGGCACTGCAAACAGGAGATTAGTTGAAGGAAGATGCCATTGATCCTGTCTGCTAGGGCGTTCTCTTCCCATTCCATTTCCCGAGGATGCTTTTCGCACTCATAGAGAAGCAATGTTTTCATATGGTACGAAGTCACAGGATTTCCAGGCAAATCCAAGTGGCGATCACGGAGAGTTTTCAGGATGCTCAGGCATCGACGCCTACAGCTGCCTGCAAATTTATTAGCATTAAATTCAATTAGGTAATATTGAAAAAAAAATTAAATCATGTTATGCATTTATATATAATTATATTTCTTGAATTTATCGTATAGAGCACATTATTATTAAATACGATAAAAAAAAATCTTGGCAAGTGAATTTTACAAATTGTCCACGAAGAAAGAACGCGGTCAGAGAATAGAAAAAAATTGACTAATATTAAAGAATAGATTTAAAAAAAATTTTTGTACAGAACGAAATAATGAAGAATAACAAAAATTTGAGAGGGAAAGCAAAATGTTTAAAGAATACTTTTAAATGGTGGCTTGTAGGGTAGGATCATTGTGTTTGTGATCAATTCCATCGCATTTTCGATCAATATACAAGTAGCCATACTTAAAATCGCAAACTGCACGACTTTAAACTGCTCGCAAACTCTATAATCTCAACCCCACTGCCCATTTAAAGTTGTTATCTTAATATATGAAGCTGAAAAGTCTGTCTTTTTTTTTTACCGTTTGTGGCACATGAACTCCTCCAAAACGGCTGGCCCGATCGTTATTAAATTCAGTATGGAAGTAGAGGGGGAGTTACAAGTGATATGTAGGATTCCGACCCCACCACCCACTAATATACGCTCCCCTATAACAGTTTCAAATGGAATTTGCTCACACGTGATTGAGGGCTCGGGTTGACTAGTTTTTAATATTTCGATTTTAGATCAGAGTAATTCCTGCTCTAAGATTTTGTTGTCTTTAGTTTTTTTTTTAATACAGCATCTTTTTCTGTTTTGAATTATGATATGTTTAATAATTGAACGAATTGAGCTACTTACAATTCTATAAATATGATGAAGTTTTTGAGCTTACTTTACGCATTTACAATTAGCTGTTTCTTTTATAAACAGCCTGTTTCTATTTTAACACATGAAAAATATTTTTTTGATGATTTAGGATAAATCCTTCCGAATTGCGTCAGCCAAGGGACGGTAGGTCAACCCAAACAAATCCTTTCAATTATGGCCCCTAAAATTGAAAGGATGTGTTTGGGTTGACCTACCGTCCCTTGGCTGACGCAATTCGGAAGGATTTATCCTAAATCATCAAAAACATTAAATTTCCGTCAGTATCAACCCGAACATGAAAAATAAAATAAAAAAATGTAGTCAATTGTGCATAATACCTAAATATATATTTTTTTATTTAAAAATATTGTGGCACTACGTTTTTTTATTTGGTTAAATAAAAAAAAACATGGACAAGAAATATTTTTTTATATAAATCAAATCTTTAATCTTCAATCTATATCTTCTTCTATGAATAAACAAAAATCTGTTGGTAATCGCGTCTGCACAGCTATGCATTCTTACACTATTCGTGCGATAACGATGAAATTTGGTACAAGCGATTTCAAATGACAATACTAATTTCTTCCCCTCGAGTCTTTCTTCAAGTAGCCCCCATATAATATTCATGCTTTTTGAGAATTTTTCAATTTGGCGCACGAAATGCTGTATGAAAATAATTTCTTCTTTATGCTGTACTTATTTAAAATCGACATGTGGCCTCAAAACAATACAACTGTTTTAGGATCCCTAAGAATAATAGTTAATAATTAATTAACTCATAATTTAGGAACTCTTTCGATATCATCTCTATTCACTCAATTTTCATGCATCTTTTATTTAATATGTTTCGCCACCATTAATTTTTATCTACAATTTGCGGTAAAAGGGGATTGACCGGATGGGGGGCCTGCGCGTGCAATCTAATATCTTAAATAATCTTTTTAATCTGATAAATCTCAAAAGTTTTAATCTTAAGGACCAATGTGACGTTTCATTCCATAACCGTTTGGTTGTTATTTTTTTTTATTTATTGAGTCAAAACCAATACAATACTGTGTCCTTATAAAGAACAAGAATGTTGTGTTCTAAAAATTGAAACAAATAGTATCTTATGAGTTATTCCTTATCGGATGCTTAGAAAATTTTATAATTTTCATGAACTCGTCTGAAATGGCTAGACCGCTATTAATGAAATCCGGTATGGGGGTAAAAGCGGTCAATACAAGTTCAAGCGCTATGTGGGATTGCGCCCCAACTCCCCCTCCCTTTATATCGCCACCACAAAATTTTACCTTAAAAGGGTTAGATAACGGCTTTTTTTTATTCTAAAGAATATGTCCCCATCGCCCAGTAAAATAAGCTCCCCTATTACAGCTTCAAATGTAATTTGCTCCCACGTGATTGAGGGTCATGAAATAGACGCAGCTCGGCAGTAAGCGATTTTCTATTTTCACTTTAATTTTTTTTCTGGGACACCGAAAATAGCATTTTTTGTATGTTACTATAACCCGACTTCCCAATCACGTCTGAACAAAACCTGTTATCCGATCATTAGCAGGTAAAATATGATTGAAAAACGATTTTTATGTGGGGGCGCTTTTTTGAGGGGAGAGGGTGGAATTCCGTATAGAGCTTGCAACTCGTATTGGCCCCTTCTGCTCCTTCCTTTCATTTTTTTTTAACTTTTTTTTCACAACGTGTGAGTTCATTTGCCACAGCAGACAGACTGCCTTTTGATCAAGAATAATTTTATTCAACTTAGAGGATTTACAAAATCCTCTTTCCCACACCACAGAAAGTTTCCTTATGATGCATAAATGGACACATCACTGTATTTTAATTTTACATACTTTTTTTTTATCGTTTCATGCACCAAAGCCAAGAGTTTTCTTATGTTAATATTGAAGAGTTTCATCTTGTTTTACATTCGCAATGTGATGTGCTTTTAAATAATTCACATCCATTATATAATTAATATGGATTATTCACTAATAATTTTAAATATTTTGCGACCTTTGCGAAACTATAGCACTATAAATTGATCATACGTAAATAATCACCTTGCAGTAGTCGATTTTCCGCGTCTGTGAAGCTCAATACCCACGCATCCCCTTCCATTGCGGAATTCTTTCCCTGAAGAGCTATGCACTCCTTGGAGAGCATATCAAACCCTTCAGTCTTAACTTCAGCCACAATATTGGGATGTGGCCAGGGTATCCCTGGCAATGGCCAGTGGGATGCTGACCTTGGCCAGAGACCGGCACACTTAAATGCCGGCGTTATTTGCACAATTATCCTCTCACGGATTCGAAGTTTAACTTCAGTGGTATCAGCGATCATTTTCACGATGTCCCGATAAGCGCATTTATCGCATGCCTGAGCCACGAGTGTCTGGAAGCGAGAACGAATCTTGCGTGCAGACAAATAGCCCGAAGCTGTGATAAATTCCACCCAGAGTGACATTGATCGCTTGCGGCCGTCGCTGAGTTTTAATACAGCACAGCCCGGAAGTGTGCCATCGTCCACAAAATTAAGGACACCCATTTGATTGAGGTAGATGATTATTTCGAATTCCGTCGGGGAGATGACTTCGAGACCATCATAGCGGCCATTGTAGTCATTGAGCGAAGATATAAATCGAGGTTCCTGAACCTCAACTTCCTTCAGCACATCTTGCACAATTCGGCATACTTCCTGAATTGTTTTATGTATTTGAGCTTTTCGCACCTGTACTCGATCCGTACAATACTTATTCATCTGATACACCATTTTCGACTGAGCAGCAATCATATCGGATGGAACTAGCATTTTCATTCCTCTTTCCAAATTCACTACTCTGAGTATTTATCCTTGTACTCTGTTATGTATGTATGTTATATATATAGTGTAGACGATCCTTTTATTTAAAAAAAAATCCTACAGTTTGCCGAAACGTCGTAATGGCATTTTTTCACTTGGACTGAGCTATATGCAACACTTCATCCCACCTTGGGGATCTCACACGCACGACAAGTCGCTTCTCGCCGCTCTCTGAAGCACTACTGGCCCAGGTGGCTGATGCGGCGCCGTGCAAGAGTGTCGGACTGTTGCCGTCTCACCATAATCGTTGTCGTGGAAACGAGACTCTCGAGCCAGTTCTATGCTTCTTCCTGCAGCCTGCGCGTCTGTTGGTGCCTGTCATGTGGCTCCTCCTCCGGACATGGTGTGAGAGAGAAAACTCCACGGTCTGGGATTATTTGCATAACGGAACAGAAGCACTTCGCGCAAGAGGCGATTTACAATAGTCAACAGCCATATCAAGTCGCCACACAGTACAAGGAAAAGGGGAGATAAGATCTCCGGACCAGCCTTCCAGCCATCGATTTTTCCATCCACACTTTCCTCCAAGAGAAACACAATGGTGGCAGTTTTTTTTTGCTTATTTTTCATTTCGACTGCCTCATCATAGACCGCAGAAAAGGATCAACAATACAATGATTAATAGTTATGGAATTGGGACAGAAGAATTTACCATTGTTCTCTTGAGAACGGGCATTTTTTGTTGAATAAATTAGCAACTTTTTGTTTTATTTTAGTGCTATTTACTGGAAAAGCCTTATATGTATGTATATGTATACATACTAGGTTAAGATCTGCATTAGGTATACGTATATATAATGCAGTAAGAATTTTTCTAAAATAAGGGGTATTGAGAATTGCGAAGAATTTCGAATGCAAGTATGATAAGTATTTTCTTATACCGAGTTTTCACAAGATTTAAATAACTTGTTTATTATATGAACATAAAATACAGTGCAAGTCCACATCAACGAACAATTGGATGTACTATTCTCGCGCATTATTTTTAAGATTTCGAGAGCATTTTCAAAATCTTTTCAAAAATATTCTCAAAAAAAAAATTCTAAACTTTATGTACAATTGAAAAGTTAAATAGATTTTTTTCTTTTTTCATGGATAAGTGAACTTGAGAAACACGATAGGTAAAAATTCATACACTAACAAATTGTATCAAGACAAAATTTTTATTTTCTTTTTATTCAAATCAAACCTTCTCTACAGCTCATAGATTTATTCTACACCGAATTAGTTATTCTTTTTTTTTTTTTACATAAAATTCAACATCCGTAAAAAGAAGTAAATTCTATAGTTTAAGCATCGAATGAAGCTCTTGGTTGGCAGTTAGATTAATAGATGCTACCACTTTTCTCATCTTTTTTTCGTGTTTTTTTCTGATAAAATTCACATAAAATCTGTAGCTATTTCTTTTCTGTTTTTTTCTCACAAATTCACCTTTTAATCTTAATGTGTGCCATTTGTGTAGTATATTGGTAAATGTCTCGTTAGAAGCACAATTTAGTAGATTAAGTGGTGAAACACCTTTTCTATAAACTCTTATTTCTTGTGTACCAGTGTGTCACATATTCTCATCATGTTAAACACGAGATAAAATTCAAATATATTCGATCTCAAGAAGGTGAGAAAGAAAATTTATTGAAATTTTTATTTACCTCTCAATGTGACATGCTCATTGATTTTCTTTTTTATGAAAAGAATTTCTCTCATTCTTCATTGGAATTTTCGTTGAATATGCATGGTGGGTTTTATTGGTAGAATTTTGCTATCATTTTCTAATTGAATAAAATTAATTGGGTAGATGAGTGCGTTAATCTCACTCAGTGTCTCACTTTATGGGAGGAATCCATTCCCCTCGTGCCTTGTTACATTTCAACAAATGTGTGTTATTAAAAGACAGTCCATCCATTAGTGCCTTTGTCAACAAATCGTCTGCGGACATATAAAAAAAATTACGACTGAAAACTCAAAATAAAATTGTCAACCAAATGCTCTTCCAATGGAATGGATCTCACTAAATTATTTAACTTTTTTTCCTCTCATTTTAATTTGAAATGTGTGTGTTGAGTTTATAAAATAATACGTTATAGAGAAGACCAGGGCAAAATGGTTTTATTTTAACTCATTTTAATTGCAAGGAAATTAATATTACTTATCATAATCAGAAAAAGCTTTTGTTGTTTAATGCTTTTAAAACTTCTGTTACTCCAAATACCTTACCTACTTTTTTATGATTGTTAGAACACGTCGTATGACTATATTAATTTCACGCGTTTTCATTTACGACATTTTGAGATATTTCTTTCCTCTTCACCAGGCAAATAAAGTTAAGAAAAACTTTCCCGTTATATTTTTGTATAGTTGTGTTTAATTTTTTAATTAAAATACAGTCGTGCTCTCGTGGTAGGACCGTCGTCAAAATGACTTCTCCGCGGTAAAACGGCTTCAGAATGAAGTATTTTGCCTTCGCAGTGGGACAATTAGTACTATTGGAAAGGTAGGATACTAATTGTCCCACTGCGGAGGCAAAATTCCTCATTCTGAAGCCGTTTTACCGCGGAGAAGTCATTTTGACGACGGTCCTACCACGAGAGCACGACTGTACTTGAAATAAATAGCACTTTTACTTTAGGAACATATTTAGCCCCACAATAATAAAAGCTACTTCCAGATTTCGGAATAAAAAATGTTTTTGTTAGTGAGGCTGTACTAAATAATTTGGAGATTTTTTTAAGAATGATTTATTTTAGTGTTTTTAGTTTAGTTTCTTGGCATAGGTAACATTTTAGACTTATAGTAACTTTCTTGGATTACTTTACTATGCATTAAGGTGATTAGCGTAAACCTCGTCTCCCTTTTGTTAATTATTTTATCTTCTTCGAATATGTATATATTTTTTTAAGTTCCCAATTCCTTTTGCTGTGTTGCCTTTATATTCTTTTTTCTTTCATCTGCTGATACCGTCTCGACTGCGTTCATTGACAAATGCAACAGTCAACTTTGGCGACACTTCTCGTACATCAGAGAATCCTCCATCGCTGTATACCATCTATGAAAGACCTCTTTCCATTCGGTGGAGACGACATGTACCTATATTGCTCGATAGCAAAGTGACTAATTTTTACTAGAAAAGTTACTTTACGATTAAAATAGGGAATTTCAACGATTAAATACGGCATGGCAACTTTATTAATGACTTTCCCAATGGTTGTCACAAGAAGTCAATTTAAAATCAATTCTTAAAGGTTCTTCTCGACCCCAGGGATTTCAACATGTCTGAATTATGAAAATACTGAATTAAAATGATAACGAGACAGTCACTCAACGGGGTGTAGGCGCCAATGACCATAGTTATCTTCTCTTTTGCTTTGTTTATGATTTTAATTTTTTATATTGTATACATATCGACGCTCCCGAAGATTATGAACCATACTCCTGTGTTAAAAGATAGGAATATGGTTCATAATCTTCGGGCACGTCGATATACATATATGTATGTCATATATTGTATATGTAGGTATATTTCGTAAATATTTATCCCATTGCGCTCTCAATGGTGCGATGCTGTTGTTCAGTTGAGAGAGAGAAAATGTAGGTACACCAATTTCAATTAAGGGTGATCTGATGTCTATTTTCTTCGTAATCTTCCTTCGAGAGTGGGTGGAAAATTCACTAGGAGGAAAAAATTGAAACAAATTATATAGACATGTTTTATTTTATGCTTCCGTACAGCAAAATGTAGTGGATTGCCTTTTCCGACCGCACACGCACCCTCCATAAATCACTGAAACCCGAGATGTACTGTAAGAAAATGAAAGATTTTGGGATCTGGCACATCGTGTAGCTATACTTATTTAAGGTGGTCAATTAGAAATGATAGAAATGGAATCATATATTAAAATTAAATTGTATTTTTGAGCAACAGCGTTTTTTACCCTGTCTTTATTATTATTTATTCAGATTTTATTAGGTGCTTTTCTCCATATCGCACCGTATAATTTACCCTGTCTTTGTGAGGAGCGTATAATACAGTGTAATGTGTGTACAAAATTACGATCTAAAATCTATAGTAATATTTTTGTAAATAATAATCTTAACTCTATTACCAAATTTTCATCAGTAACCCTGTGTACAAAATCTTGATGTCTCTTTAAGGGGCACCGAGGTATAGGGAATTTTCTAAAACAAGGGGTGTTCTAAGGGGTATCTCTGTACATAGTACATAGTTTCTGCAATGAGAAGTAATTTTGAAGATTACATGTAATTTTCTTCCAGCGAAGTGCACAATTCACCCTCTAACATGTGATGAGTCTTGATGTGGTAATCAAATTTGGATTAAATGGATGCTCTCATCTCCCGAACAGCCCTTGAATTTTTACTCTTAAACCAGGGGGTGCTGCCACTGGTGTCTGTCCGTATAAATTGTGAATGGTGTGGGATTCGGAAAATCCAATACATAAATTTAATCCGCCCGAAAATGGAGGGTGGCTGATGATGTAGTGCACGAAAAGAGAGAGTTCACCGGGAGCAAGATCAAAATGTAATTCGAATAAAAACACATAAATTGATGACTGTGTCCCTGATTGAAATTGCAAAATGTGAGGGGTTCTCTTTCCATACGCAACCACCATTGTGGGATTCATTGCCATTTATCAGAGCATGTTTATAGTTTCGAAAATCATGTCTAGAGAGCACTTTTCGGTATGTTGTGAAGAAAAAATATTAAACACAATATCCGTTTCATGTTTTTAAGGATGTTATGGATGGGAACTAAGTGTGGGTTCATATTCCCTTTGGGAAATTACACAGAGTGCGTTTTCAGTAAGATACTCAGAGGCACTTCTCATAAAATTGATTCTTACTGTTTGAATTTATCACATTTCTTTCATCCGACATTATTTTCTCGATAAATTATACGCAGCTGTTTATAGCAATCAAAGGCTGAGAGAGACCTTTAATATAAGGGAACGAAGGGAACATTTTTGAGAAAGTTTTCTTTTCACGTTATTCATATTTTTTGAAAGATTTTATACGACTGTTAGGTGGGAGAGAGATTTTTTCGGAATCGCAACCAGAAAAATAAAAAGACTGGAATTAGCCAATCATAGGTTTTTTGCTGGATTAACCTACATATTTTTTTTATTTCTTTTTTGATTAAAGGAAGTATTTTTTGGAATACTACAACGAGTGGCTAAAATGTAATCCAAATAGTTAGCTCGTAGGAATTTTTTTCCTAAATTTAACAATATTTTTTAGAGAATAAATAATCAATTTGCAAGAATTAAAATCCAGAGACTTTCAGTCTATGAAGTTAAATTTAGAAAATCTTCAAGTCATTTTATAATTCCCGCACTACAATTTAATGTTGAAACGTTAAATAAGGTGGAGAATTGATTCGTTTTAATTTCAAGCAAATAACTTGGCAAATGACTCCAATATTGCTCATTAATTGCTCCTCTTATTGTGATAGGAATCATGCTATTCCTTACTTATTGATATTTAAAGTATTTCTCCACCTTCTTCTGTCGCCGTATGCGGAGCTCAGCAGGTACTATTTCATTCCCATGTACCATGATGCTCTGACATTGCCTCTTATTTATACTATATACATATACACTTACCAGCTAGCAATTCACGATTTTCTTGCAATTCCCATCGCCGTGTGATAATTCACTGCAATATGGGAATTCTTACGGGCTTTTACACGGCAAAACTTTGTATTCTTATATTGGCAATTTTACATGGAACACACTTGTTTTCCACTTCTTCATCTTTAGCACTGCTTTTTCTTCAAATATTCCTTATGCTGCATAAACGAGAAACACGGTATATACATAAATATAACTGGTACTTTAGACGTCTGTTTATCCCTGTATGTTTTTGGGGTCTCTGCAAAATTTAAAATTTTCAATAGCGCACCTTTTTGAGACACTTTCTATGGGCTTAATCTCATCTCCCAAGGGCTCTTGTGGCTCTTGTTGTTCTTTTATTTCTTGGGCACAAGACACAACATCTGCCTATGATATGTTAAGTGTTTCACTCTCTTTTATCGGTTTTTTGTGTGGTGTATTTGTGTGACATAAGTACAACTTGAACATCATCCCTGAAGTCAAGTTTTAATGGATCCCTCTCGAGAGCTACTACTATACATATTACCACTATGGCTATACTAACGAATTTACGGTAATATCTGCTCACTGAGCGGGGAATATTGCAAAGAAAATTCTACAAGAGTAACTCTTGCATAATTTATTTCATTTTGTACCCTAAAACGACATCATATTTTACTTGTAATTGACATAAATTGATATAAACGACAGCCGTTTTGTATTGCACAAACAATAAATATATATAGCGATAACTCTATATGGTGTAGGGGTCTATTTTACACATTTGCCGTTTTCTTTCCACTTTTAAATCATGATTACACACAGATCGTTTGATTTCAATTAAAGATTATAAAATATTCTTGAAAAAATATTCTTTCAAATATAAACTGTCTCGATCACCTGTTTATTTATTATATAATGTTTAATTAATAATGTTTGCATTTCAATTTATTCTTTCAAACAACATCCTCAATTGTTACAAATATACTCGATGGAAAGTACATTCAATGGTTGGTAAATAATGCCTCAGCAGGATTTCACCCCTCCTAACATTTATGCCCATTCCCTTTTTGCCTCTTGTTGAAGATGAGTGCTGCAAATTAGGTAAAGTATTTGGGGTGATGGAAATACATCAAAATTGTGTCATATTACATTCACCCCACATTTACAATCCCTCTAATAGACTGTTTTTACCCACAGAGTGATGACATGTTTCTCTATATCATTTAAATATTTTTAAATAATGAAAATATCTAGATATGTGTGCCGAAAAATATTGTTACGGCGGGAGTTTTTGTGCCGTACGATCCACCCTGACGAAAATGTGAGACGATGAGACTCAGAGAGGTAGCCGGAAGGAAAAGACTTCGGTTTAACTCAAATGATCAGATTTATTTCAAATACCAAATTGTGTGCTGTACAGGAGGAGCTTCGTGCTCCAATATTTCAGTGTTGTTCGCAGGATAATTCTCTTCAAATCTAGATGTGCGCTCTATTTCTCTGGAGTCTCAAACGATGGGGCAGCTTTCGTGATGATGGTGTGCAGATGTTGATGTCAAGGCGCTCTAGCGATGCGGGCGTCTCTTGATGATTGTAGAAAATGCCCAGAAGGGAGCTCAAGCGATGCGGGCTTCGTCCTGCTGGTGCATCAACGATGTTCTCAAGGCACTCTAGCGATGCGGGCGTCTCCTGATGATTGTAGAAAATGCCCAGAAGGGAGCTCAAGCGATACGGGCTTCGTCCTGCTGGTGCATCAACGATGTTCTCAAGGCGCTCTAGCGATGCGGGCGTCTCCTGATGATCTGTGTTGATTTCTACGATGTTCTTGCTCGACCCGATTTCGGGGAGACTTTGCTGGGGATGATTTCTTGCTCGACCCAATTCGGGGAGACTTTGCTGGGGATGATTTCTTGCTCGACCCAATTCGGGGAGACTTTGCTGGGGATGATTTCTTGCTCGACCCAATTCGGGGAGACTTTGCTGTGCAGCTGCTTTGTCCCTCGTTGAGAGCTCTTGAGGTGGGTCCTTGGAGGTCCTTCCTCGTTGGCGGCGCACCGCCGAATGCGTGTGGATCGCTCGCGTGTGCTGCTTATATAGGGCAGCAAGGACACTCTTACAAATAATTGGGTTGATTTGATGGGAACAAAAATCACCCTAAAAAAAAATATCAGTCGTATTGATAAAAAAAATGATTTTCGCGGGGAATTTCGGCAATTTCGTAACAATATTATAAAAAAGAAAATTGCATCTTAAAGTGCAAGAAAAATATCTCGATGATATGAATGTTCTCAAATAGTGTTATCCAAAACTCCGGTCGATTAATGTGTTCCTTCGTGTGTCACGACGTTGTGACGCTCCAACGATGCATGAAATTATTATTCTCCATCCCCTTGCATTATAATTTCACTTGTACCATCAAATCCCTCACTGAATCACAGACAAAATCCCATCAGATTTAATGGACCTCCTGCTCAGTTTGTTTCCAATTTTTGCAATTTAAAGAGGATATGGTGATGCCATATAAAAAAAAGTCATGCAAGAAATTCGATACATGTCCCTTTAAAGAGATGGAACTTCTCCAGTAGGGAGCACAACTCATTCATTCGGGAAACACAAAGGTATATCCAAATTTTCTTAACAAATGCAGAGAGGAAGACGAACGATGGTATCGATATCGTGAAAGAGCAAGAAACCAGCAAAAAATCCAATACCAAAAACATCCGACTTTGGTATCTTTCTTTCGTTCTGTTTTTTTAAATTCAATTTAAGACTCAATGCATTATTTGATTTTATAATAAATTTATTCTAGAGCAGCGTGGACAATATATTGAGAAGCGGCTTAGGTCACAGCGGGTTGGTTTTGTTCCCTCATTGTTGACATGTTATCGCTCATGGTTCTTTTATTTCGCGCTCGGTGAAGTCTTTTTTCCTACCTTCATCGGCAGCAGAGAGCCTTTCTTGATCATCCGAGTATTTTCTTATATTTATCATTTTGGTAAGAATTCTTGTGATCTCTTTGTGTGCCTCATTCTGGAGGATTCGCGAAAAATATTTTTTCCATGAGCAAAATGCTTCAATAGGTATTTTAAAATAAAGACGAAATTCTTTGAGAATTTTTTTCAAAATGCTAAGACTACGTAGCTGTCAAAAATGTTTCATTTTCTTCTTAATAAGAACTTCTCTGAGGTGAATGGTAAGTGTCTCTGAATAACTCTTATATATTAACTTTTAAACAAATATCGTAACGAATAAGCACAATTAAAATAGAAATGAGTTAAAATAGCCTAGAATGAATGATCGACAGTTGCGTGTCTATTCATATTTTACTTTCGCAAAGAAAAAACAAGCTTTAAGTAATATCATTACACACAAAACAAAAAACATTTAAAATTTTTTGTCAAATCAAGGGTGTTGAATTGGATTGGATGAGATGAAGAATTTTTCAGTAGCTAATTGTAGTTTCATTTTATGATATTTTCCCTAATGAGATTTGAAGGACTTCCAGAGTGAGAAGAATCTGTGAGTAACAAGAATGAAAGTATAACCTTTTTTCTCATGCTAAAACAATTTATCTTTCTCCTAAAATCAAATGGTCAATTTATAAACTTTACCTACGGTTTTAGAACAATCTATTTAGCAATTAATAAGTTCTACAAGGAGATTAATAATCAGGGAGATTGAACTCGTATATTTTGTTCAAATGCTGAAAGCTTTTGAATCTTATTGGAACTCTTTGAAGATTTAAACCATTCTTATATCTCATCTCACCGCCCTCGTTTTCATTTTGCATACCATATCTGTGTGAGAGCAATATCAATTTATTCCAAAGTAGAATTGTTTTATGGAGAGATATCAGTTGAAAATTATTACTCTTTATTGCTTAAAGCATTTTTTTTTGCATTAAGGCCTGTTTGAAAAAGCGAATGAATTAAAGAATTTTTTGATCACATAAATCTCGCGGCTGGAACCTTTTCATGATTCTTCTCTTCTACTCCCTGATATGCCCTTCTTGTGGAAGTATTTTATGCTGTTCTGTTATCGCCGATTTTCTGCACACCTAAAAATAAACATAAAAGCACATGACATGGCGCCTTTATTTTTTCCATGATCTTCGCTGCTCTCTGTTTAATCTTTTTTTTTTACATAATATACTGAAAAGCCAGTATTCTGCAAAGAAGTTCGAGGAACTAATCACTGTTTTCGGCAGTTGAAGAGAATGGTTATAAATGTGAAAAATAAATTAGGCAACTCTAATAATTATTTTATTTAAATAATTAACCCAAACTAATTGAGTCTAACAAAAGAAATAATTTTATTTGGCATAATTTGCAAGAAAAAATGCAGACTAATTTAATTTATGTACAGGAACAACAGGGACAATATTATTTGTTATCTGCTTAGTAATATTGTGTATTTTATCTAAGACATGTTTCGTTGTTGCAGCAATATTATTTGGTCTTGGGGCTTTTTTGGTCATTGGTTTTATTTCCTTTTGATGATTTTGTAGATTTTGTGTATTCTTCGTATTATCAATAATATCACCTTCAAAATTGGATTCATTATGAATAAAATCATGAAGGAGATCGGCAAAGTCTATTACAGTTCCTAAAATTCTTTTAAATGATTCGGACTTTGCGAGATGCCGTGCTAGAACACCACCTAGTTTACTAAAGGCTAAATCAATGTCTCTCTCATCCATGTCTATTAATGTGTTTTCTTGTTCACTATTACTACGCAATCCTTGAGTACTGCGGAAAAATCTATGTGGGACTTTTTGTGAACTTCCATAATTAGAGTTTATGGTGTTTTCCTCATTTACTCCATTCACTTTATCTTTTATAAGTTCAATTATTTGTTTAAGCACTTCAGAAAGAACAATCTTTATACCCTTGTAAAGTAAGCTGGATAAGTCAATTGATTCTAAAAAATTTTTTGCATACGTCGAGGGTTTTAGCGATGTAAATATATCACCCTGGAATTGTTCGTTTTGTCCTAATATCACATTTTGAGAATCTAAATGTTTCATAATTGTGCCCAAATCATTTAAGGTTGATGCAGGGATGCCTTCGCTAGTTTTTAAAATATCACTGAAGAGATCAAAAATTGAATCTTGATTTGATCCTTTTTTCCAAAAACATGGTAAAATTTGGTTTCCGATAAAATTCCTGAATTCTGTGAAATGAACAAATAATCTTTCCGTATCTTCAATAGATGGAATCTTCATAAAAATATTTTCCTCATTTGATAAAGCGATATCGGTTGCCTTAAGTACACAATTAAAAATTTCTCTTTTAATTTCTTCTTTTTCATTTTGATTTTTTTGTTCAGAAATCGCTTGTTGCAGATGATCAGTCGGAGTTTTAGGTGGGTTGTCTTTAATACACTTTACTTGAATACTAATCTGCAAAGAAAAATTATTTAAGCACAATGTTAATGTCACTTTATATCCAATCTATGTGGATATACTAACCAGGAATGTAAGTATTGCATACACACACAATTTGTTTAACATTTTTATTTTTTTCGAAGCTACTCAGAATATAAACTGATTGCCATCTTGCTGCTACTGTATTTATAAGCTTAAAGTTAGTACCAATAAAATTATTCATATGCGAAGAAAATAGATTGAGCATAACATTTTCATTACAGAAATATACCACCCAACATTTTTTTTTTCATTTCAGATATTGCAAAATAAATTCCTAACTTTAATCAGTATTATTATTTCTTACACTAAATACAATACATATATACCATGGCCAGATAGTAAGTTCTAATGTACGAATAGATATGATGGGGAATTATTTCCTTTCACATCTATCGCTTAATAATATTGATAGTAGAAGTTTAGCAAGAAATTGATATTTATGATTGGAATGTTTTCGTTTCACAGCACGTTTTTGAAAATGCCCAATTTTAACTATATAATTTTCATTTTATGAGTCAAAATCAATTTACAACTATGTCTTTATATAGATATTTTGAGAACACCAAAGGACAGTCCAAGGATTCACGGGATCAGGAAAGACGAAAAACCAAATATTTAAAAATCGGAGTTTTGCGATTCCGGTACCTAAAGGGTAAATCATCTTGATTATTGCCCGTGCATATTGAAATGTTTGGTTTTTGTTAAAATGTTTTTACGAAATTATAATTTAAAAGAAAAAAAATTATTACAATTCTCCATGTATTATGTGGGCCATCTGGCTTCAAATAAAAATTTCCTTACATTTTTTGCCGGTAAAATCAATAGAGTTTC
Source organism: Lutzomyia longipalpis (assembly GCF_024334085.1). Classification (NCBI taxonomy): domain Eukaryota; kingdom Metazoa; phylum Arthropoda; class Insecta; order Diptera; family Psychodidae; genus Lutzomyia; species Lutzomyia longipalpis. The sequence continues at coordinate 21,050,521 of NC_074708.1, forward strand.
AAATGAATATTCGCTTCAGTTGGCAGCTGAAATGCACCGACAATGTTCTTTTCTACTCTGATGCACTAAAGGGATGAGATGAAATCTCCTGAGATCTTCCTCTTCGCATTTCTATACTCATCCAACATTTTTTATAATAATATACCTACATATATGTATGTATATTTTTTCCACTTCTAAAAGGAAAAAGAATGTGAACGTCGGAGATGAAGTACAAAGTTTACCGATGACGTTGAGATAAAGAATAAAATGTTGAATAATAATTCGCGTTGAAGTTAAGGGCCCTGTTTTCATGATTTATTTAATGTTTGAAGAAAGAGGGAACAAACAATTTCACGACGATTCTTCAGTGATAACGGAGTTTTAATGAAATAATTCAAATGAATAAATTCAATTAATACCTCACATTCATGCACAAAACAATGGTCAATAAATAAGGTGTTTTCCGAGGTATTCACGTGGGACCGATAGCAATCAGAAAAATGGTGCAGAGGTCAAATTAAAAATGATATATGTCTCTTCTTATTAACAGGTAGCAGTGGCCAGATTTGTGAGACCATCCCATTATTCTCTCTTTTTTAATTCCTGCCCCCGTATACTTTTTGGTTTATAGACTTTTTTTCTAAAACATGCGAAGATGAGAAAGAGGCCTGATGATTTTTTTTTATTTTGTGTTTTTCGATTCATCGTAAATAAAAATAAATAATATAATTTTTGAAGAACATATAGTTTAAATTTTTTATTTAATATTTATGGAAATTTTATTTTTAGTTCTTTTTCATAAGGTAAAATCTTAAAAATATAAAACACTAGTCAACCCGAGCCCCCAATCATGTGCGAGCAAACTCCATTTGAAGCTATAAAAGGGGGGCGTTTATTAGTAGGGGGGATGAATAATACGGTACCACGAAGAATTTTTAAAATAAAAAAAATCCAGTTATTTGACCCTTCAGCAGGTAGAAAATGGGAAAAATCAATTTTTCTGTAGGGGCGCTACAAGGGGGGGTCGGGGCGGAATCCCATATAGCACTTGCAACTCGTATTGACACCCTCTACCCCCATACCAAATTTCATCAAGATCGGCTTAACCGTTTTGGAGGAGTTCATGTGCCACAAACATACAAACTCAGCTTTATATATTAAGAATAAGAATTAAGATAAAAGATAATATAATTTATAAAAAATATGTAGAGTAAACTTTTCATTTTATGTAAGGTATTTTTTTATATTAACTTATTTCTGCACCGTGCAAACACAGTGCTGGCCAATTATCATTGACCCCGGTGCTGCCCAAATTGCTCCCTTGAGAGTAGCACTGAGAGTTTCGAGTTAATTCATTTCTTGTGAGGCTCTCTTTTTACCCACTTCAACTTCATATCTCTCTAAGGTAGTCGTTTATTTTCGATCAATCACTTCGGGAAGTCAGCACGCCTCGTTAATCGCTGTCCATTTTTTATTTATTATTTATTTCAGCCACACTGAGAGACTCTCAAGCTAGCCACCATGGTGAGATGGAGCAGGGAATTGAAGAGCTAAAAAAGGAAGTTTGAAGATTTTGGGGTGTCTGAAAACAAAGAGGTTTACTGAAAGTATTCAATTTAAATTTGACTACTGAATTCAGAAGATATTAATTGGACTCATAAATTGTATATTATTCCCATTTAGAATGTGTCAGGGATTATTCCTTTGCACACATGGAGGTAAATATATATGTACATACCTACCTATGCGATCTAAGTTTTTTTTTAAGAAATATGATAACCAGAAGAAATAAAAGATGTCAAAGACTAAAAGCAATTGATCAATTTTACCTAATGAAAATACAGATAAATCGCTCTTAAATATGTTGTGGGTCATTTTACACATCAATTCACTATTTAACTTCACACAACTACTATATAGACTTGAACTTGCTGACCGCTTGAAAAAGAAAAACGGCAAATGAAGTAAATAGCCAGTGGCGAATTTGTTTGAAAATCTGAGAGTGAAGAAAAATTCATATAAACATTTGTTTGGCATAAATATTATATTTTGCTATATTTATTGGAAATTAATGATTATTTACATTCATGCAGGCTGGCGTACATTTAGCCTTTGGCCCAGAAAACACGCCTGAGTCGATCACAAGATGTGGTGCAGAAGGAGCAGCAACAACAACAAAAAATCCGCAAGATACGTGTCGTGTCCAAAAGAAGAGTGCTGCAAATGAACCATGACTTGGAGGCTCATCCTCAATCTTCTCCAACTACATAACAATAACCACACCGTCACTGAATGAGGAAGACAGAGGGAACGGAGCTAAAGAGATGATGATTAACCGCTTAGCATATTTTCCGTGTCAGATATTTCAACAAATATTTAAGTTACGAACGTGAGTAATATTCAATTAGGTTGTTTTGTATATTAGCTCTCTTTCTCGCTCTTCACCTTACACAACACAGTGGTCTCTTCTTTTTCATCAGCCTTTTTACGTTTCTTGCCTCGTGGACACAGATGAGTGCCCAATCAATGGTGGAAGATCGAAAAAAAAGGCGCCACTTCATATGACGCCTAATGGAAATTTGTTGAAAATTAGGTATAAAATCTAATTTGAAGCATATTATTCATATTCCTAAGATAGTCACAAAAAACATTAAAACAAATATTCTAAATTAAAGAGATAAATTAAATCTTTTTCGTATTTTTCTAGCAGACAGAACCCAGTTGAAAACGTGAAGTTTCTTTGGCGTTTTCTTTTTTTTTTTTTGAACCTCTAAAAGATTACTTTTACCCTACTGTTACCTCAAATAAGGAATTATCATATACTGTAACGGATAAATTCCTTATATGAATAATCATTTTTAAGGATACATCTACGTTTGAAATTGGCTGTTTAAAAAAGGAGTTATGTAATATGAGATTTCGCTTCCTCCCCCCCATCACATCCCCTAGCAATTTCAACTATTTTCTACATTTCTTACCAATATAGGTTTAAGACTTCCTTTTAGTTGATTCTGATCCAACTCGTCCTCTCCGTGGTCCGAATAAAAGTTGCCTTAATATTTGGATGCAGATCTGGTGTTTGCGGAGGAAGATTGAATTGAGAATGGTGTGGTACATTTTTGTTTTGTTGGCTATAATTAAAAGTGATTTCTAAGGCGGACAGTTCTTGTTAAACCTGTCGGTGGAAGACTCCTTATGGACTTCACCCAGACACACTTTTAACCCCTTTTGCATGCATGTTGCGCTGCATTTTGTTTTCTCACTCTGTTTCATGATATAAAATTTCTGCTGTATGGAAAGACGATCAAGAAGAAAGAAGATGATGATCATTTGAATATAATAAATCCCGTGGTGTTGGTTTTTTTCTCTTAATATTAAAAAGACAAAAAACCACGAATAAAGTAACAAAACTAATGGGATTGTGTGTTTCTTTGCCATTTTTTCACGATCCTTTTCATCAAATATTTTCTGTGTGTATACCCTGCATAGGTTTTGGAAAAGGAAAAAGATATAAAATTACCAAGTTGGACACCATAAGAGATGTGACTGGCATTCCAGCTAATAAAATATGCTTCATATCTTCAATCTCACCAAGAAGAAATACCTTTAGAGAAACAGGAGACGCGCTGAGGAATCTCTCCATGAATGTTCAACTTTTTGCTCGATCAACACACAAAAAAATACCTTCACGTTGTCCAACGAATGGTTTTCCAAACATTTTTCACATTACTTCTCATTACCATATTATAATAATATATTGAATTTTTTGTTGTCTTAGCATCTCGTGCTTGATTATATCTGGATGTCATTTCTTTATTCAAATCACCATGGTTTTATTGTTTCAACTCGCAAGACTTACAGGTGAAAGATTGTAATATTGTATGTAATCAATTGAGTAAATATTTCTTGACATTAAATATAATATATTACCACAGCTTACAAAATCAGAGAAATATTAATGAGAAATTGATCAAATAGAACACGAAGTTCAATGAAATTCTAGAAATGTTTACGAATCAAACCAAATCAAACAAAAAGTTATGAGAATTTATAAATTCTTCTGCAGTTTGTTTTAAAAAAATTTTTTCCATAAACCAAAAAAAATTATATCAAGTTATTTCACAAAGGTACCTGATGAAGACGGAAAAAAATCTTCTTTACGTTTTACTAGAATTAGTGTTAAAGAAGAATTATCTTTAATGAAGTTTTATTTTAAACAATAATTCGAGCGTTCAGTGAAGAATTTGTCTTTCGTCTATTTTACTTTATGACATTTGTGGTGATGTCGTTACTTGTGCAAGATACTTTCCGATGGGATGTATTTCATCTCTATACGGGATCCCATCTTGGCTTCTCCTTCCTCGTCCCTCTTGGTCATCTCAGTCATTCGTTTGTGTAATTTATAACTCTCAGCCAGTTTACCTGTCTCCAAATTCTCTGGGTAGTTCTTGTATGTCTCAACCACGAGATATCGAATATCACACAACTGTTTTAAGACAATGCTTCACCTTTAATTCTCATCTTTTTTCTCGTGTGTCTGGCTCTTCTTCTCAATCGCAAGATCGCTGTTGGTTGTTTTTTCTCTTATTTTTTTTTTATTTCTTAAACTCCTCTCTACTCACCATCTAGTTAGAAAAGAGATATGAGAAGAAGACCCACACCAATTTGAGATATACTTTTTTGGGAGATTTTTATTGATGATGTGACTGCGCGCTGGGCAATAAACGAGTATTTTATATTTAACAAACAAACATTTATAATTTTCAATGGTCCCCGGGAGTATGCAAGAATGTCAGTGGGGAGGTTGGAGGTGGGGAAAATAATTAATTCGAAATTCCCATTCAAGCAGCTTCCAGCGAAAACATGAGACAATATTGATTTACATATTGATCTTCTTTGGTTTGGGGGATTTGTCGTTCTCACTCCTCCATATGCGTGCTTACCATGCTGCATCGCATCAAATGTGAAATTAACAAGGAAAATGTCTGATACTTCTATGGAGACAAAACATGTTGAATTTCTTCTTTTGTGAACCATAAAATGTGGCCACCTAATGGACACCAGTATACAATAAATTTCCTCCACAACTTACTGTGTGCCCCAAGAAGAACATGTTAGTCTACTAGCCGTTGAGTTTGTGGATACATCCAAATAAATTGAGGAATCAATTTTCCTTTTTCAGTATCAGATTGTTGATTTTAATTATGACCCAAGTGGTGAAGTTTCATGTCTACAAGATGAATATTTTTGGGTATTTATCAGATAAAATGTCGTGTTTTACGATGCTTTCTCATTTCATTTTTAAGAAGCATGTTTTACCCGCTCTTAATTTAAAATTAAATATACTTTGCAAAGTTTTAGAGAGTTCCTTATAATTGCATCAAATTCTCTTGGTTGAAAAATAAAATTTGGTATATGTCACGATTATGGTGTGAAACTCTATTGCAAAAGTTGGCAAACCTTTTTCAATAATTTTTGGAAGGTTGGTTAAAAATTACATTTTTTGTTCAAAAATGCGAGAAGAAACTTAGTCTCGTAAAGTCATATGGAAAAATTAATTAAATGCTCGTGGAATATTTTTTGCAACACTGCTAAAATATGCAAAATCAACCAATCACTCCTCTTGAATTCTTCTCTTTTTTTTGACCCCTCTCGTGAATTTCTCAATAGAAGCAGGTGTGTGTTCTTCTCTGGGTGCACACTAATGTGTGCCACACACTTTAGTGGATATTTTTTATCTCTTTTCTTTCACATCTCAAGATCAATAATATAGCAATTTTATGCTATAATCTAATGATGAGAGACATTACACTGTGTGTTAAAGAATGGATGAGGGAGCAGAAAAAAGGAAGAGAAGAAATGTGAATAATATTCAACTGTCCACCTTCATTCATTTCGTTGGGTTCATTCTCAAATTCCCAAACATTAGATTATAACATCTCCCAGCTCGATATAATAAATGATTAGACATCATAATGATTTAAAAGATCAATAAATCATTCACGGATTTTTTTTATTTGTTTTTACCTGATTCGCTTCATCTCTCTCACCAATGTATGAAATTTAGCTCATATTTATATACATAAATCGCTCTACTTTTTTCATAAACCCCCACTTTTGGGAATGTCGTTCAATTAGCTTGATCTCGATTTACCCAGAGTCAGTGTGAAAACCCCTCGCTAGGATGTTCGTGCAATTCCCTCATGGTGAGTTGCGCGATCACGACGAGATTCCATAATATACAATTTAATTGCTCCACATGAATGTATATGCTTTGGGTTTTTTGGACGCCCTCAGTGTCCAAAAAGTTTGAAATTGACAGGGCGCCAGGGCTTCCTGAAGCAGTCGCGTTCTGCTCAGCACGTGATCAACTCATTATTCCCGGGGAGCCCGTTCTACAAAAGTCCCACAAGGCTTGCCTTTTGAATAATATGTAGAAATGTACACAACAAGAATGGAATGGAGAAGAAATACCTGTGTAGATGATTGAACCACCCCTCCTCCTTCTACTGTAGCTATAGGACCATCCTGTCGCACCGTGTAAATCAACGGGCATCATTTGAAGATATAATGAAGAACAGAATGTTGATTTTTATTGTGTGCCACACTTTTAATCTTCCAACACAGTCAGACAATGTTATTTTAATTTCTTCATTTCATTCTTTTCTTCAATTCCTTTTATTTTTATACTATTAAATACACTCAAAATAATTTTTTGATTATATAGCGAGTCTGAACGCAAAGATATAAGCCATGGATTCCATGGAGGAGAGAATGAAAATCAGGTAATTTTGCTCATGTTCAGTGATCATGATATAAAATGTAAAGTTTATTAATTTTATTTTCTCTCGTTTCGGACCAAGTAATATGTCCCCAATGGAGAATAGAAGTTATCACTTTACAAGAAGGGGTAAAAGAATCGAAGGGGGGCGTTAATTAAAAATGTCGTGTTAAATGTTTGTGTTTTAGTTTAAATATTTTAGCCATTTCTTTTTTTCATCATTCTTGTGTACCTGGTGCAACAGAATTTTTGTTGCAAACGACCTATTAAACAGCAGTTGATTGCGTCAAAACAGAATGGTCAAATAAAGCGCGTGGGTGTATTTGGTCAGTTTACATTCATCCCAATTGCCTCATATCTTAAACTGTGAGTCTCCATATCGAAAACGATTTCATTTCCGTTTTATTATTTGTTTGGTTGTCCATATGATGCTCCCCAAGAGGGTACCGCATTGTATTTCATATTGATAATTAGTGTGACCCCTGACTGAGAGGAGCCAGTCCTCGTTTCGATAAATGAATTATTTTAGCTTTACTCGTGATCTAGAAGGTGGGCATATATGCGATCATTATTTGAAACTCGTTTAGTCGATCGTCGTCAATGCAAAAAGGCTATGGTGGAAAACATTGATTGAAAATTTCTTTTTAAACGTTTAACACGATCATATTTCTATTTCTTAATCACACGATCACAATTTGACATTAAATGCAGTGTAAAATGATATGACGGTGTTGAGTTTCAAAATATGCTAATTTTTAATGCAGGACTTTTATCTTACGCTGGCAAAGCAGATGACCACATGAGACTCCAGTCGAAATATTCACCTCACGGTCACTTTAATTACCTCAAACATTTTAATTTATCACCATGTGAAGATCGATCAAAAGATAATAACAGTCTATCATCGTTGATCATGAAAATGTCGAAAGAGAAAAGACAACAAAAAACTGTGAATTAAAAGAAATGGTCAATGAATAATTTATAAAGTTTCATAATTATTTCTTAAATTATGTACAATCCTCTCTGTATTATGCCACGAGGGTCACATCGACATCTTAAGATTGTCCTTATTGCTCTTCATCAAGTTCGCCCTTATTGACTAAATCAGGCTTTAACATGCAAAATTTCACTGCTCTTTGTTTTCAAAAAGTTTAGGGTAATATAATAATTAAATTATAATGAATTTAATGAGTTCAAAATAAATTGAAAATTGTCTTCGTATCTTAAACGATTTATAACTAAAAATATTTTTTTTATATCTCAAATGGTGTTAAATAGAAAAATTTTATAAGTTACGATATATTTCAATGTAATTTTTCATTATGATTTTAAAGCCAAATTCCTCTTCTCATATATAGGTACCTTCAATTCTTAAACAAACTCGACATCCCATGGCGATTCGTGTACTTCGTGGTAGGGCAGCAATCCATCATACTTATCGAGTACGAGAATATATATTGGATGTGTGCCTACAATCGATCGTGATTCAGTGCTTTGCCAAATTGTTTCTGAAGTTAATTGCAATGATATGTTTTGCCTCCTTGTGAATACTAATCAAGCACGAGGAGAGATCGTTTGCATTTGATATTTGGGTGGCAAAAATCTAATATTCTTGCCTCAAGTATCCCTTTATCACCTCTCTCATGTTCTTTAATTAATCTCTGATGTTTATTTTCTTTCTCTTACGCGCGTATTTCTGCAGCTCTAAGGTATATGTTGGATATGTGAAAAAATACAAGGGGGTAAATAAACAAAATTCTGGGGCTCCCACCTGAGGACGCCACACACATGGAGCTGCACAAAAGTCAGATACTCATTCTAGAAACATAAATTTTGCACTTGTCCAAATGGCACACCCTCCACGACGTTGCAGAAGGGTTGCGCGTATAATGTATATCCACATTGGGATTGATCTCACGAGCTCAAAAAAGAGCACCATCGTCACCAAAGGCAAGAAAATTGGATGAGTGAGAAAGCAGAGAGAATAATTTCACATCGACCAATTTGCTCTTGTGGTCAAACTCATAAATCAAATTTGTAAAGGAGTGCAGAGTGTACGTAGAGCATATTTAATAATGGGAGTTTTTTTCTTACCACCATACAAATAGGAGGTGGAGCACAAGATGATGTCGATAAAAAAGGCAATCGGGTGCCGTGTAAACACTGCAATTAGATGTTCATTAAAGGGGTGGTCTGATCTTGTGTTATGCTTTTGCAGTTCTCGTCCACTTTAATGTATGGACAGATATTTAGGGTCATTATCTTATTACCCCTTTCTGATTTATTCCAAGTCAAATATATATAGCACATATGTACATATGTAACGTGCACACATTCATTCTCCTCTAGTACGTTTTATGATGTGATTCATATTCATATCCACAATTAACTTTATGTCTTTGAAAAGCATTTGTTATCACACATTTAATTTGCAATAATTTAAAATTTATTTTCGTGTAACAATTAGTGAACCTACAAAATGAATTGAAGGAACTGAATTTACATAACTTAAGTTTATTTTCTTTTCATTTTATTTAGAGAATTTATGGAAAAATAATGTTTTCTCAATTGCTCGTGGTAGATACTACACGATTATATCGATTTTAACGAAAGTGTTTCATGATAGAGTTTAGAAAAAATTATTATGTATCGTAATTCTTTTCTAGAACAACATTTTCGCAAACATCATGGGAATACAATATTTGTATCCAAATCAATTTACTGATGAGTTGAGACATTTCTTTGATTTCATAAATGAGATAATGTTTTCATTTTGTGTTTCTGACTCTTCATATAGCATTCATGTTCGCTCATGCTCCCTTCATCTTCGTGTGTGTGAATGATTTTTCTTCCAAATTGATGGGTGGGATGCTCAAGAGTTGGGAGACAGGCACCGTGAGAGTCTAGCAGGTGAAATGAACTGCCCACAATCATGCAATAGTTCGGTATAAATATTTAAATGGTTGCTTTTTGCGCTCAAAGGGTTGGCAATAAATAATAATTTTATTGTTTTCTCGATGACTAAATATGAATACAGCAGTTGATGGTATATTTCTTTGTGTTATTTAATACAAATTGTACCATAAATGCACTGATATGGCGTGGGGCGCTATAATCCCACACTACACCCCGATCTGCGTAGGTAATATTTCCCCTATATGCTGCTCATGTTGTGTGATGTTTTATGTGGTGGCTTCAGAACAATAAACTCTGACCAAATTGAAATTGCTGAAGGGCGTTGATAGAAGCTGACGGAAAAAACAAACAAAAATAATACCAAACCTCCATGTCTGATTCCTACTGACAATATTATAATATGTTCCGTCTCTCTTCCACCATATATTCTCATTGTGGTTTCTACCTTTTTTACCATCCGCCACAGCACAATGGGTTTTCTCTTGCAATTTTATTTGTAATTTCAACAGCATATCAAACAAATGCGCTATACCGCCATTCAGGGGATGTATTCTGTACGTGCAGAAATTTCTCCTTTCGTTCCCTCTCTGTCCGCCTCAGTTGGCACTGTGAAGATGATGCCCAAAAGATCATCGCTAACATATGCAATTGAAGATTATATTCGCATTAGCCCTAATCTCTTGCACAATGCACCTCCTTTTTCATTTTTTTTAGCTAAATAGATATGTATATACATAGCACTCGAAGAGAAAATTGCGCATCTTTTCTTTTAGCCATATGATGGGCATATAAATAAAATTTCTGTTATGGTAAAAAAATATACTCGTGTGAATAAATAAGTGATAAAGATTTTATTTACACCTTTATTGAATCATCGAAAGTGGACATAAATGAGTCATATAGAAACGTTTTAAATAAATTGTTGTGGTCCCTGAGGTGTTTTGTGAGGCTCCTTGCAAGAATCACCCATGTTGCATCGTTTAAAATAAACTCCTAAATGTGTAAGCATAAATTTTAACTTACAGAGTGTATAAAAAAAGACTCTTATAACTCTGTCACATTAAAAAAAAGAATTTCTTTTTATTGTTTTTCACTTAAGCCATAAAAACTTTTAGTGGAGCTGAATTAATAAGACAATTGCATCATTGTTTTTGTCGAGTTATTTGAGCAAGAAGATGGTAAAATGTTGGAAATGTGAATTTTATGAATTCTATGCACAAACATTGCGAGTTTGGAGTTTATTTTGACTTCTCTACCAACAATGAAGAATAATTCATAATGGTTGTTATGCATAATTGTGTCATGATAATGTCACAAAAGAGCAACAAATTCAAAGATTTTTGTTCTAAAATTATACCTATACGAACTTTCGACGAACTTTTATTTTCTGTGTACGCAGAAAAAATGTTTTATTAGCATTTTACAATGGAGTAAGATTTATAGGAATACATAAAAATTAAATTTTGTTGCACTGCACCGATTTTATTATGTTATCAATTATAGTTGTAAGGTTGATATTCAATTATAAATTTTAACATAAAATACAACTATTAGAATAAGCACAAAATCAAAAATTTTTGGGTAACATATTTTTAGCATCGCTGAATAAATCAGACAAATGCGTGAATTGAAAAAATCAAATCGCTGAAGAATTATAATTTGTATAGAGTTGGATGTCATTCTGGTAACTGCCAAATACTCCCCAAGACCTACAGCAATGTCCATAGCAGCAGTTCTTAGCACCAAACTGCTCGGTAATTCTGATCGTCAACCAAAGACTGAATATTAAGTGCTACTCTCCACACGTACCACATCTAGAGAGGTTGTTCCCGGGCCAATAAATCAATAAAAGAATATGGATATCAATGATTTTCTCCACTGTCTTGCCTTCTATATACATATTCTTCAACACACGTATGTGCTTCTTATGAAACACGCAAAGGAACTTAAGAACAGTTCAGGTCGTGTTTATACCTCCTGGGTGTTTATCATCCCATCCCCCTTTTTTCAACGCCTCTTGAATTAAATAAATTAATTTTGCACCGCATTAGTGCAAAGTTATGTTACACTTTTTTTATAAAAGGAATTCTTAATAGAGGTCAATTTAGATGGAGGAATTTATCGCTTTTTTGTTTGAATCATGTGTGAAAGACGCTAAAATACCATTACTACTAAAATGCATTTAGAGCACTTTTTTTTTCAGTGGCGGGTGTTCGAAACAAGGTGGATCATTACAGATGTTGCATTTTGGAAGAAAGGAAAATTCTGGAAAATCTTAAATGTGATGTAATACTAACAAGTTTGTATTTTTTACTAATTCATTTTGAATTAATATTGTTTCGTCTTTTTTTAAGTGATTTAAAGACTCACAGAAAATAAATATGAAAACTTACATATATTTTTTCATTTCATTGTTAAATATTATTAAATTAACCTTTGGAATGCGGAGGCCTTGGTAGTTACGTAGAATGCGAAGGTGGGGTCGTTGAACGACCCCAAAAAGAAGGCCAATTTACTCCAAAACTGTATAACCTGGAGTTGTCGGGTTAGTGCCTATAGATTCCTTATATAGTCCTCTTGTCCCTTGCATCACAAATTCGCCACCCGGAAACACGGAGAAGAAGATATTAGGGAAAAACATTTTTCACTCATTTTTCACACTTTCTTCGTGAGAAATTTGCCACGAAGTTGACTGCAACCACTATTTTTTCCACTACTTCCCCACATTCCCCTCACTTCCCGCACCGTGAAAAATGGCAATATTTCTAGAAAATTCTTTATTGTTTTGCACATTTTTATGCTTCAGACTATGTTTTATGTTGTTTATGCTACTTATTTGCGATAAGTTTGACACTGAGAAGGTAAAGTGAGAAAGTAAACACAACCCTTCAACCCCCTTCAACCATATGATTTATGATGTGACTAACTTCATTCTAAGAAATTTTCCGCAGCATGGCCGTTACACCAATTTTTGAATTCCCTTCTTCTACATTTTCCTTAATAACTTTTCTTGTGGTAGTCGGATTGAGCTGAAATTTTTACACAACCTCCTCAGATAACCAAGGAACTTATTTCCAAAAGATGGGAATGGTATCTTTTATATTTATGGAGATATAAAACGAAATATAGCGCTAGGGTCGTTCAACGACCCCGCTCCGCATTCCAAGGGTTAATAAATTAAACGATGAAAATAAATTAGTCATATAGCCACAGAATATTTTAGGAAATAGTGAAAACTGTGGAAACTTCAATCATCTTATTTGTAAATCAATATTTTACTGACGTTTTGATTTTAAAATGTACTTCTTCAGGTCTCTTGATATTTAACAAAAATTATGAGACATACAAAGTTTGGTATCTGAAGAAATCACAAATAAATTAAATTATATAAAATCCAATCTTATAAATTTTTTAAAGCATCTGAATCGTCACATTCGGCATAAATGTTATGCACTACTAAAATATCACATATGTTTGTCTACCTTAAGTGCATTTAAAACAGAATTGCAAATTCTGCCTTCTGACCATTAGAGATAAGAATTTACAAGAAATGGCAATTTGGCTGTTGATGAAGCACGCCAAGGTAGCTGTTTGTCATTTTGCGATATAATGCGATTTATTAACACACAACCCTGCTGACGATGAATAATAATTTCAACCTCTTTCTTTATTCGCGTTCTTTTACGGATGTTTCTAAGGTGGGACACACACTGGAGGAATGGTAATGCGAATAATTTAGTATAACACAAATTTGCAATTATCTCTTTCTCACAGCAAACGCAAAATTGGTCAATTTATTTATTTTTCGTATCAATTTAATGGAATTGTCAACGCGCAGAGGAATAGCATGATGTTGAAAAACTTTAATCAAAAGTAAATTGTTTAATTTTGCAGCTTATCGGATTTTATTGGCACTCAAAACGAAAACAACATCCTATAAAATTCATTTGAAGGCGGATCAATGCAAATATAGCATCGTCTTCTTCGCATAAAACTGAACGATCTTTAGGAGATAAAGATTGTTTTACAATATTAAAATACACCATAAGTTTCACTAAAAATCAAATTTATTGTTTTATCTTTTTTATTGATGATCGCGAGGAAGGGATGTCCTAGTGAGTATTAACTCACCACATATTTATAAAATTGTGTACAGGTTGCAGGCGTCCTCCTGTGAGTCTCCCGATGAAAAAATTTTGTCCTCATAAATTGTATTGATAGTGTCAGATAAGAAAGTTTTATTTATGATCCCATGATGCTCCCTTCCGTTCATCCAAAAATTGTCTCATAGTCCCAAAAAAAAAAGATAAAAAAAACTGAATCTCAATGAAATCTTGATAAAATCATCCTTGGGATTCTTTTCTCAAAATTCAGGTAAAATAATCATGAATTTGGAAACCCACAAATACCATCACTTCCTGGAGGTATCTTTGTATGTTATCCAAAATATTTCTCGTGACTCTTTAGTTCTTGCATGACGTTTATCTAATTTTAATACCATTGATGGTGATATATGTTACAAATATCCCGCTGCTTAATAAATTTACACACAACAAATTTCTCTATAGCATTTTTTTTTAATTTATGTAAATTCAAAGTAAAAATGTTGTTTTCTCAAACAATATAATGTGTTTTCGAATCAACATCAAAATTAATACGGACCAAATTGAAGCAGGAAGAATAGAGAGAATTTTTATACAGAAAATTTATATACTTTTCTAATGGTGCCACAGACAGTGAATTTTACTAATAAAAATATTACTCATTCAGAATACATATACGCGTGGTGTATTTAAATAAGGCAAATCTAACCACAAGTTTTATGATTCGAAAGTTTTACAACAACGATTCATTCATCCATGTTCTTTCAAAGAACAAACAAAGAAATTAAATATTATTTTTAATTTTTGGTCAACTTTTTACTGGTGTTTCTAAATAATTCTAATAGAAAATCGTTAGTTTCTTTATCTATTTCCTTTTATCTTTTGATGCTCTACAAGATTATGTATCCTGATTGATACCTCCATAAAAAAAAGTGTAATTTTTTTTATTAAAAAAAATACATATTAGAAATTTATTTTTGTTTCAACGACAATATCTGCGAAATCTCTCCAAAGAATTATACCTCCGAGTCAGCACAGTGAAGAATTTTAATAGACACGAAAAAAAAATGAGAATGATTAATGTCATCTAAAGAATTCTCCATCATCCACAAAAAAGCACGGGAAATGGCGAATATTTGCATAATAATACAAATAAAGTTATTTTCACTTAAGTATAAAATAAATTATCATATAAAATAATTATAAAATTCTCTGTGTGCATACAAAAGGAAAAATAAATAATCTTTTCTCTTAACAATCGCATTATTCTCTAACAGATGTCCAATTAAATTTAATTGGTTCGAATCAACGACGCGCGTAGACTGGATGATAACATTTCAATTAATATTATGGTTAAGAAGAAAAGATGGAAAACAGGTGATTTCTCCTTAGCCATTTGACCTAAATATAAATTAAATAGTAAACGGGCATACCGTGAAGTGATGCCTGTGCGTTTTGAATGGTTTGGGAGACCGCATGGAGTGACCCAGTTGTCTCCTTTTCAATGCCTCGTAAATGTGTTGAAAATGCATAAAAGAGATCCCCCAAGGATAGGATCAACACACTCTGAAGAGGAGCCTTTATAGGATTTTACTTTTTTTTTATAACTACTATTGAATCTTTCTGCTTACATTCAATGTTATGACTTCTTTTATTGTATCATGTGGTGCAATCACAAATTAATATCATTGCAGTTTACCTTCAGCAATAGTCATGTCGGAAGATATTTGGCGTATCAGCAACAACGGGCGCATTGAACATCGGACATAGCCTGAGGCTGCAAAGAATAAAGTCTTGAGCTTTCCTATCTTTTCTATTCTTGGCGATTGAGGCAATTTTACCTCGATTTGTGCTCCAGAGATTCAACAATAATGTATTCAATGTAAACACGAGGACTTGCAATGAGGCGCCACGTGAGGGGATTCAGTGGATTTGTCTTGTATTCCCAATTGACGATTGCATACTTAGGTATTCCAACATCCTTCCCTGGCATCACTGTCACATACTTATGCCCGGGCTCATAGTAGGTTGGTTCCGCAGTAAAGGGCATCTTTTCAGTTTCAGTATTGTGATGAGATCGTATAATGATAGACATCATACCAATTTCGCCACCATGCAGAACACTCTCCTCCGAATTTGACATTTTTATCTTCACCTTGTAGTGTGTACCTGAAATGGAGAACGTAGCGTACGTATTAATTACTCAGCTATGCTAATGACTCTATTGAGAGAAGGAAGGGATCTCAAGACTCACGACAATAGGGCTTCTGTGCATCTGTCATGAGATATGCTTTTATGGAGCTGCTTTCACGAATACTACCACTATCGATGGCTCGTCGGTAGCTTTTGTAGCTGTGGAATCCAAATTGGAAGCATTTATGGCCATCGCGGTCGCACTTGAAGCAATTTCCCGATTTGAAACTCTGAAATTTTTTTTAATATAATTAAACATACCATCAGTTTAATAAATGGAATTGCATTAATATAGAAAGATTTAAAGTTTTACCTCATAACTTTCACAGCTAATGGCAATGAAAGGGCATTTAGGTGAAATGCTCTCGGTGAAGAACTGATGACTGCGGATGTGATTGCAACTAACAAACTGCTGAACGCCCCAGAAGAAAGATCCGCGCTCCTGTTCAATGTATGTAGACATGTCTTCATTGCAACCAGGATTGTCGAAGCCACCATTGGGGAAGAAGTCCAAATGTCCAATTACTTCGGACATTCCAAGACCCCCGCTGGTGAATGGCCGCGCATCCGAATGGATTATGTCCACAAATTTGGCGTCTGTTCGATCGAGACGCACAATGGGGTCCACCTGGGAGAAGAGTGGTTCAGCCGGATCCATGCCCGTAATTCGTCCCAGCGTTAAGTTAAAATCTCGCTGGAGCGTGAAGCCAGCGTATCCCGAAAGATGGGAACCAAGGGAGTGACCGATCAAGTGAACTTTATCCAAGTTTGGCAGATTCAGCTCTTCCTGAATAAAGGAGTGTGGGTGAGATTTTTGTGATGCATAAAACTTGCGTATCGTCTTACATGAATTAAGTGAATTATGTGCGCTGTTATGGCTCCCACGAGTCGTATGTTTGCCACAGCTTGAGTATATGGTGGACTCGAAGCACCAGCACCTCCCCAATCTACCACCACAACACTCGCTGTCCCATAGAGATCTTCATCCAGGAGGGCATTCACCATGTTTTGTATCTATACAGTATGAGAGCAACAAAGTGAGAAAAAAGAAAACGTAGAAAATTTGCATTGCACGCGAAGTAGTTATGCATCCATACCCATGGTCTGTCTCCAGACTCCAAGTAGCCATGAATTACAAAGTAAATATTCCCTTTGGGATCAATTCCAACGGATTTTATTTGATCAGAATCGTTGATATCAATGAACTTGGGCAATTCTCTAGTATTTTTATTAAATACCGGAAAATGTGCATCAATCCTCGAAGGACTCTCGGGGTAAAGACTCACAGGTCGTGTTTTTACAGTCCATGGTGGTGTTATTGGAAAACATCCATAAACTCCGTAGCATTTTATATCATTAATATCTGCAAGGAAAAAAGGCAACATAATGTAGTTGTGGAAAATCATTCACGCGGAAAAAAGGATTTCGTATCTGTTCATCTATGCATTCCTACACCGTTGATCCGATCGCGATGAAATTTGGTACAGAGACTCGTTATATCAGGCGGTTTCAGATGGCCGTATTCATTTTCCCCCCACAGCCCCCCTTCGTAGCGCCCCCATATAATTTTTATGTTTTTGTGACTACTTTTGAATTTGGCGCCCTTTTTGGTACTATTTGCTCAAGGGAAAATGAGATGGCTGCATTTTACCGCTATCCATCTCCCTCACACTTTCAGTTTTTCACAGTTTTCTCGCGTTTTCTGCCGAATTTTCCGGGGAAATTGTGTTTTTTTGACCAGGAAAATACTTTTGAATTTTTGGCATAAAAAATTCCAAAAGTCACGAAAATCCATTTCCGGGAAAAAAAAAAGTGCGTGTAAAATCCCCAACCGTCAAAATTTCCGCGGGCCCCAAATTTCGCACAGACGGGCTCCCCGGGGACTCAGGAGCATCCGTAAGTGTCACAGCAATCCCAAAAACGTGTTTCGTGAGAAAAATTGGCGGAAAAACAAGAAAAATCGCATTTTAGGAAAAACAAAAAAAAAAGTTCGTTAAGGTTTAAATTTTTCCGCACAACTACAAACAAAAATTTCACGCACACACTCAAAAAAACTCACCTACACAAAATGCCAGAGTGAGAGGAAAGTATTTTACTACAGTAGTGACATCTTTTGGTAAGTAGAAGATACATAAAACACAGAATGACCCAATTGAAGTGAAAATTTTAATAACGGATGATTTTAAAAATTACCTTGAAAAAAAAGCTAAGTTTAAAAAAAAATAAAGATACTACCGAATTAAGAAATTCATGAGCTTTTCCTGAACATATGCAAAGTATTGTAATCTAAAAATTAAAAATTACTTATAAAGCTAAAAATCTAGTTCTAAATTAATTAGAATGCACAGGATTTTTTTTTTAAATATTCACAAAACAATTTAACAAAATCCATTCGATTTTAGATCAATAAAAACATTTTATGTCTCGGAGCACACAAAAAATCAGCAAGGTAAAATTTCTGAATGTAGAAATGAATTTGTATTATGTAATTATAATTTTTATTTAAAAAAAACTTTTCAAAAAATTTGATAATGGTAAGGCACTAAAATTAAAATTAAATTAGTACTTAAATTAAAATTTTCATTATCATTTTGTTTTTTTTTTACTCCTGATAAGGGGTTTTCCAAGAAAGACACATTATATTCGTAAAATGCAAATTCCCCAGAGAAAACAAAATACTTGCTAAAAGGGAAGAGTATAAAATAAACTTTGACCAAGTGTCTTGAATCATGCCATGATTTTGTTTCGTCTCATTCTACAAATAATTGAGTATTCCTTATCAAAATATATACATTTTTTGCGACGAAGCATGGAAGAAAATCTAATTAAAGAAAAGGTTACACGATTTACGTCACGAGTCCCGGAACTACATACACACATGTTGTAAAACTTATCAGGCGATTTTTAAAGTGAAATTAAACTATTTCTCCATGATAGAGAAGATGGGAGACGAAATTGTAATAAACAACAAGTTTCAAGTCCATTGATTATGATTTTATAGAAGAACATCATGCAAGTGATAAGAATTACAGTGGGGTCTCATAGTGTAGCTCTTACCTGTTAAATATTTAAGAGATTGGTCGTTGTAACAATAGACCTATGGATAACTAATAATTTAAAAAACCTATGGATAACTAATAATTTAAAAAAAAAAAGATAAATTTAACCAATTATAAGATTTTAAGGCCAAATATTCTTTAAAATTTGATATTTTCTTTTTTAGCATTTTTTTTTTACAATTATTGAATTTTTTGCCAATTCTTTAGCAGAATATAATTTCGGAACAAAAAAGCGGAAGTAAAAGAATTTCCCAAAGGAAGAGGCTGTTCCATGAGACCCTACTGCATTTATACATTTTTTTACTCCAATATTCTAATCTGTTAATGAGAGAATTTCCAGTGACTTTTTCACTGATCCACGTACATGTGGATCATCTAATTTTAGACACAAATTCACTTTCTGCTGAATCACAATGATTTGGCGGGAAAGTTTTTTTTTTCATTAAGGCCTCCTCCTACTCACCTGCAGGATCCATCCCTGGTGGTAGATTATATAGTTCATGAAAACTACTTTCATTTGGACGCTGATTTGCTAAATACAGCATCGTTTGAAGCATAAAACCACCTGTATTGTTTGGTAGAATCATTGTGACCTACAATCACCTTAATAAAAAATACTTTTGATCCTTTTCTTTCACCTCAACTAAACACTGCACGATCTTCTACTCAGATATGTGTCATTCACAGAACAAGGCACGAGAGTGACTAAATTCACTTTTTTTTTTAAATTACAACTCTTTAATAGTCATTCATTCATGGAACAAATTGATGATTTTTTCCTCGTGCGTTATGCATTAATTAAGCAGCTATAGATGGGGCTTGATTGGATTTCAGTGTCATCCGTGTCATCATATAATTCTTTCACTAAGCACTTGCAAGAATTTATTTGCAATAATTTCACTTTATGACTCTTTCTGCACTGCTGTACTTTTTGCAAATCTTTTGGGCACTTGTTAAGCAGTTGTTCAAAGTGAGATGATTCCCGGAGCACTGAGCAATAAAGACTGATCTTCCCAGCTTCTGTTAGACTAGACAAAAATATCTTATCGAAGCAAAATATATGTATTACATTATGTTTATTACTATTTGAGAAAAATTCCCCATCCAATCGCTCACAGACGCAGATCATAGGTCAAAAAATATCAGAAATGAGTAAATATGACGTCAATATTGATACACCCAACATAGTTGGGACTAATTAATTGAAATTAATTTTCAAAAAAAAAAGTTGTCTGCCTATGTGACGATGCCAGAGTTCTCGCTTTGGGGGCAGATATGAGACAAAAGCGGAATTTGCTTTGTTTTCGCCTACAAATGTTGTATATTTAGTGATAAATTTCTATATGTGATGATTGGCATACAGAGTATATTTGATTAAAACTTTAAAAATATTATTTTGGAGATTGCAACACTATGTATTAAGTTACTATAAATTTCGGATTTTTTTGCCTTGATTCTCCAGCAAAATTGGTGTACGAAATGGAATTCCATTTTATTTAAAAGAAGAAATGGATTGGTTTTTTGCGGTATTAGTCGGAAATTGGTCTCTGCACAATAAGATCAATCTTGTCTCCACTGGCTGCAATCAATGGCACTGTGAGGCAGCAGTCAAAGTCCTGTGTTTTCGTTCCGTTTACCTACAAATGCAAAATTAAATACATAATAATATGTATGAGAAATGTTGTTAAGCTTTACAAGAATTGATTATTTTACTAAATGGCTAATCAAAAAGAGGTGGATCACAGCTTTTCAGCAATGTGGTTATAAGTTTAATCTTTAATGTATTATATGATAAAAGAATTCCTTTTATCATTGTTTGTTTATGAAAAAAAATATAATTCTGTAGAATAAGATAATTTGAATTTCAAGGCTAAAATGAAAAATTCTAAAACAGAATAAAAGCTATAAAGAATTGGAAAAGTAATGCCACTGATGCCTATGGGTAAAAAAAATAAGTTGAATTGATACGTGAAGGATAAAATTCGGCGACCAACAAGAAAAAGGATCCGTTCTTGGAAAAAATCAAACTTTTTCTCCTAAACTTGTAATCCTAAAAAGATCGAAAGTAGTCGAAAGCTTGTGAGAAAATACCGATTTTTTCTCAAAAATAAATCTAATAATTACTGGAGACCATCCTATGCTATTCTTTCTATATGTATGTACATAAGTAAAAAGAATTTGTTAAAGAATCTCACCATCATAATACGATCGAAAGATTTGAGTAATCCAACAGCATCAGCAGGACCTCCGCTTCTTATCCGATTTATATACACACCACGTTCGTATAGTCCATCAGATAGAGAGAATCCGTAGTCATCGTAGACTTTATCTTTATAGAGGGTGATATGAATTGTCTTGAAGCGTCCTTCTGCGCTCGAAGATGTCGAAAGGGCATCTGTTACCGATGGACTCCTTGGTCGACGTTGGATTTTACTGTAAATTGCCTGTGGTTGTGGCAGGGATGAACCAGCATTCTCACTACTTTCGGTGCGATTTCTCGTAATCTTAAGATCGACTACATTCTCAAAGCGCTGCAGAAGTTTCGTTGCAGTACTCAATGGTACGCCTTGGATACTTTCACCATTAATTGCAAGGATTTCATCCCCAATGCAGAGTTTTCGAGAAAGGTGAGCAACTCCTCCTTCGACAAAGGCACTGATTACAATGGGTTTCTGAAGATTTTCACTGCCTGCTAATGTAATACCGAGTGGACCTCCATTTGTCTCCAATCTAACTGTGCTGACAATTTGGTGGGTAGGATTGCTATACGAAGTCATGGGCATTGGTAAGTCCAAGCTAAAAAATACATTTTTTTTAAAAATGTTTTTGAGATAATAATAAAAAACTATTTTTTCTTACTTGTAGTAAGTTTGGAAATACTCAGGATAGCCCTCCATTTCCATGAATGTATCCTCAGCAATGTCTGAAGGATTATTGTCTGTCTTGAGGGTTGATGTGTTGCCCATTTGAGTTAGTTCCATGTTGCTTAGAGAATTTGAAAAGGGTGGTGGTCGACGAATCGTCATCATTCCATTTCCCATGAGATTCTCTTCCATTTGATAGAAATCTGATTGATTTCCAGGATTGGGTCTTGTAACTTCACCTCTACCACTATCAATTCGTTTCGTTGTTCCACTATAGCCATACGAGGAAGGTGAATTATTGTCCGCAATGCGTGTCTCTGTACTGCTGTACATAAAATTATTTCGATACTGTGCATCAAAGAGAAAATCCGGAAGACATGTCCTCTTAATGGTAAGCGTTGTGAATTCATTTTTATTGTCCTTTAGCAAAGCATCGACATTGTAGTGTTGCAATGGCTGAGAATCCACCGCGAGGAGAATATCACCCGCTCTAAGGGACCCCGTTCGATGTGCTGCACTTCCGGGTTTAACGTCGGTTATAATGAATGCACCACTATTTGTAGCATTCACGGTAATCCCCAACTCACTGCGTTCCTGGTATTTTGGGAGTTTAACATTGAACACCCCACTGGATGGAATAACAGAATCCGACATATCGAATTCAATTTCCACCTCAACCCAATTGGGTGATCCTTGCTGATGGACATTCTTGTAGCCAATATCTCCCAAAATCTGTCGCACAGTGCCTGCATCGAGGTTATAGAGTTTATTCACTGCCAAGAGACGATCACCCTTCTGAATGCATCCCGATCGATCGGCTACCGATTCAGGGATCACCTGTGCAATTATATGCCCCCGACCACATGACGAAGGTGCTCCCAGACAAATTCCTGATCCTTGGGAGCAATCTAAAACCACCTGAACTGTTTCCGAACGACATAGTCCAACACTTGCTGACATCAAACCACTTCCAGAACTCTCAAGGAGGGGCAATGAACTTTTTCGCATGAATTTCTTTTGTCGCATCTTCCGTGATTCCATCGTATTGAAGCCATACTTGGCAGTTGTCCCATTTTGTGCATGTAGACCTGGAACAAAGAATAAAATTATGAATTTATTGAACATTTATGAACATTATCCTGCATTTTTAATTTAAAAATTAATTATTTCATTGCTATTCCCGCTAATCCAAGCATTAATTTTTCTTTAATGTGAACAGGTGTGCAAGAAATTTACGACATTTATGTATTGTATCAGTTTATGAGGAATTTAATCCATGAGGAATTATTTTGAGTAAAACTTGATAAATTTGTGGCTAACCGTTAAGAAGTTCTCCCACATTCACAACAACCTTTAATATTTTAAAGGAAATATCGTTCTTTCAACCAGAATTTTTTTTATGAAAATTAGAATAAAATCATTATTTAACATCTAGAATTATGCTATATAGGTACATTTATATAAACGATAAAAACTGTCCCTCAAAAATAGAGCTGAAGAGAAAGGATTAAAGGCAGCTGGTAAATCACTATATATATATGCGTTGTTTTGGGAAGCTCCTCAGAAGCATCCAAAAACAATCCAAATGGTTTTAGTCTTCTGCCCGCCTCAGAGACAATGTGCAAAGCGTTGGAAAAAACAGCAAATAGGAGTTTTAAGCGAGGAAAAAAGAAGACACACACCATTAAGTTAGTCACTTCAGAGGAATTTTCTTCATTTTCAAAGCCCAAAAATAGCCCCATATTTTCCCAGTAGTAGTAAAGCTATTATAATAGTCTATTTGGAAAAGGTGCAGTGAAGAAATGTTGGCGTGAGGCAGATAAGAAAGAATTTCATTTCTAAATGAGAGGGAAGACGCCGTTCGCCCTCTTTTCATATACATTCGGGAAATGGCCCATTCTGTTGGGCTCTTCCTTTGGGCTATAAATTAAATGGCACGCGGGAAACTGTGTGGTGTGTCATATAAGAGACGAGAAGGATGAGTAAAATGATGGAGCTCTCCACCACAGAAGAAAACGTTGGGATCGTCATCATTTTCTTGAGTGTGTCGTACATCCGTTTTATTGGCTCCCCATCTTACGCATGCAGCTGTCACGGATTGTCTCTAAAAATATTCGCCCACAATTCATATTGCTATTTCCCTCTCAACCACATCAATCCACCATCTTCCATCTTATTCGGGAAAATCTTCACGCTCTGATCTCGCTCGGAGGAAAATCGAGGAGAAAAAGCTAAGAAAAAATAAATCTCACTTTGAGTTGTTTGTTTGTGCTCTTCCACCAAAGTGACGTGTATTTATTTTGAGTTCCTGTCCATCTCTGCACTTCATTAAGTAAAACCCAATGTACACAAACTTGCTGTTTTATAATGAAAAGTAAGATATGATTTATATTGGCTTTACACAGAGTAGTAAATTGGAAGATGAAAAGCATTTATATGGATCCATGTGCAGGAGAAGGAAAGTATTAATGGATTATTTAATGATAAATTTATATTTCCTTTAGGTAAGTTGTTGTTGAAGACATAAAATTGAAATTAACTGCTCAATTGCTATGGAAACGATAGTAATATGCTTATTTTTAAATATAAATGATAATATGAGGGAAATTAACGTAATTCATGCAAAATATACATCCAAACTCGGTTAATTGAAATATATTTTATGATTTACCTACTTTACTTAATTTTTCTATACTAAAAGGTAGTACCTAATAATATTATTCTTGTACCAAAGTACATGATATTCTTTGCAAAACGTATTAACGATCTATCAGAACTTCTTATATAACACCCGCATTATGATCATGAATATACCTTCTTACGATACATAGTAAAAGTGGGAAAAACTCTTCAAATAACATTTAAAAAAAAATCAGAAAGCCAATCAATCACATAAAATTTTGTGTCTCTAAATGATCTCACCTCGAAGCCTGGCGATTGCATGAGCTGGGAGAATTTGTATTTGCGTGAAACCACGATTTGTGTTGGTGTCTAAAAGTTGCATAACATCTTCGGGTGTGAGAGAATTACTTTCCACAAGGGTATCATCAACACTCTGTATCTTATCCCCAATGGAGAGTGCACCGGTACGGTCGGCAAGCGTGGCCGGAATAATGTTGGCAATAAAGACACCCGCTTGTGAGATCTCATCCATCTTTCCATTGGTCACATCAAGGGGCTGATGATAGACATTCGGGCTGGCATTGCTCAATACCAAACCCAATTTGTCTCCAGGCGACCTCTCAATCTCAATAAGAAGGGGTCCCATTGAGAATTCCACACTCTGCATAACCGAAACATCGTACTCAATGGTCAGGTTCGTGAGCCCGGATAAGTGGCCACACTTGAGAATCTGCTGTGCTTCCGATAGTGTCTTATTTATAAGAGAGACCTACATTATGAGGAAAAAATCATATACAGTGTGATTTAAAAAAAATCCTAATGTTGGGAAGACCCTCTCAAAGCAAATCACTTACATTGTCAACACGCAAGAGGCGATCACCAGGCTTTATTCTGCCGCATTTGTAGACAGGACCATGTGGTCGTATATTTGTCACGATCAAGGGAAAGTCTCCACCACCGCGGAATGTTAGTCCCAGACACCCATTCTCCCTTTCGACCGTGATTTGAGCAAGTTTCGTTGTCACGCACAGACTGTTCTGAGACACTGAAAGTTGTGTGATGAAGAAAAATATCAAAAGAAACAAATATAGAGTCATCATTAATCCTTTGTTGTTATGTCGCATTCAGCATTACATATCTGACTGCAGATGTTTGCGCTCACAGATCTTGTGCTATACTTACGGTATTCTGGAAGGGAGTACTCAATTTCCACTACAGCAGGTCCATTGCCATGATAGAGAATACTCATAACGTGCTCATTGGTGAGTCCAATCGTGGAGATCCCATCAATTTGGTGTAACCGATCACCAGGTGCCAGAAAGTCTGCTGCAGGTCCCAGAGCATTGAGTGTTGCAATAACTGGTGGATACGTCAGGTCGACTCGATCCAGGAAGAGAATCCCCATAGCCTGAGCATTTTCCCGTGGTAAGGATATCGTGGCGTACGTTGTGCCACGATCAGCCGCCAAACCGCTATCTTCACTCTGAGCTGGACTCATGGCACGATCGCCTAAGGATAAATTTACATACATATATATATGCGGATTCGTATGTGAATTTTAGAATTAAGAAGAATTGCGCGTTGATGAGTAGTTTAATTTTAAAGTTTATACATAGACTCCTGTATTGCAAGACCACTCACAGAGCTGTGAGATGTCTGATGGCAATTTGTCATGGGATTTTCTTCTTCTACTTGCAAATGAATGAGAAGGAAATTTTACTATGCCTTTAATGTTTCCGTTCTCTTCACCTTCTTCCTCTTTTCACCATCTCTCTATCTCTCAGGTCACATCGCAACGGGGGAATCTTCTTTGCCTTCTGGCGCCCATTGGCAATTTGTCAGTCTAATTTTCAATTCTTCACAGTCATAAAAGTTGACTGTAAAACTCCGCCATGCCAATTAAATTATTGCTTATCAATTAGAAATAGGTTTCTGCAACCATAAAATTGCATTATTACGAAATAAATCTATACCATTTGCATGCAGCAGAGATTGCCAATTAATTGTGGCATTCAAAGGAAACACCATTATCATTGATTTTTCGCAATATTATTATGAGAAAATCAAAGAACAGACAATCAACTTAGCATGATCTTGCATTAGAATAAATTTTCACTTTGACTATTTCTTTCTAATACTCATGCAGGACAAAACAATTTCTGTCTTCATCATGTTCCAATTCACTGATTTTAATTGCGATTTTGCCTTCAGGCCATAATATATGGATGGCGAGGCCAAGAATTAAATGGAGCGTCACAATTTTCATAGAGAATCTTGTATATATGAAGAGACATCGTTTTGAGATGCGTGAGCACTTTGAAAATAATGTTTCCTGGGTGAAGTGTACTGTACATCAACTTAAGAAGCAAGAGAGTCAAGATCCTCCTAATGATCAAACCAGACTTTTCAATTAAATAAGAAAAATCTTCAAGATGATGCTAACCCTGATACATTTAAAGATGTTTAGAGATTTCTCGAATTGGTTTCTTCTTTTCAATATGCCTACCTACAGTAGTTTCCCTATGAACTCTAGCATCGATGACCTAAATAGTAAGCATAAATACAAATTAAATAGTTCTGGGATTGTTCATACCCCTCATTGTGTAAAAAACTTCCGACACATCGATCAACAATCCATGTCTTGGACATTTTAGGATTCTAAAAGTTCGATAAACCATAATATATTAGCTCACAAATCACTTCTAGTGGGAGCTATAAACAAAAATTTTGGCTCTGCAACGCATTATGACAAAAAGTACTCCATTCTCTCACAAACTGTGAAGACAAATTACTCATGTTCTCTCCAACGTTGATCGTTGTAATATGTGGATTGATATGTTTTTCATGTGTAGGCCTCCCTCGGAAGTAAAAGAGGTAAATTACATGGCGTGAGGTGAAAAAGGGGTCCCATCAGAGGCATTATATAAGCACATAATATTATAAAATTAGACGAAAGAGTTTTACGAGCAATTTTCCCCATAATGAAAGCAACATTGTTGAAAGGTTTATTCAGCGCAGCCAAGTTCGAAGTACGCATCATTCCTATACCGCATCCTCTTGGCCGAAAATTAGTTGGTGTTCCACTTCGTGGCCAACACCAAGTATTGTAATCGTCGGAAAAACCGACCCCCTCAGATCGGGCTCAAACTTGGTATGAGTACGTTTTAGACATCCCACATTACGAAAATGGTGGTGGAAAATTTTTGATCCGGCCGGCCTGCCGGCCGGTGGTCCAAACTTTGCCTTATAGCTCGAGAACGGTGACAGATAGAGACTTCCGGTTTGAAGTTTTCTATAGAAATGTGGGTGTAAAATTTCATTTTTTCGCATTTTTAAAATCCAAGATGGCCGCCGTCCGCCATTTTGAACTACTGTCAACCACTTCCCTTACAGCTAGAGGTCTGAAATTTTAGTATGTTGTAGAGCTCAGTGAGACGTTTTCATCGACAATTCATACTTGAAAATCGGTCAAGCGGTTTAGCAAATATGGCGGCCTAAAGCAAAAAGTGTTTTTTCAATATAACTCGAGAACGGCTTGACCGATTTTGATCATCTTGGTATCAAATGAAAGGTATTGCGAAGCCCTACAACTGTCTAGAACATTTCAAGTTCCAAAAACATCCGCAAGGGGCGCTAAAATCAAAAACAAAAATTGCCTAACTTTAAGGGGCAATATCTCCGAATCCCCATTAGGCAAATCTTTTAAATTTTGATATGTTGTAGCCTGACTCAATATCTTTCAACAGTCCGAAAATGAAGAAATTCTATGTCGCCGTTTAGAAGATATCGCAGTTTGAAAAATTCTTGAATTTGAAAAGTTCTAAGAGCCATATCTCCTGAACTACTTGTCCGATTTTGCTCAACTTGGTATCAAATTAAAGGTTTTGCAAAACTCTACAACTTTCTAGAACATCAGAAACCTCTAGAACTATTCCTTCAGGATAAAAAATGCCAAAAACTGTTTTGGTGAAACAAAAATCCGCCATTTTGTGTTCTAGTGGTGACCTTGAAATTTATAGAAACATATGTCAATTTATAGCTTATTTCAATACCTTTCCAAAACTAGTCAAGAAATTTCTGTAGGTCTTATAGAACCAGAGATATAACCATTTTTTGCATAAAATTACTGAAGTTCACAAAAAAAAATCACCTTTGCCTACTAATACTGCTCACAAATAGTATTACAACGCATAAACAAACTTCTATACGTTGTGGGACACCAACTCTTATAACTGGACGCGTTATGATTGACTTTATTTATTTATTTGTTTTGTATATATCTCTCTTGACTCCTTAATTAATTAATGAATCTGCGGAATATATTCTCTGACGGTATATGGCCCCACTGAGAGTATCATATTCCAAAAAACATTGTTTAACAATGAATATTTTTATTGTGCAACCATGGGGCGAGATTGGTTGTAATAAAGTGAGTCTGAAGACGAAAGATTAATGAGGATCACCACTTGCTGACGATAAATATCTCATATGAGGGGGAGGGTGAAACATTGGAAATATTCGAGACTGGCACAAGCCACTTATTAGTCGCCATGAGGCCGGAAACAAAAGGAAATTCTCATATGTCGAGTGATCATCCCGCTCTGGGAAAAATGGCTGAGAGAAGACATTCCAAAGGAATGTTTCTCAGTAAATGGCTTTAAGGAAAATAAATAAGCATCGAGATGATGGCATTGTCTCGCTGATGGGGAAAAGGAGAGTGAAAAAAAAGCAAGAATATGTAGTCTTGTATCATTTGTGAGGAACAACAAGTAGAAGCAGCAGCAATATCCAGGCAGCTACTTGAAGACAAATGGGGTGAGTGAGAGTGAATTTGGAAGAAGGGAATCACATTAAAATTGTTTAACCATTTTCGTTAATTACTCCAAGTACATTATGGTCGATACAACAATGTTTTATGTGAAAAATTGTTATTGCTCCCACCAGACAATTAACTCCGTATATTTGTTGATTCATTCAATTAACTCTTGGAGGCACTTTTATTTGGCCTCTTGAGTGCCATAACCGCATCATCTCGCGAGAAATTGTTCGTGAGATAATTCGATCAAATGTGTAGTGGGATCACATAATCGAACTTACTTGTAGCTGAAATACTGGAATCCACTTTATCGTCATGCTTCGTTGATGAGGATTTTCCTGGAACACAGCTCGAACTCTTTTTGGACTTCCACAGCTTCATTGCACGCAATTTTCACGTTCACACTGCTCGCCTATATAGCACTATAGTAATGCGTTCACAGTACGAATCCCACTAAGGACCACCCAGAGGTGGCAGAAGAAATTCACTTTCGGTAAGATTTTCTCCTAAATGAGCACATGGGAGCGAGGAAAAGTGTATGTGTATAGAATAAAAAAAGATAATGTTGGAATAGTATAGCGAAAAGTCAAATTGTATGAGCAAATGATGCGTGTCAACCTCTTACGAAAGAGATCTTCTGTGCACTATTTTAGGATCACCGATCGCGATCTTCCAACTCTCGCCTCCCGAATGCAACTGAAGTCACCATGTGACGAGGGTATCACGGAGTCCCTCAACACCACACACAATCTCACTCCCAGATATCCGCACTCATTCACTCGTCCATGTATGATTTATGTTCCAAATGAAGAAAACCCGCAAATAGTACTGATATGGACTTCAGTTTTGAGGATTTTTTTCTTGGCGACAACTCACTGAGGAGCGGAATATAACGCGTTCTAGTCAGAAGCAGCAATGAGTAAGAACTGAGGAGCGGGCAACTCATCAAGGCGGCGTCTCGACGGAATAGAAGCCGCTTCTTGAGGGGTGTGCCATTTCAACAAGCAACTGCTTAATCGATACAATTTATTTTAATGTTGTGAGTTGGGTATATTTATTTTATTTCAATTCATTCATCTTTATATTTTTTATTTTGAATTCTCTTTCTTGGAATATTTTTTTAAATGATCTTCTGAAAAAAATTAATTAATTAACGTAAAAAGGAAACTTCACAAAAATATTGGTGTTATAATAATCAAATGAAATTATATTGGAAAGAATTTTATGTTCAACGTTATAGTCTCAGCTCAGAAAACTTAATCTTTTGAGACATAAAAAAAAATCAAAAAAATTTTTTTTAGCCCCGGTGAAAGCTTAAAACAAGGCTTTTCTGTGGCAGTCAGGGAGGGTGGGTTTTTAAATCCCTCTAAACATTTTAAAAGTTCTCATTCTCATCTCTTTTTTATATTTTTTTTTTCAGAGACCAAAAGCATTGACTACCAAATTAAACATCACCAACATTAATTTTTTTTTAAAAATAATATTTTAAAACATTAAATAAATATTATATATAATATCAAACATAAAATATACATATGTCTAAAATTAGGAATGTAACGTCAAATGTTAGAAAACTGATGAAAACGAAATTTCACGGCTTTGTAATCAAAACTTTATTTTATATTTCTCTCAGTGGAATGTATGATAGAAATAATTAGTAGGTATACATTTTTATGATATGAGAATCCTCTTGCAGACTCTCGTTTTTTGGCCCATCTTCAAAATTCTGCGAGAGAGAAAACACCCGTCCGGTCCCCTTTGACGCCACATCTCCTTGGTGCTTTTCTTGGCACTCAGCCCCATTGCGTGTGCGTAATTTCTGTTTATTTGGCGGCAGCTTCTCCACTATTTGAATTTGTTGTGACTCCGAAATCATTAGTGGCACATCACTGCATTCCCTTCATTGTCTCTCCAACACAAATCTTCTCTCTCTGGTCCATCCGGATCCGGTCGAATTCATATCCGTGGATTTTTCAAAAAGATTTTTCCGCATTTGCTCCTATCTAAAGATATTTGTTTATCACGAACCCACAGCGTCCAATAAGGGGGTGGGGAGTAAGGGGGGAGGCACGCTATAGAGATTTTGTTAAATAAATTTTCCGCTCTTTTGATGGTATGTCGAGATGAAACATCCAGAAGATGAACAAAAAACTCAGTAGAAGTAATTTAAATTTACGCCTGAGAAGAAAAACTAATTCATAAATAACTCAAGATCGTCTCAGCGGAGAAAAGAGGAAATTTCTAATATTTCATATTCACATTTCTGCACACAATCGTCACATACTCACACAGAAATAAATATCCATGGAAGACAAGAAGTGAGTAAAAAAAATTCTAACAGTTTGCTTGATAAAAACGTGCCATGTATTTTTCTTTTTATAGTTTGAATAATTTTCATTTCATTTACAAAACTGACTGCATAAAAGAACAGAAAAATATATGATAGAACCGTAGAAGAAATA
Source organism: Lutzomyia longipalpis (assembly GCF_024334085.1). Classification (NCBI taxonomy): domain Eukaryota; kingdom Metazoa; phylum Arthropoda; class Insecta; order Diptera; family Psychodidae; genus Lutzomyia; species Lutzomyia longipalpis. The sequence goes on from NC_074708.1 coordinate 21,082,319, forward strand.
GAATCTTCATGCCCTATATTTTAAAAAGAAAAATATAAATTGTTGGAAAATCCCACACAGTTTAGAATATTTAATGCATCATAAAGCAAAGTGGCTCTTTAATAAATCTTGATGGAGATTTGAGGAGGATTCAAAGAAAGTGCAAGCTGTGACTTCCATTTTTTTCCACGTCGTGAATGAAAAATTTTCTACATAAATAATCCATTTTATATTATTTCAACACCATCTATTTAGAAAAAGAAAATTCTAAGAAATATTGTTTTATAAAATATTAAAAAAAAAAAGATGAAATTATCAAATACTCATTACTTTTGCTCATTATAAGTTAAAGCTTATGAAATTCAAAAGATTATGAAAAGATAAATCATTTTCCTATGACATAGTTTAGTTATAGAACTCGATGATTATATATGTATAAAAAAAATACTCAAAATAATTTTGTGTGAAGAGACTAACTTAATCTGCTTCCTATGCTTGGTTGATCCTCCAACAAGCTTAGGCGAAGATAAGTTGATGTAAAATTTGCCTCAATATGTCATCGCCTGTATCTAATTACTATAAGTAAACACCACTTTTAGAATTTATTGCAAGGTGCATTCACTCTTTCTCATGTTTTTCCTGGCGCTGTTTCAGCGTCTCCTCACTCAAAAGACACAAAAATATTCTTTGACTTGTGAGGTGCAAGTCGCAAATTTTTTACCGGCTTTAATATCAAATTAAAAATGTTTAAGTAATGAACTTATGAAATCTCTTCAATTTATTAATCCCTAGAATAGTAATGTGCTGGCCATTTTGGAAATGTTAAAAAATGCAATTTTGCTATATATTGGCTTTTGCAACGGCTATAGATGACTGAATTAAAGATATAGTGAATAAAAAAAACCATAGAAAGTCCATATGCAGGTAGATAGTTTGTAATGTTATATATTATTTTGTTGATTATGCCTGGGATTATAGATAAAATATTTTGTATAATAGATCCGTACACTTTCAACGCATTAAAAGAGTTTATTAAAAAACGCAAGCATATCTTTTATAAATAAGGAAATAAAAAAATTAAAAACAGGTAGAACTTTTGCAATTGAACATGACAAAAAACTATGTTCTATTGCAGATATAAATCATCTTCATTTTGAAAAATTAAATAAGGTAGTACCTATGTAATATGTAAGTTTATTTTATTATGTTCTGCATAAAATATTTTATTTTATTTAGAAAATTTTATTCACTGTTAAATATAAAAATTCTAACAAGTTCTCTAAATATATATCTCCAACATAATAAATTCATATTTTCTAAACAAATAGCAGCCGAGGCAAATACATTTGACTCATAGCTCTAATGTTGAGCGCACGTTACCATAAATTTAAATGGTCGTTCAGGTAATTGAAAGAGATTTGCGCGAAAGCATGGAATACGGATGTCACGCAAAATGTTGTATGGGTGCGTGAAATAGAGGGGAGCCCAATGGGGTCCATCAAAGCACTCTGAAGGAACCGTGACTGGGTATTTTTTTTTCTTATTTTGCAAAAAAGGGTGTGAGTGTGACGCATCATTCTTAGTTTGCGGGGACTAACAATTGGGCTGTTTGCCAACAGGATGGGTATGAATCATTCTCAAGCAGTCACAGAAGATCATACCCCAACAGAGACGAATTAGAAGGGCTTTGGTTAATTTTACATGAAAATCAATGGAGATATTCACGAAAGATTTGAACGAAGAAAGCAAATGTTTGCATTGCAATTTAGTTAGAGTTCTGCACATGAATTATGACCTCTTTTGGTGTAATTATTTCTATTTTGACAAGCATTTAATTAACTAAAGACTCCGATAGTCACTGATTTTGCTTTTGATACTTTTTGCTACAATTGCGCATTATTTAATCCATTTCTCATCCCATTTTATGTACTTATATGAAAATATTTCCACAGAATAAAATATTTAGGGGAGATAAAATATTCAGGTGGGACTTTTGCTTTCCCTCTGCATGTGATAAACATCATTGATTCATATCTAAATTACCTCCTTGCATGGCCTATTTGTAAATGGAATAAATCTATGTTTCTTTTTTGCTGGAATTTCCACAACAGATTTTAGTCTTAATCCAAATACAGCATAATTTGGAGCATTGCTTCGCGCTAAAAAAGAGTGTATGCGATGGGAGAGAAAATAGATTCAAATAACTTTTCTCTGGGAACAATCCTACGAACAAGTCTTCTCTGGCAAACGAAGGAATTCTTCAATAATTCCACCCTCCATGGTGTGAGATACATTGCCGAACAAGGAAGACCCTTTGCGGAGAGATTTATGTGGTTCTGCTTCACAGCCATTGGGGCTGTTGCAGCATTTATCATCATCGTGAGTCTATGGGAGAAATTTCAAACTAATCCCACAATTACTGGACTCGATACTGACTTTCACAACCAACATGTTATCTTTCCCACAATCCTCATTTGCCCCCTTGAATCCTTTGATGAGGATAAAGTGAGAAGTTTTGCTCAGGAAAAGGTGGCTAAATCAGAAACGGATTACGAACGTTACGAAGAATTCCTCAAATCAATTACAAAACTCTCCTATTCCACCCTCGAAGAAGCAGTTAAAATCACCGAGATTGTATTGCCTGACCCAAATATTGAGGAATTATCCATTCGGTGAGTCTCTCACACGCAATCCCACGCACTAAATTTATGACAATGACAAAAACCATCAAGCATATTAATGCATGATTATTTGTCTAGACACTCCTTTGATGGACTAAACAGCTGTAATGCGCTGTATGGGATGAGGAGCAGACCGTGACAATTTACATTTTGTAATATATAAATTGCGATATTTATTCCAGATCAGTTGCCTTCAACACAGCCATCTCATGCCCAGACCTCTTTGTTGCTTGCGAATTTCGAGATGATCCCATTGAGTGCTGCGAGAGTTTTCTGCCCAAATACACGGAGCATGGGTTTTGCTATGCCTTCAATCCACGCTTTCAGGAAACAGAGGTGACAATTGATCGTTACAAGTTGCAGCATGAACTCCTAGAGACAGATCGCAAGTGGGCTATTCATCTCATTCTCCAGCGCAGTTCTGCGGTATTCATTCATGCTCAATCTGAGATTTCTGGATGGGATTTTCGTCCTCAACTTGATTGGCGTACAGACTTTTCATCTGATCTTCTCATTACAATGAAGCAAACATATACCACAGAAGAGGCACGTCAGTTAAGTATTGGACAGAGAAAGTGTATTTTCCCCAATGAGGTAAATGAATTAGGAAGCGATTTAGATGTTTTTAAAAAGCTCAGAAAAATTGAGACAATTACGATCGATAAAGAGATTAATTTTACAATTTACAGGTGAGCATAAAAAGTTTTCCCTTCGATGCGGACTATACCTTCACGGGTTGCATGATGGATTGTCGCATACAGAAGAGCATTAAACTTTGTCATTGTTTGCCACCTTTCTACCACTCAATGGTGGGATCTCAAGTTCCCTACTGCACAGCTCAGGAGCTTAGTTGTCTCTCACGCTACGCCAGGAACATCACGCAAATCACGGACTGTCGTCAGTGCGAATTGAGTTGTCTCAACACCGTCTATGACGTGGATAAACTCACAAAGGTCTCAAATGCTGAATCTACGCATGAGGGTGGTGCCTACATCAATGTGGAGTACCTCACATGGCCGATTATCCGATACAAACGTGAAGTTCTTTTCGGTTGGGTAGATCTCTTGGTGTCCTTTGGTGGCATTGCGGGTCTCTTTCTTGGCTTCAGTCTACTAAGTGGCGTGGAGATCTTGTACTACTTCACACTTAGGGCTTGTTGTATGGTGTATAAAGATCGCGATGTTCTCGAAGGGGTTGAACGAGAGAAAGTCAATCGACCACCACCGAGAGTTAATTTGAGCCTCCGAATTGGCAAGATTACCACAAAAACTCCCCATAAAAATCCCATTAGGCCCAAGAAACATGAGAAACCACTCAAGATCACCCCCTTCAGACAATCTCACATCTCAACTATTCATTTAAGTGTGGCAAACACTGAAAAATCAACCAATTTTCCGTATCTACCATAAAAATCATGCATATGTGTGTTTGTTCCATGTTTGCTTACATTTGAGGATTTGCTTTGGTGAGAATGTTTCCCTTTTGCTTTCCCCCTAACATAGATTGAACGGATTGAACATTTCTCTCGCAACTCATTCAAATAACATAATTAACTGCGTGTTGTGTCAATAAACAATTTGAAGAGAATATTTGTGATTTACGTAGTTCTGCCAGTTCAGCGACAAAATAAATTTAAAGAAATCTCTTTATGTTAAATATTTCAAATTATTCCTTTTATTATTTAAACTTTATGTACAAAAACACTCGTAAAAAAATCCAATATCTCGCTAATTCACGATCTGTTTGTTTTGTTTGTTTAATTGAGTTTTTTTGTGCTTTAAGCTATGATTTTATATGGTTTTTTTTGTATATTTTGAGATTTTTCTGCTTAAATTATTCTAACACTGTTTGTTCGTACCGCTTGTGTATTTATCCTGTAACTTTCCTTAATTGACGAGGAGATGGATATGTTTGTTATGAGTTACATAATGCAACGATTAATGAATAAAGAGGTCGTTTGCTGTAATTAATTTGTATAGAGAATCATTATCCGGAATATGTAATTTATGATGAAAGAATTCTATTTGATTTTCGTATAAAGAGTTCAATGCAAAAGATATTTTTTTTTTTCAATTCAAATTGCACGCCTATGATGGAAAATAGAAGGTAGAAAAAACCTCATTGTAATTAGGACAAAAATTTAAATCAAAATTTCAAATAAAAAATCGAATAAAAAAGCTGGAAATGTCGAATATTAGGATAACTCCATTTAAGAGGGATCGGATGTGGCGCAGTCTTATCAATGTGATTTTTTAGGTGAGAAAAGCAGCTTTCGACCAACAGGTGTTGTCTCATAGAGTTTTACGCTCTTATTCACAACCACCGCGGGTGATGGGAAACTTTAGAGGAAACAAGAAAAAAAATGGAGAAAATATAAGAAAATATATCATAGAGATTAAAATATCCTTCTACTCACGTTTTTCGCTCCTCCTATTATAAGAAAAATTTTGTATAGCCCTCCATAGTTTTCTGTACTTTTGGGCATTATTTCAATAAAAATTCAATTCAATTTAATATTGAGATTATGTAAAGTCTGCATTTTTTAGAGGATTAAGTGACTCAATCTGATGTGGAAGGCAAATATTAATTTATCATTTAATCAGATTATATGATGCAAATTTAAAAAGGAAAAAAATTGATGAAAAAAATTTAAATGACAATTTTCCGTTTGCTATTAATCAAGAATGTCAAGCAAAGTGTTATGACACAATACTTTGACCTTGTTCAAAAAAATACTGATTACATTTCAAATAATAATCAGTCGCTAATAATAATAATGCCAAGAAGAGGAACTCGATGAGAACATTTTGGTCAATTGACCCGAATTTATAAGGGCAATTTTCATCACAATAAAAATAAATACAGTGGGACCCCAGTACAACGACCACTTGGTTGAGCTACTCTCGCGCATTGAAAATAATGAGTGTGAAGAGTACATCCGAGTGGTCGTTGTACTGGGGTTCCACTGTACAACAAAAAAATAAACACGGATATAGGTACACAGACTATATTAAAAATGTAGCGACTTATATCTACATTTTGGGGGGATGTCTTCTATATAAAACGCTCGCACTAAATATGAACATACCAAGCTACTCTACAATTATGGTGCATTTGCATAAAAATCAAATGAAAATGTAAGAAGGACGACTGAATGTTCAGGAGCTGAAATCGTTTCTGATAGACCGAGGGTTACCCCTAAAAGTAGTTCTGAGTGAGGATGCAACCAGACTAACTAGTCGTGTAACTTATGATCCAGTTACAGGTCAACTGATAGGTAAATTTCACATTCTTTTTATCTAAAAAAAAAAAAAGATTACTCTTTACTAATTTTTCTTCTTCCTTTTAACAGGTCAGAAATACTATGCAAAATGCGTAAGCGGCAGTGGCTTGGGAGAACTGTTCTTGTTCTCGCTACACTGACTTTTATAAAAAAATTTATCTCTGTATAATAAAGAAAGGTCTGTTTGTTGGTAATCAGTCGTGTTCGGCTATACAAATCTACACCGTTTGACCGATCGTGATGAAATTTGGTACAGAGGCTTCTTATAACAGGCGGTTTCGAGTGGCCGTATCCATTTCCCCCCCAAAGCCCCCCTTCAGGTAGCCCCCATATAAAAGTCAGGTATTTTTTGCGAATTTTTGAATTTGGCGCCTGATATGTTGTATGAAAATGATTTCTTCTCTTTGCAAATTTTTTTTTTTTTTTTTGAGATTGATGAGAGCTCTCCATCTATATAATAAAGGCTATACAAATCTACACCGTTTGACCGATCGTGATGAAAGTCAATCATAACGCGTCCAGTTATAAGAGTTGGTGTCCCACAACGTATAGAAGTTTTTTTATGCGTTGTAATGCGATTTGTGAGTAGTATTAGTAGGTATAGGAAAAGTCGATTTTTTGTAAAATTTAGCAATTTGACAGATTAAAATGCTTATATCTTAAGTTCTATTAGACCTACAGAAATTTCTTGACTAGTTATGGAAAGGTCTTGAAATAAGCTATAATCTAACATATATTTCGATACATTTCAAGGTCACCTCCAGAATACAAAATGGCGGATTTTGGTTCTACCAAAACAGTTTTTTGCACTTTTCGTCCTCAAGGAATGGTTCTAGAGGTTTCTGATGTTCTAGAAAGTTGTAGATAATTGCAAAACCTTTAATTTGATACTAAGTTGAGTCAAATCGGACAAGCGGTTCAAGCGATATGGCTCTTAGAACTTTTCAAATTCAAGAATTTTTCAAATGGCTATATCTTCTAAACGGCGACATAGATTTTCTTCATTTTCGGACTGGTGAAAGATATTGAGTCAGGCTACAACATATCAAAATTTAAAGGAAATCGATAATGGGGATTCGGAGATATTACCCCTTAAAGTTAGGCAATTTTTGTTTTTGATTTTAGCGCCTCTTGCGGATATTTTTGGAACTTGGAATGTTTTAAACAGTTGTAAGGCTTATCGAAACCTTTCATTTGATACCAAGTTGGTCCAAATCGGTCAAGCCGTTCTCGAGTTATATCGAAAAAACACTTTTTTCTTTAGGCCGCCTTATTTGCTAAACCGCTTGACCGATTTTCAAGTATGAATTATCGATGAAAACGTCTCACTGAGCTCTATAACATACTAAAATTTCAGACTTCTAGCTATAAGGGAAGTGGTTGATGGTATTTCAAAATGGCGGATGGCGGCCATCTTGGATTTTGAAAATGCGAAAAAATGAAATTTTACACCCACATTTCTATAGAAAACTTCAAACCCGAAGTCTCTATCTGTTACCGTTCTCGAGCTATGAAGCAAAGTTTAGCGCAGAGGCCGGCAGGCCGGCCGGCCGGATCAAAAATTTTCCACCACCATTTTCGTAATGTGGGATGTCTAAAACGTGCTCATACCAAGTTTGAGCCCGATCTGAGGTGGTCGGTTTTTCCGACGATTACAATACTTGGTGTTGGCCACGATGTGGAACACCAACTAATTTGGTACAGAGGATTCTTATAACACGCGGTTTCGAGTGGCCGTATTCACTTTCCCCCCAAAGCCCCCCTTCAGGTAGCCCCCATATAACTCTCATGCAGTTTTTGCGAATTTTTGAATTTGGCGGCTGAAATGTTGTATGAAAATGATTTCTCCTCTTTGCAAATTTTTCTTTTGGGTTTGATAAGTGGCCCAAATCTACTTATAAACCATCATAATTTTTTTTCTCTAAAATTTGCGCGAAGCGCAACAAATCCCCGCGAAGCGGGGCGAGGTAAATTGGAGCGAAGCGACAATTTACCTCGTAAAAAATAAAAAAGAATTGATTCAATTGATAAGTGACGATAAATTCGTATATTTTGGTTTTTGTGGAATCTTTTCATTACCCACTTGCCCGAGTTTCCTCTATTTTTGGATTCTTTTTTTGGATTTATTCGACTGAAAAGAGAATAAACTCTTTATTCTCAAAAATTGTGTAAATATTCGCTTTTATTTGATATTTTCCACCAGAAAGAAAAACTAAGAATCAACGGAAAAATTTGAAAGTGGTAAGCTGTCAGGGTTAATTGCATATGCGCCGGTAAGCTGACCTTACGGGGGGTTTTTTTTTCGTTTCATACAGAGAAAATGAACTCTTTTACTCTCTTAGGGGAACCTGGGGTAAAATGGTGGTTTTTTTGGGAGATTATTTTTCCTGATTTCCGTGGAAATATTTGAATTTTCCCATGACGACTATCTTATAGGAAATTTTCCGGGCAACAACTTTGTCTCAGACGATATCTCTCTATCTCAACGGGAAAATGCTTTTTTAGCCCATTTTTTAAACCCTTGCACTTTCACCATTTTGCCCCAACCCTGGGGTAAAATGGTTAATTGCGTTTTTTGATCGCTAGTCTTAATTTCAATCGTTTGAGCTGGTTGGACGTGCTTTGTTCTTCTCTTAGTATTGGCAATGACTTTTTGTGGTCTGTGCAAGGAAAGCATCCGTGGAAAGGATGGAATATGGTGTGATGCGTGTGAATTGTATTATCATGCAAAATGCCAAAATCTGACGCTGCAGGATCTGGAAAAGAAAAGAAAATTGTGGGCGTGCAGCTCCTGCTGTGGCGGTGGATCATTTTCCGCTGGCAGTTATGTGTCTGAAATTGGCTCAGAGATTTCTCAGCTCAGAGGTCTCTTTGAAAAACGATTTGATCATGTGGACAAGCAGCTGAAGACAATGGAAAAACTCTTCTCTTCGCTGGTGAATGAAGTGGCTGACTTAAAAGCGGAAAATGCGGAAATGGTTCTTAAGAACCAGATTACTTCTCTAGAGGAACGTCTAGATGGTATGGATTGTTGCGACTTAAAGGCAGTGGTGATGGAATACCCAAGATTAGTGAAAACCAAAAATTTTCCACAGCAGAAGTGGTTCTTAAGGAGATGGGTGTCCCTATGAAGACAGACGATTTGGATGAGTGCACAATTGTGAAGAAAAAATCAGCTGAGAAGAGTTCATTGGATACATCAAATCATCGAAATGGTGATAAAAATCCAGACAGTTATCTACTGATAGTGAGGTTCACAACGAGACGGATGAGAGAAATAGCCATGGATAAGTGGAGAGCCAAAAAAAGATCTGGATTAACAACTTTCAACGTGTTCGGGGAACCTGGTCATCAGCTGCGACTCTGTGAGAGGCTCAGCAAGTCCAGGAGACAGCTATTCAACCGGATACGAGAAGCTGCAGCTCGTTTGGACTGGAAGTTTGTATGGCAGAGACAGGGAAGGATTTTTTTGCGAAAGAGGGAAAAAGATGAAGTGTTCATTGTTAATTCACTCAAAGATTTAGATAAGCTAAATGAATTGTGAATGATTTCGGGTCCATATTTTTGAGTTGATATGGTTTAGCATGGTTTTCTTTCTCTTGTTTACATGAATTGGGTTCATAAAATTTATTGGATTTTCTTTTGTACTTGAAAATTATGTAATTTTGTGTTGAATTTTCTTGAGGTCTTACTTTTCTTCATAACTTCTTTTTTTTTGCATAAGTTGGAACTATGAAATAAGTAATGTTGTAAGCTGAAGAGGAAAAAAATTATTTTGTGTCTACAATAGTTGAATTTTCTGAGTGAGAAATGAGAGTACATTGTATACTTAATGATATTTAATTGAGGGTGGTTATGCTGGACTCAGATGGCTAAACAGCTATAAGCTCTGTCATCTTATCCTGAATTTCTTTGAAATTGTTTATTTTTTTGTTGACAATACTCAATGTAAAAAGAATTCAGTTGAAATACATACATACATACAATTTAATTAAATTATTTTAGCAAGGCACTATAATATCTATTGAGATTGAGAGATTTGTGTACTAGTTAAAACTTTTTTTTAATAAAAAAAAAATTTTAAAAATAAACGTTAAAATTAAGAAATTGTTAAATAGCCAGGTACTACGATTCAGACTTATGGGATATGATTCAGACTTAATGATATTTGGGCAAAAGAATAAAGAAAAGTACTAAATATTTTGTGTTGCACAAAGTTGACAAAAATCACAAAGTAACTTCCATGAAATTAGGCCAATATTAGTTAGTTTATCTCTTTTTAACAATTTTCCGGCTGTTCTTCAGTGTTTTATGTAAATGTTCATAGAAAAAAAATGAAAAAGCACTTTTCTAAAACTTCTTTTTTTTTAGCAGGTCAGGATGTCATGTCGACATCCACGCAGCCCCTATTCTGAAACAAAATTTAATCCTTTTCTTCTTCTTTAATTTAAAAGTTCTCAGTGAAAATGTTAATAAACATGGGTAATCAAGGACTCAATCCATTCTATGAGATCATCCGGAATTAACAAATTTGATAAATAAATTGATATCTTGGCTAATTTGAAGGTTGGAAAACAACCGAGTTTTTGTAAAAACTTATTTTTAACACGAGGTAAATTGTCGCTCCGCTCCAATATACCTCACCCTGCTTCGCGGGGATTTATTGCGCTTAATTCACCCGTTAAATAATCACCTGATATCAGTAGCCTCTGTACCAAATTTAATCGCTATCGGTTCAACAGTGTAGAAATGCGGAGCTGTACGGACGCGATATTCTTTATTTATTATAGGTATAGATTTTTTCTATTTTTTTTTAGAACAATTGGAAATTTTTTTAAGACAATTGGGAAAAATGTTTATGATATTTTTGAATTAAGTACATTATATCGTTTAATCACTTAATATGCTTATTATCTTTCTTAAATCAATTAATCTTTTATTTTTATTTCACGCTAAGTTCTTAAGGTTTATTGCCCTATGAAAGACGGCCGAAATAATTAAATATTCTATTCTAATCAGAAAAAGTCTATTGAAGCACAAAAATGATTTTAAAAAATTAAAAAAAAATGATTTTTTTTACATTTTTGGAATTGCTACCTATTTTATCAATTAAATTGTGAAAATTGCCAACTTTTTGTCAGAAACCGTGATTAAATAAAATTTGATCATTTGCGACATTTTTTTTTTCATTTATTTGTCCCAAAGATGCCAATTTTTTCTTTAATTTTCAGGGCGAAAATGGTCGTTGTGGTGCCAGGAGTCTAGGAGCAGCATATTATTTATGTTGCGCCCTAAAAACTGAAGACTTCCCGATCGTCTCGTGGTCGGGAAGTTCCCCTTGTGGGATCATAAATCAAAAAATCAAACACACACACAAATTAAAATATCGAAACAAATCTAAACGCACACATACAAAAGCACATTTACAAAATAAAAACAAATATACAAAAATATATTTTAAAAAAATAATACAAACACGTATTATGAAACCTCTAAAATTGTATGGAGGTGGATTTAAAAAGAAAAAAGTAGGTACATGTATTTCAAAATAAAAAATAAATTGACAAATTAGGTATTGTGAAACCAAAAATATTAATTAAAGGACATTACTGTCAAGATAATTTAAAACTTTTTGGTCCTAATTCAAACAATAGACAATGTACAGCAAATGCCATAATATAATAGCAATAATTGCATCACATTTATATAAAATAGAAAATTGGAATGAAAATCTTATAAATGAAATTTTATTTGAAGGAGATAAACTTTATAATATAAATATTAATAAAACGGAAGAAGGTTTACTGAATGCTGAGGATATTGTGGACCAAGACGACAAAAACATTTGTGTTTGGAAAGAAAATTACCTTAAATTGTATAACATCATGTTATGAAGAATTGCAAGGAGAATTTTATGGAAAATTTGAATATAAATCTTTTGAATATTCACTCAAATACTTTTTTAAGCATTTCACATATGGTGTAATTACATGTTCTAATTTAAGTGTAGCAATATTTAAACAAGACGATTGTTTTTTATATTTACGACAGTCATTCAAGAGGTGAATTTGGTCAAATTGTATACACAGAAAATAAAAGTTCGTAGCATTGTTCGTCAAATTTCGTGAAAGGTTCGTAACTCCAATGCTTTTATATGGGAAAATTTACCTCCATGTTCGTAAAATGGGGTCTCACTCCCAGGGAGGTTAACCCCATTATACGAACTTGGAGGTGAATTTTCCTATGTAAAAGCATTGGAGTTACGAACCTTTCAAGAAATTTGACGAACAATGCTACGAACTTTTATTTTCTGTGTATGAAAAAGGTAGAGCAGTTCTTTGTGGATACACAAATATTGATCACATATACAGTATTTTAAAATATAATTTTTTTCATGGTAATGACAATTATATGTATACCTTCACGGGTTGCATGATGGATTGTCGCATACAGAAGAGCATTAAACTTTGTCACTGTTTGCCACCTTTCTACCACTTAATGGTGGGATCTCAAGTTCCCTATTGCACAGCTCAGGAGCTTAGTTGTCTCTCACGCTACGCCAGGAACATCACGCAAATCACGGACTGTCGTCAGTGCGAATTGAGTTGTCTCAACACCGTCTATGACGTGGATAAACTCACAAAGGTCTCAAATGCTGAATCTACGCATGAGGGTGGTGCCTACATCAATGTGGAGTACCTCACATGGCCGATTATCCGATACAAACGTGAAGTTCTTTTCGGTTGGGTAGATCTCTTGGTGTCCTTTGGTGGCATTGCGGGTCTCTTTCTTGGCTTCAGTCTACTAAGTGGCGTGGAGATCTTGTACTACTTCACACTTAGGGCTTGTTGTATGGTGTATAAAGATCGCGATGTTCTCGAAGGGGTTGAACGAGAGAAAGTCAATCGACCACCACCGAGAGTTAATTTGAGCCTCCGAATTGGCAAGATTACCACAAAAACTCCCCATAAAAATCCCATTAGGCCCAAGAAACATGAGAAACCACTCAAGATCACCCCCTTCAGACAATCTCACATCTCAACTATTCATTTAAGTGTGGCAAACACTGAAAAATCAACCAATTTTCCGTATCTACCATAAAAATCATGCATAATGTGTGTTTGTTCCATGTTTGCTTACATTTGAGGATTTGCTTTGGTGAGAATGTTTCCCTTTTGCTTTCCCCCTAACATAGATTGAACGGATTGAACATTTCTCTCGCAACTCATTCAAATAACATAATTAACTGCGTGTTGTGTCAATAAACAATTTGAAGAGAATATTTTAGATTTACGTAGTTCTGCTAGTTCAGCGACAAAATATATTTAAAGAAATCTCTTTATGTTAAATATTTCAAATTATTCCTTTTATTATTTAAACTTTATGTACAAAAACACTCGTAAAAAAATCCAATATCTCGCTAATTCACGATCTTCTTTCTAATCTATATTTAGTATTTTCAGTCATTCACAAAATTAAATGCTTGAGCGCAAAAAGAAGACTTTAAAACGTTTTTTTTGTTTGTTTAATTGAATTTTAATAAATGTTAGGTATGCAATGGGTGATGTTTTTTGTGCTTTAAGCTATGATTTTATGTTTTTTGTATATTTTGAGATTTTTCTGCTTGAATTATTCTAACACTGTTCGTTCTTACCGCTTTTTATTTATTTATCCTGTAACTTTCCTTAATTGACGAGGAGATGGATATGTTTGTTATGAGTTACATAATGCAACGATTAATGAATAAAGAGGTCGTTTGCTGTAATTAATTTGTATAGAGAATCATTATCCGGAATATGTAATTTATGATGAAAGAATTCTATTTGATTTTCGTATAAAGAGTTCAATGCAAAAGATATTTTTTTTTCAATTCAAATTGCACGCCTATGATGGAAAATAGAAGGTAGAAAAAACCTCATTGTAATTAGGACAAAAATTTAAATCAAAATTTCAAATAAAAAATCGAATAAAAAAGCTGGAAATGTCGAATATTAGGATAACTCCATTTAAGAGGGATCGGATAGGGCGCAGTCTTATCAATGTGACTTTTTAGGTGAGAAAAGCAGCTTTCGACCAACAGGTGTTGTCTCATAGAGTTTTACGCTCTTCTTCACAACCAACGCGGGTGATGGGAAACTTTAGAGGAAACAAGAAAAAAAAATGGAGAAAATATAAGAAAATATTTCATAGAGATTAAAATATCCTTCTACTCACGTTTTTCGCTCCTCCGCGGGATGCTTTTCAATTGCATTCCTCCACTTGAAGACATGTGGGTGAGTTTCTTTCGTCACTGACACATGTGCAATGGCATTGTAGGCATCAACATCGGTCTTTGTTGGTTCATCACCCAGAATGTAGTTGGAGTAGTTGGCTTCATCATCCGTGAGTGGTATTGGACTCTGGGGCGGTGTGTAGAATTCATCATCACTCACATCATCCTCCGAGGAAGCATGACCGGACCAGAATTGATCTCCACGCATATCGTCATTATTTTCAACTTCTTGCACATTTTCATTAATATCCTCGAGCTCTTTGGAGTCATCAGTTAATCCTTTAATAGATAAATTACGCACAGTACTATCCAATGGTTTTGGGAAGGATTCTGCAAAAAATACCGAGGAAAAATTAAAATATTAAGCAAGGAGAAAAGTTATATAAAAAACCAACCCTTTTTTTATAAAAAATTCTTTTACTTACCATTGGGCGAGAAACTGGATTCAAGGAGTTTCTTTGCAAAATTTCCAGAATCAAATCTCCTATTCCGCACCTTCCCATGACGGCTGTGGCTATTTGAAGCAAAGGACATACAATCGCATTGGAAATTCGTACTCCAGACCTCTTCGCAATCCTTCGACGTGAGCCTATCCGGTGATATGAGTTCATCACGGTGATCCAACCAATGTAGGATGAATGTAATGAGACATTTTAATTGACTTGTCGTGAGTAAATTCCTATTTTCCACATCCGGTGAGGTGTTTTCCTCGCACGGGAAACGCACTCGTTGCCGCAGAATTTGCTCCAAGCATCCCCTAAGTGTGTTCACCTTGCCTTCGCTTTCTGCAAATTCCGCCAAGACATTGTGAACGATGAGACTAGCAAAACGTGAGTGAACGACATCGTAGTTGATGCCACTGAAGCGTGGATCATCCATGTAGCTGTGGACAAGAGACTCCAACCTATTCATCTCAGCACTGAGAACATCATGAATCACCGTGACATTCTCCTTGCTACGAATGATGGCCTTAGTCACACGCAGAGCAAACACCTGCCATGACTTCTCTAGGATGTGATACACGAAGAAAGGCTGAGATTCATCACCTTTGTGGGGACTTCGGGGTGTTACATCGTTTCTCCGTGCTGGCAAATCTCTGTGATTTATTGTGATTTTATTCAATGCTGAACACAAATCCGCCACGGGAGTGGCACTAGAAGCCTTGAGGTGATTCTCGAGGGCATCAATACCCTTTGGAGAGCTGAGATCAACGTAGTCATCGAGAAAATTCCAATATTCGCACCATCCCACCTTCTGTTCGTGCGCTAAATTACGCCCCACAACTTCTAAGCCCTTTTCCGTGTCTGCTAACTTCTGATGCCTTTCCCGCACGTGAATTTCCGGTGTTTCATCAAGTCCGGCAGCACCGGAAAGATTCAGGGAATCCTCATCATCATCCTGATCACGATATGTGCCAAAAAGTCTCTTTGTAGCGGAGCTATTTGCATTGAGGGTACGACTGAGCCCAAAAGCTGGGATGAATTTTGTGCTTCTGCTCAAATTGGAGTTTTCATCATTTGGTTCTTGGTTATTGTTGTCAGCATTGCTGGGAATTGGTGTGGCCACGTGTCGAAGGCGTCCGGGTGAACTTGGAGATGGGGTTAACCGGTGCATATTGATTCGAGGTGGTGTCTTCCAACGTTTTCGGAACTGCTGTGCCTGATCAATATTCATTGGGCCAGCGTATGCGTGAATTGTAAGTTCAGGACTTAGGGGGTCCGGATTGAGATTGGGCATTTTCTTTGGTGTGAATGGCTCCCCAATGACAGGTGGTAGGGAATTGTCCACAGATCGAATGACAGGCACGTAGAATCTTTCCTGCAGGAGTTCCTTGATCTCCCGAACGAGCTCCTCAGTAGGTTCTGACATGCGAAAACAAATGATATCCTGCGGGTAGTGCCCCTCACTATTGGGTAGCATCTTGCATTGTGGATAGGACGTAAGTACCTTCACAACGTCCAAGGCCCCATATTTTGCAGCTAAATGACATGGTGTCTCATTGCGACCCGTTTCGGGAGTATTAAGATACAAATCCACGAGAATATTGCTTACTTCTTGACAAATCTTTTCATCATTGTTCCCATGGAGCATCTCAATGTAGCTGGCCTTGGATATTGTGGACAATATAAGCTCACACGCAGTGGCATTCTTTGCAAGTGCAGCAACATGGAGGGGATTGTAGCGATATCCCTGTTTGAGAATGGACGGCGTGTCTCCGGAACCCACAAGATAGTGTGGATTCTCCATTATCTTCCTTCGCACTGTACTTATATCGCCACGTTCAATACTCTTCCTGAACTCAACCATCTCTTCAAGCTTTGGCTCCTTAAATGTCTTTTTTGGCGTAGATGGTGAAGCTACCGGCGACGGCAACTCCGGACTCTTTACCATCGTTTCCGGAGGTGGTGCTTTGGCATCAAATCCATGTTCACTCCAATGCTCAGCATCCTCAATAGTTGCAAACATTTTCATCCTCCCATCGGGATGTGTTTTGAGCGTCTTAAGGGCATCCAATATATCTGTGTACACATGCTTCTTGGCTAGAAAATAAGAAGAAAAACGGGGGGAAATAGAGAAAATCCCCCAGACATCCCAGTGGGGAAAGGCTCGGCATGTGAGGTATAATGCCGAGATTTTCGGCACAATTACGGCACAAAGTTTTAATTCAAAAGCATCCGCGTAGTGGCGCATAGTGCTTTATCGTGATTCTCGGCATATTTTCGGTATTGTAGTGTTTTGACATTCACGGTGAAAATAATGGCGTGGGTTCACGAAAAACCCATTTTCTGTGATTTTCCTCAATTTTCCGGCAATCTATTCGGTAAGTAAGTTATCCTAATGTGTATAGAGTGTAAAATACAATGGAAGATTTCGTCCAACGAGCCTAAAATGCGTGTTTTCTTTGTTTTTTTTAGCGTTGCCTCTGAAAGTGTTGAAAGGACTTTTGAAGGACATCGTATCCATCCGGAACTAAAATTTCACCCCAGGTTAGATTAGTCTATAATTTTATTTGCATTTTAATTGTTTTGGGTTCTAAATGTGTCTGAATCTCGTCTTCATTCAGCTAAACAAGGAATCCGGATGCATCTTTTTTGCAAGAGACTGAAAACATCCTTCAAATCTATCTGGTTTAGGGACTCTAAATTTTCCTGGGAGATGTAGCGTCGTCCGTTGACCGGAAGCCCGATCTAATACTTCCTCTTAGGACGATACAAAATAGTAAGAATATTTTTCAATCTTTAAAATTTTGTTTTTTATCTTATTGGAATTCATTTCAGGAACAATGCAGGAGGGAAGCTTCAAAGACGATTTAGATATTCACATCCTGTTACTCAAAATTTCCCGTATTCCACCCACCCTCAACGGATTTTACAAGCAAAATGTCTACTATTGAAGCCCTGACAATGAAAGTGAGTATACTATTCATCTAGTTTTTTCAAATTCATTGAGTTCATTGAGTAAAAGTGTGTCGAAAAAAAGAAAAAATATAGGTATTATTAGGATCATTATTTACATTTTTAATTAAATCTGAATGGCTATTCTTTTTTAAACTAAATACACTGTGCAGGACAAAAATTATTTTTTCTTCAGTATCGAAAAAAAAAGTTCTTTGTAACTCTTTTACAGTTTGAACATTATTTTGCCATAATTTAAAAATATACATATATATAATAAAAGACAATTTATCCTAGAAATTTTTGTATTTTGTTAGACTAACAAAAAATCACTTATCACTTAAAATCAACGTCAATTTTGTACATCGCAATTTTACGCGATTTTCATTAAGATCGTCAAGATTCTTCTTAAATCTTCTAATTTTTGGCTTATAGAAAATTTTATTGTAAAAATTTAACGTCCTAAAATGAATATTTCTATTTTCTATTCCTAAAATCATACTCATCAACGAAATGTAAGAATCGCGAAAATTTCAAGTTTTAATAAATTTACAGAAACTTAGCTGACGATAAAAAAGCTTTTAACATTATTGGAACTAAATTAGAGTATTTTAAATCGATGTGTAATAAATTCAGAATATATCTTTTTAATAAAATTTAAGTCATGAATGAATTGAATAATATTTTTATAATAACAGTGACAATGGTAAAAAGAGAAAATAAATATTTTCATTCACTTCATTTTTATATTATTTGAATTTACAAGACTTTTGTTGATATCTTATATTTAAACTCAAAAGAACATATAAAATATTAGTAAGATTGTCTTGATAAAAAAAATTCAATAAAATGGCAAAACAGTGTCGAAAACCTAAAAAGATATTACAAAAAATAAATTTTCGAGTTATGTACTAAATATTTTTTTTATAAGCAATTTAAATATTTTTTTACATTTTTTTTAAAACGATAGTAAAATCTTCAAATCACTTCCATTCTTATTTTAATTAAATAATAAAAATACAATGAATCGTTAAAAATATTCAGCAAATCATATCTTTAAAACACAGAAAATTCATTTTTTTTTAGTGGACAACACGTCAAACGCTCTTGACCATCACAAGCATCCCATGGCTGAGGAGAAAGGACTTTTTATCCATTTGGAAGCGTAAGGATTCTGTCATAACTCTGAGATTTTGATTGATACTAACATGAATTCATTTCAGGTAGAAATTGTTCAGGAAACAACCACAAGTGTTACCCCAAAGGAAGGAAACTTCGAAGCAGAATATCATCGAGTGAACACCTTGACGGATCCCGCAGTGTTCCTCCCTCTTCAAGTACGTCTACAAATGAAATTCTAACGAGGGTAAGTACATTCTTATTTCATCCTGACTTTAATTTTTTTTAAACTTTTCAAAGAGGGTTGTGTAGGATCAATGGATAGTCCTTAGAATTTCAACACATTTTAATCAAAATCGTCGAGATTCTTGCCTAAATCTTGTTATTTTTGTTTTATAGAAAATTTTATTGTAAGAACTCAATTTTTTCAAATAAATACTTAAGTATTATAACTAAAATAATACTCATTCAAAAATTGTGAGAAATTGCGTAAATGGCAAATTTTATAGATTCTGAAAACTAAATAAAAGACGAAAAATATTTAAACATAGGGGTTGTTTCTGATAAAAATCTTTTCTTTTTCTTTCTAACAATTTAAAAGTTGTTGGAAAATTTTGACATTTGATGTTTTAAAATCCTTCATTAAGAGAAAACAGTCAGGAAAATCTTTAATCAGCCTTGGAAAAGTAATTTTCCTTCAAAAGCCTGATTAAAGAAAGATATGAAATGTCAAAATCTTATAAAATTTTTCCCAGAATACCAAAAATCTTATAACTGACGAATTGTAAGAAAAGAAAAGAATAGAAAATATTTATATCAGAATCTACCCCATCATTTAAATTAAATGTATTTTTAATGAATGTCGAAAAAATCTGAATAATGTCTTAATTTTAATTTAATTCCAACTGATGTGATTGTGAATAATATTTTCATAAAAACAATAAAAGAAAAAAAAAAACAAATATTTGTCCTTCATTCAAAAAAATATCTTTAATTTTTTTTAGTTTTCTTTAAAACAAATTGTTAAAGTTTGTATTTTTGCTGAAATCATTTGATTGAACATAAAATATTAACCAATAAATTGTTTTTTGATAAAACATTTCAATTTTATGGCAAAATAGTGTCAAAAAACAGACAAAGATAGTACAAAAAAAAATTGCAAATAAATATTACCAATGTTTATAAGCAATTAAAATAAATATTTCCATTTTGTAAAATGGTGGGAAAATCTTTTCAAATCAATTTGATTCTTATTTTAATTAAACATCAAAAATTTCGAATGAATCAATAAAAAGAAAATCACCAATAATTTTTTTCAGTAAAAAAACATAACTTAAATTCGCATAAAATCATTGTGCTAAACACATTTTTAAAATCAATAAATAATTTAATTCATTTTTTTAATGAAATCAATTCTTAGAGCCGACAGAAATGTGTTTTTTTTTTCTATTTTTTAAAAAATTCTTGAATAAAAATATTTTATTTTACTTTTTAGGAAGAGACCGTCTCCAGAAAGCAGTTAAGGAAGAATTAGGCGAAGGACAGCGTTGGTGAGAGAACAATTATAATATTATTGTAATTTAAAAAAAATATATTTTAAATAAAAAAGTAAAAAAATGAATTTCCTGATTTTTTTTATTTTTCGGTTTGAAAACGGTAGGAATATAAATTTAAATTGCATGCCGAAAATATACCGAGATTCATGCCGAGAATCATGCCGAGAATACACCGGGAGTATACCGAGAATGATGCCGAGATTTCATATAAAATTTTTCCCACAGGTTCAAAAATCCATACATTTCTCGGTATCGCCTCGGCACGATCTCGGTATTGTCTTATAACGAGAAATCATGCCGAAATACCGAGATTCTCGTTACGAAAACATGCCGAGATTCCCCACTGGGATAGGAAAAAAAGTAGGGTTATATCGTCACTACTTACATTCTTTTCCATTTTCATCCGAAGAAGACGACACGAAGATCCCATAAAAGGGCATTTTGTCTCAGAGATTCTCTCTAATTGCTATTTTACTTAAGTTTTCTCACAAAAATGCACGGCTTTTCTTCGAAGCAAAAAATAAACTTTTTCAAGGTAAACGTCATTTCATCTGGTGGCACCAAAACGGAAAATTCGAATTGTTTGAATGTCAAGTTGCCGTTATTAACACATTAACTGCCAGAGGGGTCATTTAGGGACCCTTAGATTAAAAAATAATTCTGAAGATTATTTCTCCCTGTGGTAAGTTCAAAACTGCTGGACCAATATCACTTAAAAATTAGAAAGGATCAGAAAATTCCTTAAGCAAAACTCACCAAGAAACATAATCGCCATCACTTTGAATTTTAAGACACAAAAAACACAAAAGTGACGTCATTGTTAACCTTTTTAGAAAAAATTGCGGGTTTCTCTTTTTGTCAGATATTATATTTCTTTAATCGAGATAATACAAATAACTAAAATTAGAGAAGAAAAAAAATTGAATAAATTTTCTAAAGAAAAAAGAAAAATTAAATCCCAAATGGATTGTCTCTGAGAGATTTTCCATGAAAAAAAATCCTCTCTCAACTGTTTTTTTTTCCACAATTCACCATCTATCAATGATTACAATCATTACAATGAAGGTGTTGCTATGCAAACGTTCTTATTAATTGACTAAATTGTATTTTTTTTCTTTTCTATATAGCTCCTGTCCTCCTTTCTCCGAAAGTCATGAAAGATGTTTTCGTTCTCAGTCAAAAAAAAAATGAAAATTCTGTTGAGAAACAGAATAAGAAAAAATCCATTTTTATACATTTTTTGCAAAAAAATGGGAATCATGATGAATTATTATAAAATAAAAAATATAATATTTTTCGTTTCACATTTTGAATTATTCTTTTCACATTATACTGTAAATTTGTTTTTTTTCTCACTTCTTTGTATCATTATATCTCTATTTTTTTTTCTTTATATATTCCATTTTAGTCGTATATAATATATAACTACATATTTCATATGATTAATTATATAATTTCTTAATATATTTTTTCATTCTCCTTTTGTATTGTTGTGTTGTTTTTTTTCTTTAAATTTTACTTTATATGAGAAAAGGAAGAAAAAATGCTTATGTGATTTTCTGTTTTTTTTTTATTTATGTTTTTCCACAAAACATCCTGCAATTATTATTTTTCTTCACATCTTTTAGTCTTGAAAAAAAAAAAAAAGTTTAAGTTTATTTTTTCTGAATATATTTACATGTTATTTCAAACACTTTATTCCCTCAATTTGTAAGTGTCGTCATGAAAAACAAATTAATAAAAATTGCAATTTGTGATACCACGCATGTAATGTGCAATAAAATAGCAGCATTAACTTATTGTTAAAAAAAAAACCTTTGTGTTCTATGAAGATTCGCTAGAAAATGGAAAACTTTCTGAAAGATAAAAAGAATTAAAAACCTAGATTTCATAATCTGTATTTATGAATTTTTAAGCAAAGATGACGAAAACATAAGGAATTAAACGTTTTTCTGTGCTCAAAATTGCTGTAATAACATTTTCCAATGAAATATTTTACCACTTTTCTGTTTCTCATGGCGCCATTTCGTTAATTTTTTTTTATCATCTGAAAATATGGAGTTTCCTTGAAAATAAATTACCTTAATAAAATTTAATTTAAAAGGAATAAAAAACAAAATAGTATAATTAAAATATCCACAAGTTTTACTGAAAATTGAAAGAAAAAAGTTATTCGTATGCTGCTATTTCACTGCACTATGTTATACATCCTAAAAAAAAAGCATTTCACATCGAGAAGGTGCATTTTGTGTGTAATGTGGTATGTGTGTATTATGTTTGTGAAGTTGATACATTATTATTTATGTTATAAAAAAATCAACATCAAAGTCAAATGTTCCGCGATAAACTTACTAACTCAATAAAATTTGTAATTTATCCAATTACAATCTAGAATTAGCTAAATGATTATTTCTTTTCTTTTTTTTATTAGAAGAAAAAAACACAATTTATGTAGAGAAACTAAAAAAAAAAATTTTTTCAGAATAAAATATATTTATGATTTTCTTCTTTTTTAAATTTCATTGCAATAATGTATTTCTTATTTTAAAGAAAGCCCCTAATTTATTGAGATATTATAAAGATGATATTTGCATAAAAAATGATGATAAAATGGAAGTTATACTTGTCTAAAAAATGTTCACTATCTCATCATAATGTACCGTTTTATTGTTCCTTATATTGTTTTTTTCCTAGTGGATGATTTATTAAAACGTAAAACATTTTATCGCATAGCTTTTGCCCCTCTACAAAAAAAAAACTATTAAATAATGATTTTTTTCTCTTAGGTTTTTTTTCCAAAACTTGTTTTATTCTTTTTTCCAAAAAAAAAACTATACAAAAAAGGAATAAACTAATATTTTAACTCGAAATCTAATAAAAGATTTTACATAATTTAATTGTTTGTTTTCCTATCACCTAAATTTACACAAATATTCTATTTGTTTCTCTCAACTATTTTTTGTATCTCAAATTTTTTTCTGACATAATGCGAATGTTGATTTTTCACTTCAACTTTTTTTTTTTGTTTTCTTCTCCATTAATTACATTATAACTCTATTGTTTTATTTTTTTTGTCATTTTCTCCTATTAATTCTCTTCTCGTTTCGGGGATTACATTCCTATTTTTTTTGTATTTTTTTTGTTTCTTCAACTGTTGTTGTTGATGATTAAGAAAAAAAAACAAGAAATTAAGATAGCCTGGCTTCAATTCTCATAAAATATTTTTTTTATTTAAATTATTCCTCACCCATTCTCATATTTCCGCCATATAATCATCATCCACCTTCATTATTTATCCCTTATTTGAGATCCGTCGCTTGTTGCTTCTCCTTTTCCCGGCCATCAGCCTTATTCTCCAGATTACCATGCGGTATTGCATTTGGCTGCCCCAGACCCCTCTGCTTCAGCATCGTCCAATCGAAGGTGTAATCATACTGATGATTCAGCGTACGGAACAAAATTCTACAATTTTTCGGGAGAAAGTGACAAAAAAGACAAAGTTGTGTTAATATGAGACAAATCCCCCAGTGATGATTCATAAAATTTTCCCCCATTTTAAGAAAATTGACAAACTTCTGAGGAAGGAGAAACATACAATAATACAGAGAGGCTTTCACGTGGCCTGCCATTCCATCCAATTACGTGTGGTAGCATATATCACACACACACAAAAGTTACTTCTTTGCACATGTTATCAAATGTGAAAGATTTTGCAATTTCCGGGAAAGAAAAAAAAAACATCTAAAAATAGCACATTTTGAAAGCAGGTAGTGATTGTCAATGATTAACCCTTTTCTTGTCATAGAATGTGTGATAAGTAAAAAAATATGCTTGATTTTTAATTTATTCGTGAAATTTTATAAAATAATGCGATAATTTCTGACATCTTTTTCTCCTTTTAATATTTTATCTATTTTAAAACTTTTATGTTGTAGTACGAGACATAAAGATTAACTTTAAAATGCGAAAAATTACATCAGAAACTACCGATGAAACATCAGCATGAATGTTTTAAGTATTTAGAGAAAAAAAAACACAAATGACATAATGATTTATATTTTTGTTTGAATATTTTGCCTATTTTCCTTAAATATATTTTTTTTCTAAATACATTTTCTTTTGTTTTAATCAAAGAATACAAATACCTATGTATAGGCTACTTTCTCAACAAATGTTTTTTTGAACAATTTAAAATTTAAAAAAAACAAAAAGAAATATAAAAAAGCCCTTGTTGTATAGAGCGTGATTTCTATTGTTTTACTCCATTCTTCCCTAAAGAAAAATGAAAGTTGAACAATTGCTTTTATTTGTCCCCCATGAGTAACAATATATTAACTAGATATGTACGCGTATTTTATGTGGAACTGTATAAAAGCAAATGTTTGTCTTTTCCTTTCAAAATTTAATAATCTAGAAAATAATAAAAAAAGAGATATGACAGGGTTATCTAAAAATATTGTCATAATTCCCCATTAATTTTATAACTTCTTCCTATACAAATAGACGAAATTGCCTTCCTTGATGTGTGTGGGAAATTATTCTTAGCTTAATATTAATGAGAGAAGCATTCATAATAATAATAAAAAAAATGAATTGAAAGGATAAAATGCTTTGTAAAAAAAATATTTAAATAATAGAAATAGAAAAGAACAACGTACCTATTATTTATTATCCATTCCGCCTAATGTGTTATATGTACACCTATATAATGAAAAGTGTGTCAAAAGCACACGCAAAAGGAATCAAAGAGTCTTTCTTCTCTCCACCGTTCATGTATAAACGCTAAAAGATGACCCACAAAAATTTCGACTCTATACCTTCACTGTTTATATAATCAAACTCGAAAAAAAGTCACATATAGTCTCTCTTATTGGGTACAAAAAAAAAAGCTTACACAGAGTACGATTTTTCATATATATATACATAGGAAGTCTGTGCGTGTTAGGAAAAAAGCAAAATTTGAGAACTTTGAACTTTTCATCCACCTACGCAGTAAAAATTCTAAATTTGTTCTCTTCGCATGGACATTTTAATTTATGCGTAATCTAATATCATTTTTTTTCTTCTCGACTGCCAGATTCTGCCAAAAAATATAAATTCGCAATGTTTTTTACGTTCATCTCTCCATGCTCCCGCCCTCTAGCCTGTCTCAGCAGCTGCCTACCCACATTTTCTCCTCAGTTTGCTTTCGTCATGGATTTTCGTGGCAACCGCTGAGGCATTGCGAATATGAGAGAATTTCGTCATCGAAATTCGCTCTTCTGTGCAACATTTCACGCACCACTTCGGAACAGACTGTAAATTAGGTCAATGTCAGTCGGGAAGGTTCTCGTGACGTCACTCTTATCACTCGACCCCATTATCAAGTACATTTACGCTTTGCATACCAATAAAAAAAAACCAAAGAAATATAGGAATAATTTTCTTATGAGCTTTTTCTCAATTACTTTGAAAAAAAAATTCAAAAAAAAAGCAACAAATACACCTTAAGAAGACTTCCATCAAGACCCAATTGAGAGACGCAAGCCCAATATTGAATAAAAGATCAGTGATTTGATTCGAAGAAATGGGCAATTGAGATAAAATGAATCGCTTCATTGCTTCTTTTCTCTCACAAACTTCGCGCTTCCATTGCATTATCTTATACATATATGTATGTACCCACATATATATTTCTTTCTGGTTTTTCTTTACCACGACACCGTGATACGTTCATATTTTTTCGCCACAACTCTGCGAATAAGACAATTATTACGGTTTTTTTTTTATCTCATCCACCTTTTATGTATATAGATGCAAGAAAATACATTTAAAATCATATACCATTGTACATGTAAGTACGTATACTAACTTTATAAAGCGAACTGTATCACGTTGTATGCGAACACCAGAAAGCCCCCAGAGAGCGTGTGGATGGGAAAGAAAAGTCGCACCGTGTATGAGTCATATAACGAAGAGTACAAAACTACTATATTGCATCTTTTGCGAAGCTCAACTAAAAAAAAATATTAATTTCTTTCTACCTAAAGTCGATAAAACAACTTTAGGCTCTTAACTATTTTTAATGTTTGACATTTATTTATGACTTTGATAAAAATTTTAGTACATCTTCTAATATCTAACCAACGCCTTCCTAACTTTTTAGACCTGTTGTTGTCAATTGAAAAAATTAAATGATAAAGAAACGAATTTATTTTCTCCCTTTAAAAAAAACCGCATTGCAGCATAGCTCAGTTGAGTAAGACTACAACTAAAAATGGTCTCTGGCTGAAGCCTAATAAATCAAGCATTTCAATAACCTATGTATGATTCCACTAGAGTATGTTTAACAAAACATTGTTGGATTTAGAGCGTTAAGAAACTTATAGAACTAGGTATTAGAATATAAATGTAATGAAACTATTAAAAACCTTTAACATTTCAGTATATTTTTGGCAACGAATAACATTTCAAAATTTGATTAAAATGTTTAAAATTTGATTGAAATTTTGAAATTGAGCTACAACTTTCATGACAATGTTATGCCAATTAGATGCTGGAAAATTTACTTTCAGGCTCTTATGAAATTGTACATTAATCAGGGGGTAGACAAAGACTCAATTTCCATAGGAATTCACTGCTCACTCGCTGAGACACCCAGGAAAATGCTTCAATCTGAAAAAATCCACCACCACTGGATAGATAATTTAATATTCTATCGATTGATAGCTTTTGAGGGGTGTCTCACGAAGATTAATGCACTAAAACTGATTTTAAAAATTTTGATGCACGTTTTGGAAATAAAGTGACGTCATTTTCTTCCTTTAATTTCTCTGCAAACCGTCCGCCATTATTTGCTGTGTTCGGGTAAAAAAGGACTTTGTCTACCCCCTGACATTAATGAATCCTCATGCTCCTAAATGTTTGTTTTTACCCCTTTTTGTAAGCCTCTTTGTGGAGACAATTTTTATGTATGTATAAAAAACCTATTCACATCTCCATATGACCTTTTTTCTTTCAGATTTAAATTCAAGCTCTGCAACAATGTTGGTTGCAAGTCTTGAAACATTGCAGTGGGTACAAAAAAAATCTCGCAAAGTATAAAAAGCACAATATTCTGTAAACAATTTCGCTTGAGAAAAGAAACAAGAACTCAACGTGAATACCATGCAATGCAAAAGTTGAGTTACTTGCGCAATTTTTTTTTTGCATCGTACCTTTTTACATAATAGGCACAGCATTGGACGACTTCATGTCCTTCTACGCTCATTTCACATGAAAAGCCACGATTCTTTTTTTTTTTTTTTTGCAAAATGAAAAATTCTGTGTAGAAGGATATTTTGCAGTGAACGGTGAGAAAGTAATACATACATGAATAAAATGAAAATTAAGCTTTATATCTTTGTACATAGCTTTAGAGCTCCAAATGTTTATTTTCCATCGATTTGTTTTATGTTCAAACACAATTCTTGGATAATATACATTCTCCTTCCACAATTTGACTTTCAAAATTTTATTTGTTAAAATGCATTGCACATTTTTTTAAACTATATTATCTCTCAATGTTTCAACCTTTTTTTATATAAAAAAATAAAATTTCTTTAAAGAAAATTCTTTTTATTGCAAATACCAATAAAACCCAAACTAATTTCTTGTAATAGAAAATAGAATGCAAAATTATATAATAAATCCAGTATGACCTTTTCCATGATTTTTGGTATGAAATACATAAAGAAATTTCAGAGCTATGAGTGCGCATAGTAAATTAAATAAAATTTGTGTTAATTTTTGTTGCAATACCTTACCAAAAAATTTCAGTTTTACCTTGCAATTTCATTTTAGGTAAGTTTATACGTTTGATTCTCATTTATTTTCCCGCCCCCTCCCACTCATAATCATCGCAATCTTTTCAACGAAAACAATAACCATTTAACTTCATCATGTGGGCGCCACTTTGATATTTTTCTCTCCCTCTTTGTTTGGAAAATGTTTATTTGAAAGAAAATTTAAAAAAAAAATAATAATATTAAATCTTTTTAACCATTTAAGGTAATACACATGAAAAGGGAAAAAAGGTAAATGGTATGGAGTAAGAGAGAAGGAGAGTAATGTAATAAAAAAAAAGAGATCTACAATCAAGAGAAACACTTTCGCCCATCGAAATTCACCATCAATTGAGACTTTGGCTGAATAAAGAAACTCTGCTTTTTTTTTCTTTTTCGTGCAATCTCTTTCTCTCTTCCTCCCTCTCTCTGTTTCATTTAAATATATTTTCTTTTCAACTCGTTTCACGGGAAAGTGGATTGTGTTCGTCTTTTGCAAAGTCAAAATTTGCTATAATATTGCAAAGCAAATCCAGTCTGTTGTGGCTTTAAAATTAAACGCATTTTCACTTAACAGCTTCTTTTTGCACTCACACTATGCTTTATTTTTCCTTCTCAAAACTTCCACTTGAGCTTTCTCGTGTTTTTTTTTATAAGATGATTTTATTGCAATGTGGTGAACTCTTTGCAACTCGACAATATCGCATTGAACTCGTCAATGAAGAAAAACAAATTGCATTGATTGAACTGCAATGATTTTACAAAGAGCAGATTTAACCATGTAGACTAGTTTTGTCTTTCAAAACAACAAAGTTGCAAAATAAAGCAACAACGATGTCTGTTGCATCTCATATAATGATGCGGAAATCAAGTCCTGTTTTTATTAAAAGGAGTTTATTCATTTTGAGTCTATAATGGGGTTAGTTAAGAAATAAAAGATATTGCAATAAATAAAGCTTTTATAAAAAAAATATTTTTTATATTTAAGAAAAAAAGTTAACTTCATAAAAAGAAATTTTTTAATTTCCTTAAGAATTTTCTTTCTTTTTTTTCTTACACAAGACCTCTAAATAAAATTTCCTCATTAAACAGATTAAACTATATTTCTGCGTAATAAACAAGTTTTTATATCATTTTTTTGCTGGAATCGGGAATTATTTTAGGAAACTTTTTATAGTTAGATGGTTTAATAAGGCAAGAAAGACTAATAAAACATGTCAAACTGAGACCAAAAATAATACAAGAATTTAGAAAAAAAAACTTCAATATCACATTTCTCTAAAAGGTAGAACAAAATGGTATAAGTCATTCGGAAATGAAATCTTTTGTCCTACAAATATTTCTTAAGCTTTTGTTTGACTTATAACCCCAGTCTCTCCTACCCGCTAAAAGTACAAACATTAAGAAAAAACACTCAAAGCTCCCATAAAAAAAAACAAAATTTAGAACGTAAATGAAAAAAAAGTGACAGATATGAATTTAAAGACAAGAAAGAATAAATCTATGACGTACCCTATGTAATTCAAAGCAATTTAGAAGCAAAGTACAAAATCTAATTAAAGCAGAAGATTTACAAATTGAACTTCTTTCCTCTAATACAATTAAGCACATTGCAGGCTATTTCATCATTTTCATAAATTTATCCTCAGAAGTAGAAACAGAACGAGAACTATATAAAAATTCAAGTTTAAAATTATGTTATTAAATTGTGTTTCTTCTTTTATGCTACCATAATTGCATGTTTCTGTCTCCCTCTGTCAGAAAATGGTCAACTTTGAAATAGTGTGTGTGCAAAATATTCTTCACCTTGGGGGCCTCGGGAGACAGGTAAAAAATAAATAAAAAGTAAAAGGTAAGGGGGCGTACTCACCGAAATAGTTGTCTAAGATACATGTAATCGGGGGCCTCGTCAAAACGGAGGCTGCGACAGTAATTTAAATACATTGAAAATTCTGCTGGGCATCCTTTGCAGAGAACCTCAATGGGTGTTGACATTTTTTTCTCGGAAATTTTCTCGTACTTCTGCTTCTTGTTTGTGGCCTTGAGACCCTGCCAAGGTAAGGAGCCGCGATTGAAGTACATCATTACGTAGCCTAGGGACTCCATATCGTCGCGCCGGGATTGCTCAATACCCAGATGGGCATTTATCGATGCATACCGTGCGGTACCGGTGAGATTTTTATCCTCGCGATATACAATGTGCAAGCGTGAGCGTACATCGCGGTACTTCTTGGCCAAACCAAAATCAATCAAAAAGAGCTTGTTGCAGTGACGACCAATACCCATGAGGAAGTTGTCGGGTTTAATGTCACGATGGATGAAGCTTTTGCAGTGGAGATACTCCAGGCGCCCAATCATCTGGTCCACGAGCATGAGGACGGTTTTTATCGTAAAGTGGCGACTGCAGAAGTTGAATAAGTCCTCAAGGGATGGCCCCAGGAGGTCCATCACTAGCACCACGTGATTCCTATCCTCACCATAGTAGCGAATATGGGGGATACCCACACCACCCGCAAGTACTTTGTACAATTTGTACTCGTACAGGAGCTGCGGGTGTCGGGCGCTCTTGCTCTCCATCTTAATGGCAACTTCCTCGCCATTGACGATATTTATGCCCAAATAGATGTCCCCGAAAGAGCCACTGCCGATTTTCCTTAGCAAACGGTACTTGCCCCCAATGAATTCACTTGAGTTTTTGTAAACATCCTTCGTCGCCACATCCATGATTGCGGGGCGCTTCCTCTCACCACAGTTCCAATTGTACACACGCTTAAATTAACACAACGTTTCTTCAGCGCTTTTTTCCTGCACCCACTGCAATTTCTTCAGCTACATCACCAAACTGATGAGCCAGGCACAATGAAGAAATTTCGATTATCCAATATGTCTGCCAACTTTTCTTCCCAACTTTTTTCACACTCACTTTTTTCGTACTTTCTACTGGGATGCAATCAAAATTTTCCACGAAAACAATTTATCCTCGCCTAGGGAATGCTTTTTTGCAAATTTCCCACCGTACACATGTGATTTTCTTCTAATTTCTCAATGATGAAAATTTCTCCAAATTCCCACTGTCACTTATGTGGTTGCAAAAAGCACATAAAGAAATCAACTACCATGCTGAAGTTATTCAATGCTTTGACAACTATGCTTTTTCAATATTCTCGTTGAAACACGTTTTTTTTTCTGAAAGACAATTTATTTTGGTTATAGTTTCATAATTTAATGTAATTCGTTTCACAGGAAAATTAAAAAAATGTTTTCTTTTTTTTATTTTAGCAAAAAAAATGCCTTCACTACTCCACAGACTCCACATAAAGTGAAAAATAATTTTTTTACTTATATTTTGCCTGGATTTTCTTTTAAACTTGAAGGTGGTTTGATTTTAAACTTTCTGAGAGGGCGCTGCAGGCAGCTAGATAGGTTGTCAATTGAAATACAGCACAGTGGAGGTGATGGTGAGAAAAATATTTTTCTCTCAAAATTCCGTACAAAAATAATACATCGTGATTGAAGCAATAGTAGCGCCCCAGTGCCAAAGTGTTCATTCTAGAGCCCCATTTACGTGTTAGAATAGCATAAAGTGTTGCTCAAGTGTGGAGAATTCCAAAAGAAATCCGGAAATTTCGGTGAATTTTTGAGGGTGCTGCGCAAAAAGACGCAAAAATATCCCCCCTGCCACACGCAAATCCTTTCTGCGGAGAAAATTTGCGTGATAATTCGCTGGGGGCGTCCATGTGAAGCTCAATAGATGGGTTCTAGTGGCCCCAGGGTGCGTGAGGTGGATCTGTAGAAGCAAAACACACACGGTAAGTCCTTGAGTGTGCGCCCCCCAGTGATATTGCGTGAAAACACCAATGGGGCTCTTGCGAATAAGAAAAATTCTCTTTGCAGCTCTACCCCCCACTGTTTGTTGCATGGAACAAGCGAGAATGGCCAAGGACTACGATTACCTGCTAAAAGTACTCTTGGTCGGGGATAGCGATGTTGGGAAGCACGAGATAATCTCGGGACTGGAGGATGGTTCATCCGAAAGTCCATTCTGCAGTGGAAGTGGTAAGTTTTATAGTAATTTTGTTCCCTACCTCTGCTATAAAAACCTTTCTGTGCCTTTCTGTTTCTTGTAGCTTACAAAACCACCACGATCCTCTTGGATGGAAAACGTGTAAAATTGCAATTGTGGGAAACATCCGGACAGGGGAGATTCTCCACAATAATCCGCTCATACTCCCGCGGTGCTCAGGGCATTATTCTCGTGTATGACATCACAAACAAGTGGAGTTTCGACGGAATTGGTAGGTGGCTCAAAGAGGTGGAAGAGCACGCTCCGGGAGTCCCAAAGGTACTCGTTGGGAATCGCCTGCATTTGGCCTTTAAACGACAAGTGGCTGCAAAACAGGCGGAAATGTATGCATCCCGCCACAAAATGGCCTGTTTCGAGATTTCACCGCTTTGTGACTTCAACATCCGGGAATCCTTCTGTGAACTGGCAAGAATGGCACTTCACAGGAATGGAATGGAGAGAATATGGAGAACTAATAAAGGTGAGTTTAATTTTTATCCTTCAACATTTTGCAAAGACGTTTATTCAATTTTTATGAAAAAACTCCACATTCAGATGAAAGAAATAATCGAGATTACACAGAAATCTCCAAACAGCTAGAAAAGCCTCAGAAATTTTAATAAAAAAATGCAAGAAAATTGCATTTACTATGTTTTAATCATTTTAACATAAAAAAATCTCTTGATTTTCCTTTGATAATAATTCTTTTTGAAATTCGTCGACGAAACATCAGCGTTAACGTTTCAATCGTTTAAAGAAACAAAAAAAAACTATTTTGTGATGTACATAATATTTTGCATTTCTAGTCAAATCTTTGATGATTATTATTTAAGTGGAAAATCTGTTTGACGATGTCTTACTTTCTTATGATTCTCTACAAGATATGTAAATGAAAAGAAGTTTCGACCCTTATATCGTTGAAAAAACACTTTTTTTTCCAAAAATGATCATAAAAAAGTTAAGATTTTAATTATTTTAATTCTTATGCGTCAAAATTCACTGTTCCGTGTTAATTCCATAGTCTTGCTGTATTGTTCTTCTGCTCACAGACAAATTCTCACAAACATTAGATACTCATCTTTTTTTTTAGAGGAAAAAAGTCTAATCAAAAGTTTTTATAAATAATTTATATTTTGAATTTATTTTCAGTGCTCTCACTTCAGGAATTGTGCTGCCGAACAATCGTCCGACGGACATCCGTCTACGCAATCGACACGCTACCTCTACCACCGACTGTAAAGTCCCATCTAAAATCCTACGCCCTCACCTCATCCCAATGCATAAACACCCTCACGAATAACTCAAAAAATCGGCGTGTGAAGACGCCCACACAGACCAACAGTACAAGGAACAGCTGCTGCATATCCTGAGGTGTCTAAGGGTGTGACACCTCACAGGATTTAATTATTACTATTGTGACAATGTGGATGAGAAGGTGAGAACTGTGAATTGAAAAAAAAAAATGAATTGCAAAAAAAAAGAAGGAACGTGAGATAATAAGTATAAAAAAATTGCACATTGGATTTTTCCTTTGATTTTATTTCCATTTTGGAAACAAGAAAGAATTGCTGCAAGAAATGAAAAGAGCATATTTTTGTATAAATTCGTAGGTTTTAAAAGCAAAATATTTGTTTCTAAATTGTGTGCGTAGATTAAAAACAAACAAAAAAACAAGTAGTATACATAATAATATTAATTAATAAGTATATTATAATCCCTATTTTGAGGATATTTAAAAATTGTTTATTTTTTCAGTGTATTATTAATTTATGTTATATATTATTATTTTTGTGATGTTTCTATTGTTTTATGAAAGAAAAAATCCATTTTACGATTAATTCTTGATTTTTCATTTTTATTTCCAAATTTAAAAAAAAAATACGCAAATCTAAAAAGGATTATTTGAGTAGATTCTCTATTTTTATTATACCATATAAAAATCCCTTTGAGGTTAATATTTCAAAAAAAAAAATCCTTGATTATTTAAAAAATCAAGGATAATTTGAAAAAAAAATGTATAATCTTTGTGAAAAATTATTGATTAAAAAATTTAAAAACATAATATGTGGAATTAATACCAAATACTAAATTTACATTTAAGACATACAAAATATTATTTAAAAAAAAATTAAAAATGCAAATTTTACTCCATTTACTCCATAACCCACACGATCCAAAAAATACAAAATGACAACGTAGTGGAAGATAGTAAAGTTATTAAAAAAAAAAAATTAGTCATAGTACTTTCAACAAAATGAATTTTGACGACAGGATTTTTAACAGCAGCTGATTAACAGAAAAATGCCATATATATTCGAGTATATCTTTTTTTTGTCTTAGAGATAAAAAAAATTGGTTATTTTGTACAAAATAATATAAAATAAATAAATTAAAAAATATAGGAATGTAAACTTGTAAGGAACTTAATATATATTACTTACTAAAGTCAAGAATGCAGTGAAATTAATTTGTAATCTCCATTTACAT
The DNA here is from genome assembly GCF_024334085.1 of Lutzomyia longipalpis. Taxonomy (NCBI): domain Eukaryota; kingdom Metazoa; phylum Arthropoda; class Insecta; order Diptera; family Psychodidae; genus Lutzomyia; species Lutzomyia longipalpis. The sequence continues at coordinate 21,116,956 of NC_074708.1, forward strand.
GATGTAATTTGATAATAAATTACCGTCCTTAATTAAAACAAAAACAGTTTCTTTTTATTTCAAGATTCTTTTTTAATTATATTTATTTTATTGTTTCTAAATTATTAAATAATGTAGGTAGGTACTTCATATTCTTTTATCACTTCTTCATCAATAGGAAATCGGTTGGTCAGTTGGATAAAGCTCCGCTGAGTTGATTACTCCAAATACCCGGACTGAAGCGGGTTCGAGTCCAGATAGTGCAGAAAATTCATCTAGAAAATTATAGAAAAATTTTAATCCTTTTCATTGAGTAATTAGACAAGAAACTTACTATATGTATATTATTATTCTTCAACAGCATAATTACTCTCTCTCCTAGTTTTCAATTATCATATTGTGAGAAACTATCATCACTCTCGTACCCACTGTACAGGTCTATCTTGTCCATTGATTTTACTGTAAGATCCAGCTTAATCTTTCCATTTAGCTCAGGAAATTCAATTTCACGTCCTGCAATTTCTTTTGCAAGCATCGTCTGACCCACAATTAGTTCCAAAATCCCTGTCCTCCGGGAAAGGTTTGGAATGATGAGCTTAATGAGATCCAAACTGATTCTTGAACATTTGGTGAGATCGACGAGACGTAGTGTTGGGCACCGTTCAATAAACGCCGCAACATCATTGTTTGTAATTTTAATATTGTTAATTACATGGAGTTCTTCCAGTTTGCCTTTAGGGAGGATTTGTGTTAAAAATCCCTGCCCATTTAATTCGAAGGGTTCAAAAAGGAAATCACATCTTAGCTTCAGTACACGAAGATTATGAAAACTGGCAAGCATTGTAATCAGGTTTTGTGTTATATACTCAATGGATGTATCGAGATACTCCAAACGATTGAGGGTGGCCAGTCTACGTAGGAAAGTATCGTTATCACTGTTATACCAACTTCTAATTTCCACGCGAATTAGTTTGGGCAAATCAGCAAGGATTATAAAATCACTTGGGGAGAGCGCTCGGTACTGTATAGCCAATGTCTCCAAACTCCTTAAATTCGTTGCAATAGCACGTAGACAATCCTGGTTAATTCCAATGCATTTGATAATGTTGAGAGAGCGCAAATCCGGATTCATTTTGCAGAAATTGATGAAATCAGTCCTTGAAATCATCTTGCAATTGCTGACGTTAAGCTCTTTCATTCCACGCAAATACTTTACAAAATATCCATAAAGCCTGCCGTTTTTGGATAAGTCGAGTTTCTCGAGCGAGTTAGCATTTTTCAGGATTTTCTCAGCAACTTTCTCAGTCAATTTGCATCTCACAAGTCTTGCCACCTTCACAGGTTGCATAATTCTTGATAATTCCCCAGAAGTCTTTTTCGCTCTCACATCGAAATCCATAAGGTGCAAATTCTCCAACTTCTTGCACGGCTTGAGAATTACCTTGAGCAGACGCCTATCCGTGGCAAAGAAGGAATTCTTTGAGGCTATCAATGTATGCACGTACGGACCAGCTCCTTGAGCAATTCTCTTTGCATCCTTGAAATTGATTGTCCCATCATGAGCGAGTGTGTCAAAATCCAATATACGCCGTGCTCTGTAGATGATCCTGGCCACAGAGTCAAATCTCTTGCACACCATCTGAACACAACTCAACTCCCGTAGATTCAAGAAAGTGAAAATATATTCAAGACAGTCATCATTGAGCTTTGAGATCAACTCCACCTCATCTTTATCGCTGTGAGATAGTTTGAGCAAATCTTCCGGATTGGTGTCTTCCATCAGCTTGAGGACAAGTTCCGTCTTTCCATAGAATGTATTGAAAAAATGGGGCCTTTGCAAGGCTTCACGGGCTCTCTGGGCGTTTTCAAATGTTACCAAAGCATAGCCATCCTGGAGGATTACTTGTGTGATGAATCCATCTTTCCGGAAACTCTGCATTATTAGGGTCTGCAATGTTGCCTCATTTTCTCTGTAGCCGCTTACAATCACTGTTCTCGACTCTTCAAGCTCTTCCATTGTTATTCAATTGCTTTTTCTATTCTATTTTACTTTTATTTAATAGAAAAAATGGAAAAAATAATTAATTGAAGAAATGAAACGCGTATAGCAGATTAACGGATTATCGTTACCTTTTCAACATAACCTCATTTTTAACGCATAATTTCTGTCGTTAAAATGGAGAAAAGTGAATCATCCGAACATAATTTTGCTAATAAAACTGCAAGAAAGTGCAAAGATCTTGAAGAAGCCGAAGAAGCAGCACTATGTAGTAGCACAATAAGCGTCAGCGGTTATTACAGCGACTACTCACGAGTCCTGATCACAGCGCAAATGCTTCTGAGCAGTTTTCATCAGGATGGCCCCATCGTACGTGTTATTCTACACAAATCTCATGCTCTGCTAACATTTAAGGATATTAATGATGCAAGGAGTGCCATTCGGAAGAACCACTACCTTGATACTCTAGATGGCAAGAAGAAGCTAATCCTTGTACCAGCGGATGGTGATTGCTGTGTTGGAGGTATCCTTCAACCTCTGAAATTCAATGATCAACTGGAACCCGATGGAAAGGACGTAAATGGGGCGCATTCTATCCTCAAGCTAAACGACAATTGCCTCGCAAAGATTTTGTCATTCTTCAATCTACGGGAGCTGATTACTCTTGAGGTGATTTGCGACAGGTTCCAACAAGTATGCAGGAGTATCTACAAGACACATCGTACATTGAATTTAAATGAGTTAGCCTTGAAGAATGGCCGTCCCAGCAGACTCACATTGAAGGAAACAGAAAAGATTGTCCAGGAAGTGGGACCATTTGTGATCACATTGGTTGCTTCGAAAAAATCATTCTTTGCCACAAGTAAACAAACGCTTCGTACTATTTCCAGTAGTATTTCCATGTCTTGCAAGAAGCTGGAGAATATACTACTTGTGGGATTCGATCTAACTAACGCAAGGAACCAGAGGAAACTCAACCAAATATTCGCGACAATAAAGATAATCAAGCTACAGAGATGCAGGTTGACTGAAGAACTGCTAAAAAAGCTCTTGAGAAGCGCAAAATGCCTTGAATTTCTCGATGTGTCGCAGAACTCAGAATTGACTGGAGAATTTCTCAGGACAATTCATGGACTTTGGGGTATTGATTTGAGCTATTGTATGATTGAACCGGAGCATTTTGTAAATTTCTGCGAATCAAATCCACAACTTCGGTACCTCAATATTATGAAAATGAATACATTTGATGAGACGTGCTTCGGAGCTATGAAAAATTTGGAATATTTGGAAGGGCTTGCGATTGTAGAAGTAGGATACACTATAACAGATTTTTCTAGTCTCGCAGATTTGCCCAGTCTCAAGCACCTTAGGATGGATAGTCGTATCATCAATGGGATTCTTCTGGAGAATTTTGCAAATTGCAAACATTTGGAGGTGCTGGATGTGATTGATTTACATGTCGAAGGAAATATGGTTGAACAGTTTGCAAACCTTAAATATTTGCGCGTGCTAAAGATCAACGAAGCATGGGGAAATGTTACAGAAATGTTAGAACAGTTCCAAGTCAACTCTCACCTTCGAGAACTTCATATTGCCGACATATCCTCCTTCACAGATGCCATACTCATTGAACTCATCAAAAAATGCACTGGACTGCGCTACATTGATCTGTCGCTGTGCTACGAAATAACCACTGATCTTCTTCGGGGGATTTTGCCTCATCTCTTGGAAACACTGGGACCTGAGGAGTACCTAGAAATGCGTGTGGGTAATACACAACTTTCTGAGCAAATAAGAAGAGCCAATGATGATGATTTTATTGATCTTCATGGAAAGATCAAGTTGGATCACAATGTTCAGAAAACTAAATACAGCTTGGAAGACCTATTACTATTTAACGAAGACTACCACAGCTTTTACAGTTTTGATACCGACGATAAAGAATGGGAAGATTGATCTGTTTTCTTTTTTTTTTCAATAATTTTTGATTATTTTAACTGAATAATTAAGAAGTAACAAGCTGTAAAAAATTGAAATATTAATTAAAAAATTTAACAAATATCTAACTTTTGTCAGTTTTGATTCTCAGGACGAACATCTCTCGTTTGAACTTGTTGATCTTTTACTTAAAGATCCTCATCAATGAGATTAGCAAGGGTGAACGCCAAAATGGATTCAATTAGTCAGAATAACGATTCGAAATTATGATGACCATTTCTTTTTCGCCTGACATTCCGAATACGATATGGACCTTCATCAGACGCTTTGGGTACAATTGATTGATCTTTATACCCTCAAATTAAAACTTCTCTAATTGAGGGCTTTACATTTTTTATCAGCCAGCCTTAAGTCCCAGTCTTACTAACTTTTCGAAGCACAGTAAGAATACAACTTCCATCTAGACGATTTTCATTGAAAGATTCCTTAAATATAAAAACGACTTTATTCTCTTGTTATCTCATATTTTTTTTGTTTTATAATTTATGTATAATATCATTTTCTTGTTTATACTTCCAAGAACAGAGTTTTCAAACTAATATATTCAGAAATTATGCATTTACAATGGGTCTGTGCGCGATAAAAAGGAGGAAAAATCAATTTTAATTTTCTTCACTGACAAAATTCAAAGGAGAAGAAAGGAGAAATAATATTCTCTGCAATATTGATTAATTTATTAATGAATTTCTTTTTTTTTCTCTCTCAAATAACTTTTATTGTCTATTGGTGAAGATGTGTTTTTTTTTCTTACATTTTTATCAAATTGCTTTTTACTGGTCTATTTTTTTTTCTTAAATTCCCTTTTCTTTTTTTTTAATCTCTTGCAAATCTCTTCACCAACTGCGGATCTACATTGAAGATTACTATTTTCTTTTGTATGTAATTTATTTTCTCTACATTTTCTTTTATCTATGTAGCAAACACAGAGAACTTTGTCAAAAAAATTGCGTCAGTGTAATTTTAAATGTTTCTACAATTATTAATAAAGCAATTTTTTTTTCTTATTAAATGTGCGCTGAGAAAAAAAACTTTCACTCATTCCATCAACTATGGTAACAAATGATTGCATTTTGGGCGAAAAGAATAAAAGTGGTTAAGGACATTTTATTACACATTTCTTGAAGAATTCGAGAGCTTCATTAAAATGCTTTTTTTGGAAGGGACAATATTTTTTTTTTCTATTATACATATCTCAACGGGGTTCAACGACAAGGGATAAAATGTTTGTTTTTTTCTTTCAATTAATTTATGTAAATATTTTCACTATTTAGTAGACCTCAATGATGAGTTTTCCGATTCGCTTTTCATCATTTGGTGACCATCAGATTTTTCAGTTGTTTCTTTTTCAGCTTTTTTTCCAACGAAAGTTTCTTTTTACTTTTTACTAAAAAAAATAAAAATTTCCACACGAATTGCTTTTTCTCTTGAGGGTGCGGTCTTTCAGGAATTCCGTGTATAAAACAAATCTTAATTAATTACGAAAAGAAGAGCATGTGTATGATATGTTTTTTTTTGGAGGAAAATTAGTCAATAAAATCATCTATCAGGTGTTCCAAGCGTGATGTACCTATAAATTTCAAATAAATGCCATTTTTATGTAAAAATTGTAATGACTTTTTTCTTAAATGAAAGAAATAAAATTTATTTATTCGCTTAAGAAGCATTTCAATGCAAAAAACACGTTAATGACGTCATTGATTGTATTTTGGGGCAATTTTTGCTGAATCTTCTCAATTGTTCCCAGCGGATAATTATAAGTTTGTTTGGCGATATCGGTGTTTAAAGAAAAAAAATGAAAAATTCTAGGATAAAAGAAAAGAGGAGAACACATAATTTTTTATAGAAAAATTACATTGTTTTCTTTTTATTCCTACTTTTTTTTTATAAATTCGTTGTTCAAAAATCACTCTTGAATTAATAAAACTTCTGTTATCTTTAAGAAGGTAAAAAAAAAATAACGAACATGTTTTTTTGCAAAGCGTTAAAACAAGGTATAAGATATTAAAAATATATATATTGAAAAATTTTAAGAATTTGTAAATTACAAACACATGACATTTATTTGAAATTATGCTGAGGTCACCCTTTTTTGAGTACAAGAATAACTTTAATTGCACATTTTATAATTTTGAAATTGTGCATTTTTTAAGCTCCTATTGGACTTCATGGAGGGGGAGGGGGATAAATAAATAAACTTGCATCTTTCTTTGCGTGTTTTCTATTTCTTTTCGATTCACAATAATGCCAGGTAATATATTTCTTTTTTTTTTCGTGTAAAATTATCTTAAAATAAATTCTTAAAATCTCGATAGACGATTTTTATCAAAGTAAAAAGGAAATTATACTTTTTTTTTAAGCTTTCATTGTCAATTGTAAACCTCTGGCAATAAACGCGATTTAATTTAAAAATATATTTACACAAGAAGTCATTGAAAGCAAAAGACCGATTAACAAAACATGCCCGAAAAGAAATTTTCAATTTTCTGCTTTCGCATCTTTTCCCGATTTTCTTCTAAAATCTCCTCATCTAATTCTCTATTTCAAAATGTTCTTTTTTTCTTCCCTTTTTGGAGGTTTCTTTTGTTTCCTTTCAATTTGTAAGTAATGTAATATTATTAGTAGAAGAGGATCTTAAGTTCCCTTTCGTGTGGCATTTTATCTAAATTCATAGATTTGAATACACTTATCGGGAACATGCTCCAAATGTAGCGATTGAAACCATTCCGATGATCTGTGGTAGTAGTACCCCTCCATTGTTGCTTTTGATTTTTGAAAGCAAATATAGTAGAAGCCAGCAAAGGATGCCCCATTTATATCCTTTATCGTATGATCAGGTACGAGAAAATGTTCCTTCCATCGCATAAATACAAAGTCGCTAAAATTTTACCCCAAAAATTATTTTTTTTCCAAAACTTCCTACAAAAAACGAAAGAGAAACTCACCTCTTCGCCAAACTATCGTAGTCAAAGTTGTCCGAATTGAAGGTCTTTGAGTAAAATTCAGCAAATGTTGAGAATTTGCTCTGAAAAAAAAAAGAGTAAAGAAATGCATATTTTACTATTTTACATTTTCTTTAACATTCAAGACATTCAACTTCTCCCATGCGCATTGAAATTGCGAAAATGGGAAGCACGAGGTGTTGTGCGTGGTTCATGGAAAATTTTGGCATTTGATCCACATTATGATGTGGTGTTGTATAATAAATATAACAAAGATTTGTATGAGTGTAAGTAGATAACTTTTTATGTTATCAACTCTTCATATTTTTATGTTAGAAAATGTTTATATTTCTTAGTTAGAAAAGCTGAGGATGTTTTTTTTTTCAAAAATAATGATAAAAAATATTAAATTTCTTTTATAGGGGAGACTGGAGATTGTTTGTACTTTCTTAAACTTTATTTTTTAAATAGGTAAAAAATCAACCTCTTTCATTTAACTTAAATTTACAATAAAATATTTTTTTAATTCAAAAAATAGAATTTTCTTTGCTAGTGAAATTTTTTTAGATTGATCTTTGTAAAATGGTCATATGTGGTCCAATTAATCAATAATTAATTAATTAATTTAATGATTTACAATTATAATTATTTAATTTAGAATATAAAGAAAATTAAAATATTTTATTGTAAAAGATTTAATAAAAAAAATGTTTTTTATTCTATTAATAAAATAAAAAGGATAATTATAGCAAAAAATGGATTAACATATAGAAACAATTTGTAATCCTAAAAGCTTTTTTTGCTTAACTTTAGCAGAGTAAAATCTGCTAACCAATTGGATAAACAGACTGCTCAGAAACTTCAAATTCCTTTCAATTAGAATCTTTTTGGAGAAAAATACCCAAAGTAATCCTTACCCAGTGCTTCCTGTCAACATCTTCATCTGCATCCCATTTCCTCGTCAAGAATGGATACTTTTTGGAGATGATTTCGCCATCGAAGAATGTCGTGAGGGTCGGAAATTCAAATGTTAATCCAGTAATCTTGAGATACCCACATAGATAGGAGTTCTCCTCGTCAACGTGCTGCAAGAGATGGATTTGGATTTCATTTATATTTTATATAATAAAAAAGGAGCCGTATAAACAATGTGCTCGCGTGTTGTCTTGGCATTCAATGCGTCAACCTTCTGTTGCGAGATGCGCTACAGATTTGGCGAGAATGTGCTTTCTTGACCTTGGGCAGGGTCTTCTTAATGCACACTACTGCTAAGCTTCCACATCAATGCACAAGAACGGCCGGGAAGTTATTCTGAGAGGGATGAATTCTTCAGGCAAAATGAAGGAGGTCTCGTGACAGAGGGATAAGTAGTTGCAGAAAAGGAGATAACTTTGGGAAAGGATTTGTGGCATTTTCTGGGAGGTTTCCTTCTGGAGGATCATCATAGGTTGCATGGTATTTACCTGCAGGACGACTTCAACGTCGTATGAATTGCCTTTGGATTTCTGGGATCCTTTAAATCGACTCCCATTGTAGAGGAGTGTTACATTTGGGACTCCCAATTGCTTAGAGTTCGCAGGTGGGGGCGGTTCAACCTTTACGGGCATTGGCTCACCAATTTTTGGTTGTTTTTGCGACACAACTACCACAAGACACGGAAAAGAAATAATATGAGAAAAGGAAGTTTATTTTTTTTAAGGAAACGCAATATTTTTTTTCTGCTAGCGAAAGTCAAAGTTTTGAAATTTCTTCTTCTTCATTAATTTTTTTAACACTTGCCTTCATTCTGTTGCATTGGCAAGATACGATTTTGCTTGGGCGAGAGAGAGAAAATGGGTGCTCCATGTATGTTTTTCTCATCCTCGCCAACGCAGAATTGTATTTTGCATCTCATAGGAATTGTGAGAGGTAAGAAAAGTTGGAAATTGTCAAGTTTTTTGTTAAAATTTGGCGTTTAGGAGGAAAATTTTTGGTTGTGGTGCAAAAAAAGTGATTTTGTGATTAGTTGGTTGTTTTAATGCCCTCAGATGATGGCCACAATAACTCTGAACCCTAAGAAGAGCCCCACACTGCTGGAGAATCCATCCGGGAATCAGTGGGTGAAGCTTAATGTCGGGGGAACGTGCTTTCTCACCACAAAAACAACCCTGGCACGAGATCCCAGCTCCTTCCTCTTCAGGCTCGTGCAGGAAGACAGTGATTTGATATCGGACAAGGTAAATCTCACTATTGCACACTCACAATACCATATCCCATCCCCCGACCATCCGGACAGCTCTGGCAGTATGCCAGAAAAGGCAATATGTACCTTCCAGTGTGTGGTGGGCATGCGACACAAAGACGGGGAGCACCCTCGCGCCTCATTTCTCTGGCTGTCATGGCTAAAATAGATTAAAGCCCCCACGAAGAAGCTTGCCAATAATTTTTTTCTCTTTGTAAATTATATTTTGCAGGATGAGACTGGCGCATATCTCATTGATAGAGATCCTCGATATTTTGCCCCAGTTCTCAACTATTTACGCCATGGAAAGTTAGTCCTGGATGGCTTATCCGAGGAGGGTGTCCTGGAGGAGGCGGAGTTCTACAATGTAACCCCCTTGATTGGTCTCCTGCGCGAAAGTATTTCCCGCAGAGACTCTCGACCTGCCTTAGACAAGAAGAAAGTCTACAGAGTTTTGCAATGTCAGGAGAATGAACTCACCCAGGTAATGCATTCCTTCTATGCCTTCCCCTCCTCCCCCTAAAAGATCGATTTTCAGCAAAATTTACTCGCCTAAACTGTTTTTCTTAATAAATATTTTCTTTGCATTCAATCAGCTCGTGTCAACGATGTCTGATGGCTGGCGCTTTGAGCAATTGGTGAATATTGGGACGCAGTACAACTATGGGTCCGAAGAGAATGCTGAGTTCCTCTGTGTGGTGTCCAAGGAGTGCATCAGTCCGCTGGTTGGACGTGAACCAGAGTCGAATGACCGGGCAAAGGTTCTGCAGCAGAAGGGTTCTCGAATGTAATACTCTCTCTCTATTTCCATCTCTGTTGTCACTTTTATGCCTCAAACACCCACAGAGAAGATGGGAAAGAAAACAAATAGAACCTCTTCTGCATTCAACATTGTCTTGCCAATGGGATTAGGATGAAGTTTAGAGCATCGGCAAGGGATGTTTTTTTTTCTTTTGGGGCAACATCTCGCACAATTGAGAAAGTATATAAATAATTCTTGAGGCGATCGATGGAGGAAAAAAAGAAAAACATTTTTTAATAAATATTAGCATTTTTTGAGACATTGCAAATTGTTTTCTAAAACATTTGCAGAGAAAAACCATCTCACAGAGAAGAAACCCACAAGAAAAAAAAAGAATAACATTAAGTATACAAGAAATGTATGATTTTTAAATTAAATTAAATTTCTAACTAATAGCTAAGAAAACAGAAGAAAAAAAAAACGTATTGATTTTAAGGATGTTTTTAGGATATAAATTCCACCTATAATGCAATGCACCGAATGGATAAAATATATCATCAGATGAACTAGATTTTAAATTAAAATTACAACAAAAGAAGAACATGGAACAGAATATATTCTGTTATTATATTCTGCCAAACACAATTCTTATTTTATAGATCGCGAAATAATACTAGAAAAAAATAACAAGAATGGATAAGTTTGTAATTTTAATTTCACGATGAAAATCGATTTTGTAAAAATAAAAAAAAAATTGTACGTTACAATAGAAAAAAAATATATTACAAAAATAGAATTTATGATTTTGTTTTAATTTTACTTGCACAAAAATGTAAATAATGACGTCACTGCATAAAACATTTGCGTTAATGTTTCATCTTTATTTCTTCGTTTCGTTCCTGTTTAGCTATGCGTTCCTACACCGTTGATCCGATTGTGATGTTTGGCACAGAGACTCCTTATAACTGGTGGTTTCTGATGGCCGTAGTCATTTCCCCCCTAGAGCCCCCGTTTATGTAGCCCCCATATAAATATCATGCTTTTTGGACTACTTTTTGAATTTGGCGCCATTAATGTAGTTCCATAAGTAACCGCACTGTTACTTTTTGGCGTTGGTGTAGGAGAAAATGAAACAGATGCACTTCACCGCTATCCATCTCTCTCACACATTCAGTTTTTCTCAATTTTCTCGCATTTTCCGCCGGATTTTCTGGGAAAATGGTGTTTTTTGTGCCCAGGAAGCAACGCGGCGTCAATTGGCGGCGCAAAATACAAAGATTTTTTTCTCCATCGCATCGTGAATTTTGGTGTATTGTGCCAAAAATATTTGGCGGCTAAGATGTTTTCGAAAATGTAATTTCATTTTAACGGACAATCGAAATTGCTTTTCCAAAAAATGCCTTTTCCCTCTTTTTCTCCCATTTTTTTGGCCATAAAATACATTTTTTGGTCTCCTGGAGCACCTGGGAATGCTCCAGAGTCTTCCGGGGAGCTCATGAAGCAGAAAAGGAGGCTCGCAGAAATTTTGACGGTTGGGGATTTTACACGACTCTCGTTTCCCGGAAATGGATTTTCGCGAACTTTCAGAATTTTTGATGTCAATTGACGCGACGTCGCTTCCTGGCGACAAGAAATCCAATTTTCCCGGAAAATTCGGCGGAAATCCTGAGAAAATCGCGAAAAACTAAAAACTTTAACGGTCCTGAAAATCAAAAATATTCAAACTTCTCCCAACGACGGGATATGTCAAAAGTCCAAAAAGTGAAAGTTGTGTTTGTTTTGATTTTTGATTTTCTGTGTTTTTCGTGTTTTTGTGCGGGAAAATCGTGAAAATTCATAGCAATGACGGAAGAAATTGATGATCTGGAGTTCTTCCAGCAAGACTTTACAACTGCCAGCGAGTGGGAAATCTTTACAGCGCGTCTAGAGGAGATTTTCCACGAATGGAAGTTGCCCTTTGTGAATGCAATTGGGAAGAAATTAGCCAGGAATCAGCTGTCTACGTGTGATTGGATGCACACGGAAGAGAAGATTAATTTTGCTGATGTGGAATTGCTAATTAGACGCTATACAGCAAAATTGGATGATGCTGAGGGAGTTGAGAAGACAGCAGAGAAGAAAGTAGAGGAAGGTGTTCGAGAATGCCAGGCATTTGGGGATGTAATGTCCCTGGAGAATGATTTTAGTATTCTTGATGAGAAGATCGAGGGAGAATTGCATCCCATTGCCAGATGGTATGGTCTGAGGGACTTTGTTGTTGTCTCTCCCACGGGGCAATCAATAAAGAATGAAAGTCAGATACGAATTCTCCTTAGTTCTGTTCACATTGCCGTGGCAGAGAGCAACTGTGAGGTCCCAGTGTTTGTGCAGGTACTCGAGAAGAGCCACTGTGTTTTCCTTGGACTCTGTGAATTCCAATCCACACGCCTATCCTTTGACGTAGTTCATCTTGAGAAAACACCGCCACCATTCAAATATCTATCTGGACTCCTCGATATGTTTAAAGGAAAGATTGGAGTGCAGTACGAGGATCCCGTATCCGTGGGTGTTCGTCTAAACTACCGACTTGGCACATTCAGCGGAACATCGTCTTTCAGTGGCAAATGGAGCAGCTCCTTTGCCCCAAATCCCTTTAGTTTCGACGAAGCAGATGAGGAACCAGAAAAATTCTCAGTTTTCCCGTTTGGGGCACTCTGCGAACCCGTCGAGGAACTAATTTTGTACTGCACATGGCCCCATGTGGCAGACAACGTGGTCATTGATTCCCAAACATACTCAGACTTTGAACCCCTTCAGGCTCCCAAGTGGTCACTTAGGGCAAGATTTGAGCCCCTCCCAGCTTGCTTTCTCTCTTCAATCCTCGAAGAGTACCTCCATCATCTTGAGTGCAAGACAACGCTGTCAGAGCTTCTTGGGGATTCTTTTGTCGGCACAGCGGCAGCCTTCGAGAGCAATCCCCTGGATTTGCTTACAGAACCAAAACTCCCAATTCTCACGTCTGTTCTGCCCACACTTTCTCGCCGAAGTACACGCAAGGATAGTCAGAAAAGTAGTGGACCCATTAGGGATGAACAACTCATGAAGATGCTCTACTATTTATTTCCCGACGCCCAGGAGGAGTCACAACATCCGTATCAAATGGCTGAAAATGAAATTTATGATCCATTAAAAATTAAGAGTGCTTCTCCCGACTCTCTTGTCCAACGACTCAGCGCTCTTCTAGCTATCTGCTACGAATACTTTGGTGGATATGCGGCTATGGCGCATCTCTGGATGGAATTTGCTCAGGAGATGAGATATCGCGTTGAGAGGTGCATCCAAATTCCTGGGTGAGTCTTTTTTTTTATTATTATCCTTTTAAAAATTGAAAGGGATTTTAAGAAAGTCCTGCCTAAAATATGAATCTGTGCATAAATAGGGCAAATATATGCGTATATAGAATTATAATAATTTAATTACCGTAGTTTGGTGATTTAAAGATCTTAATTGAAATTAAAGAACAAGTTCTTATAGCCCGCATCCAGTAATGTTAGAATCAATTAAAAAATAATTCACACAAGAATGAGAAATATTTCCAAAAAAAGTGAAAGTCAAATTCAAGATTTTTCTCGTTCCAAAAGTTAAATTATTATAAAATCTGTTGATATTTGAGTTAAAAGTAATATCTTATTTTACTTACCGACTGATGACAGAAACATTCAATATTATGTACGTACTTCCCATGGATAAAGCTATGAAAATGTTTAATCAATTTTCCTTTATTTCATCCTCTAAACTCGCTCACACACATTTCCAACAAGTGCTGAACAATCATTCAATAAAATTAGCACCTAAAATTAATATTCGTGTATTCCTGCTCTGTATTCTTCTCATATACACTCATTCTCTCGAGATATACATATGTAGGTCCTATAGTAATGTCGTATAATATTGATTTGATATAATATTCACTCCATTATGTAAATGTTATATGCTATAATGCAATGGATGTTCAATGATGTTTTAATTGAAAGTGCAGACTAATAATTTCAGTAATGCTTCTTCACTTCTGTGTTTTTTTTTGTTTAACTTTCTGCCAAATGACTAATGAATCGCGTTTTTTTGCTCCAGTGCTCATCATCAACTTTTTCACTTGAAAATGTCGCACAGAAAACGACGAGACTCGATGAAATATGAAATATATTGTATTGATAAATTGGCTATAAATGACACACAAAGTTATATAATAGTATTCTATTATTTCATTTTTTTCTTTGTTTCGCGATTATTTTCACGATAAAGTCCTTTAAATATATCCTTGTTATATGTGTATATATCTCGTCAACGTAAATTCATAAAAATTACACAATGATAAGGCAGTGGGATGTGATTTTTTTTGCTTCCTTATTAATGCTCGACTATTTTTTTTTGCAAATTTTTCTATCAAATTTTTTGATAATATTTTTTATATAATAATATTTTTTTCTTCTCAAATTTATCTCGTTTTGGAAATTTCAACTTTTTCTAAAAAATAGCTTCTAATATTTTTTTTATTCTTATCTATGCAAGAATATTCAACAATTTTTTTGTTCTTTTTGCAAACTTTATTTCTACACAATATATTGATCCCTCTATGATTTTTTGTTATATTTCTTTAACTATTTTAATTTTTTTAAACACTAATGCCTATATACTCTTAATAATTTTGTTTACACTTTTGAGTTTTTTTTCCTTAATACTATTTTTTGCGTTAACTATCAACTGTGTACGTTTTTCCCGAATGCACAATGAACCAACGTGGGTTCACAGCATTTGGTATTTTTTTTTTAAAATCCTTTTTCCTTTTAAATGAATATTTAAAAATGAACCAAGAGAGCTTCTACCACGATATGATTTATCAATATTCTATCTATGTACAATAATGCTGTTTGTTTATCAATCATAAGATGTTCATTTTAGTCGGCCTATATAGTATTTTAATACACAGAGAATTCATACTATCTACAATGATGTTTGCTATCATTTCTCTCTCTGTTTACTGGGTCGAATTACTATTTGGGTTAGATTTAGCACTATTTTTTCGTTCTCTCTCCACTTCCATAATTCATTTTCATCTTATACATTTTATCAACATATTTACAAGGTAATTTCATATTTTTAATTACTTTCATACATTTTAAAAACTATTTTTTTTACTTCACGCAGAGACTCTCAAAATGTTTCACGCATACATAAAAAAATAAAACAAAAAAAGACTGTTAACTTTCTTAGCATGAACTTGTTAACCGTTTTCTCGTTAACTTTGATTATACAATTAATATTGTTTTCATTTATTATTTATATATCTTTTTTTATTTTTAATTTATATTCTAGCAGTATAGTTTTTGTTTTCTTCACATGTTCATAAAAAAATTATATGTATCAATGAGCTAGTAAAACACGAGGTGAAGAAAACAAATGAGGTTCACAATGAAGAAAATAAATGAATGTTGTGAATATAATAATTTTATCATCTCGCTAAAACGAGGATGATTTTAATCTAAAATGAACAAAAAGTGTAAGAGATTAACATTTATTAATAAAATTAAATTGCTTTTCAAACAAAGTTAAATATTTCTTGTGTTTTGTATTTTTTTTTCTCATTTGGTGTGGACTATATTAATGTTGAAATTTCTACCGCAATGTTGGGTATCCCAAAAATTAAAAATTCATTTTTATTCAAAAGTCAGTGCCACAAAGAAAGAATCTCGAAGAAATTATTCTTGAAGAGAAAGAAAAAAAATGAATAAATGTGACTGGTAATGTTATTGTTAGAAATTCTCGACATGGAATTGCTGAATAAACTTCTTTTCATTTTTAGAATTTCACAATGGATTGAAAGAAGAATTCTGAGAAAGATTTTTTCCACATGAAAATGCTATTTAATTTATATTTGGGAACAATCTTGTCAGTAGCTATAACTTTTGGAAATGAATTCTTGTTAAAACAAAATTTTATTTTAACTGATATGAAATAAAATCCTGGATTTGGGAGCATAAGAACTATTGTTCATTAAACTATGATTGATTTTTGAAAATAAGTCAGAAAAAGCGAAACATAATATAATTCAAAATATCCTTTTTTTAAGGTAAATGCCATCACATTGATAAAATTTTATATAAAGAAATCTCTTACACTTTGTTTTGTTTCTCTATGTCTTTTTCGTTACATTTTAAAATTACTCTACATTCTAATATTTGACTGTCTCAATTCGATTCTCCTCACATTGATGGAGTATTCGATAAGTTGTGTTTATTTATAAATTGCTAATATATTTTAAAATTATAATAAAAATGAAAACACAAAAGATACCTCAATATCATCTTCAATTGTGAATGGTCAAAATATTTCATGCCAATCGTAGATGATGTCAAAGTATCAGGAAACCAAAAGCCTTCCTCATAATGGCACCAATCCGTTTCTTGTCGTGGGGTTTCTTGCCATGTAAATATCCATATCGTGGTCGGTCCAATTGTCAGATGTGTCGCAGTAATTGTTTAAGGTATGCGTTGAGCCAGCTGTTGAGTATCTACTGAACCATTGCGCGTGTTGATTAAATATGGGAAAGATAGTGATTAAGATGAGTATAGAATAAGAGAAATGCTTAATCATTTGCGAAACTTGTTTAGAAATTTTGAATTTTTTGTTTAGATTCAGACAACTTATGAATCCTTATACTAGGAGATGGAGTTAAAAAAAAAGTTTTAGGATATATCTAGTTTTAAAGATCTTAAAACTTTGATTTCTTTAAATGGGATTTCAAGATTAAAATCAAGATTTATGCACTTTACAATTTAACAAATTCATTTATATAAAATTCAAACATTTCTATACAGAAAAATAGGAACGTTAAATCCTTCCGCTATTTATTTCTCTTGCTCAAGAAAACGTAAGTATTTTGTTGCAATTCAATCAATTCATGGTGTTAACATAAGATGGATGGGGTAAATGGGCAGAACGCTTGGGCATTTTGCCAAACCATGTGGAATGGGGTGTGTTAATGTTTGAAGAAAATATTTACCGGCTTCCGGGTCGATGGGAGTGTATGTGGGTGCCGTTGAGTTGTTCACGCGATCTTGACCGTGGTCTAGTGCGTCTTGTGCTGGACGCCACGCTGTGAGCAATACCGTGCACCGATGCTGCGTATGAGGCTCTGGACATTCGATCGGATGCTGCCGCCAGTGATTGCCTCGACTGACGAAGTTCTGCACAATATGTGGACCATGGATTAGATGGGTCAGGGATTGAGGGGTATGGGGATGTACCTGGTCGTGAATTAACCAAATTCGTGGGAAATGCCGACCCGAGGTAGCCTCGGTGTGAATGATTGGAGAAACTATGCTGTGATTGCCCATCTGCAATGGATCTTGCCTTACTAACTTTGGGATTGGCACCGAGGGCGGAAAAGTGTGAGACGTGACTCCGCAAATCATCTGCTATACTGGGATTTTCCAATGGATAGATTCGTGGTCGTGGTATTGAGCGTCCACTGTAGGCTGATACTTGATCCCAATCCTATAAGCGGAAAGAATGGCAATGCGAGAAAGAAAAAATTATTAAAAAAAACTTTATTATTAAAGGTATTGTGGAGAAGTTTATATACTTTTGAATAACATCAACGGTTGTTGCACAATAAAATCATCATATTGACGTCAATTTAGAGAAGAAAGCAATTAATTTGTACACGCTGCATAATTTTGCACTTTGTAAGCCGTGAAATTTGATTATTTACCCTAAATGCACCAAAAATAATTAGAGTGTAAAGAGATGTTGAATGAAGAGTTGTGTTTTTCCTATATATTATTTTTTTTTCACTTTATATATTAGTCTAATCAAATAAATATATAGAGCGTCATTCATTTCAATTGCCATAATATCAAGATATACTTTTTCTTTCTTACTTAATGCTAAAAAATCATAAAGCAATATGAAGATAATTACATACAACTTCCTCTGTTGATGACAACGCACAAAAGGTGGCGACTATGAAAAGTGGGGGTATGGAAGCGCAGTCATGTTGTTTTGGGAAAGCGTAATTGTTTTTGGGAAATGAAAATTTATACAATTTTTTAAAGCATATTTTTTCCATGCAAAAGTATTGAGGCCAATGCCAATGATGAAAAAGGTCATGAGAAAGTTTATTTGAAACCTAGTTTATTTATCACGTTATTTCATGTTTTCACGATTTCTTTACAAATTTCAGTGAATTCTTCAGTTTAATTTAATTCTTAAGCAATAAGAGTGTAGCTTTTGCAAATTCGTATTACATCTACATCTAATTTTTATTCTCTATAAATAAGCTTTGAAAGACTACAAGATCAAAATGAAGAAGCTTTAGAAAAAAAATTCTTCTGTTCGTTAGAGATTCTCAGAATTTAGTCTGAAAGCTCTCTTATTTACAATCCAATTACACACAGAAAAATTGTTCGTATTAGTCGAATGCGAGTGAGATATTCGCACATAACCTCAGTTTGACTCGCACTCTCCAATGTAAACAATATAGGAAATACTCGTCATTAACGAATGCGAGTGGCACACTCGCAAAAATTGACATTTTCACTGCCACTTTTGATCAAAATTTCTCTGTGTGTATATATTATCTGTCTATTCTTTCTGTGAGAACCAAATCCACGAAATAACACTATTATTATGATTAGCGATAGACTTAGAATATTTGAGGAGCTATGTATGATGTCTTCAAATTTCCTTAATTTAGGAAGATTTCCTGAAAGTAGAGAGGTGGTTTTTTCTGTTAAGAAAGGTTAATAAAAGCCTTTTTAATTGTTAATCTATTCTCGAGATTTAAGTTCATTGTATTATCGTTAATTTTTTCATGTAAGTAGAAGTCTAAAAAATTACCTATCTACTTGGTTTATATAAATATGGATTTTAAAAATAGGTTCCAATTAAAAAGTAAAATAGTTACGAGTTTAAAGGATCATCATTTGCTTTCAGACTGATTCCTGAATTGCATTTTGAAAGGGAAGTTTTTGCTAATTGTCATAGTAAAAGCTACTGAAGTTTAACACTTGTATTCTACCTTATTCGATATTACATAGAGTATTTAACTTACCAAGTATGAATTTTCAAAGTAATAATAAAGTTTTATGATTAGTGACGCATTAAATGAATTTGCATGGCAATAAAGTGCTGCTATAGTTTCCTTAATCAATGGAAAATCCATAGAATTATATGCTAAAAATCGATACCTCTATAATGAAGTTGCTCTAATCAGTGTAACTTTTTATTTATTAAGAAATATTATCTGTGTAGAATAATAAAATTGTATAACATGAATAGAATCTTCAAGAAAAATAAATTTTATAAAAAGGAAAACTTGAGGAAATATTGATATTTCCTTTCTCTTCTTGTTCTTCATTCTATATACAGTATTATATGAACATTTTATTTGTCCCGTGAGAAGCAATAAACCAATAAAAAAAAATATATGACGGGGCGGGAACGTGTAAAGGAAATGCATTTTAGAAATATTAAATTGAAGGCATTTTATCTCATTCCTTGGTTGATAAAAATTGAATGCATCCTTATATAGCACAAAAAGAGTGATAGATGTAAAGCATTTCGAGACAGGTAGACAGACAGAAGGACTCAATTTCTTTTTTTCACCCAAAAAATTCAATTGTGAACCCATATTATATGTAATGTATATCCCATAGGTACGTTTTTAAAGTGATAGAAAGGGGGTGTCACAGAAAGGCAGAATGAGGGAGGGAATAATGCGATTTCTCCTTCTGGCTGGTCGTCTCCCTGGGGGAAACCATAAATCTCCAAAAATGTCTGTCTCTCGCGAATAATTCTTCTGTACATACATATGACGAAGTTATATTCAATTGTCGTATTAAAAGTTAAAACGAGAATTTGCATCGTTTGCATCTTCCTCCTTATAGTGTGCTTTATGAGCAAAAGATAAATTTAATATATGAATTGTATAAAGTAAGATGCATTTTCTTTAATGTGGAATATATTATATGAAAAAAAAACACAACTCTTCACTCTACTAAGGAAATTCTCCGTAACACATAACATATTTCTAATTAAAAATAACAATATCGTTTCGTGTGGGTGTTTTCATTACGGTTTTGTGTTTAATTCTAATAAATAAGATAAAAAGTAAATAAATACATGTAAATTGCTTTTTGATGTAACATTTATCATGCTAAATTAGCAGCAGCATTAAGAGATTTTACGCTCATTTCACGAATTCAATGAGAAGTTTATAATATATATGTAAAATAATAATATTAAATGCATAATACAGTCTTTTATATATGTATATACGAGAGTTATACAGTAATTCAATATTGTTCTCTCACTATGTACTATTTCCTCTAATTGTTTTCTGATTAATTGATATAAATCAGTGATTGAACATACATTTTATTATCAAAAATTCCCGTATTTCTCATGTGCATTCAAACAAGCATGTTATAGTCACAGTTCAGATGTTTTAACTTTGCGATAGTAGCCACTACTATCGTCGTAAGAATTGGAAAATTTGCGATTTACCTTGTGATTATTGAAGGCAGACAGTGTGGCGATGGAGCCCAATGGGCCACCCGGACTAGCCGTAGGACCACAGCAATTCACGGGGAGACCCGCAATTGGTAGTGGGCTCTTCTGTGTTGAGTGAAGCGATTGGAGTTTCCGTGATCGGCGTCTGGACCAATGGATCCGATAGGAATTAAAGCGGAAAATTCAACCAAAACATTAACACAGTATTAACTAGGCAAACTAAAGTGCGGTATATATTAATTTGCTTGCAACTATTAGAGTTGAAAATATTAGATTAAAAATTATTTGAAATGTAAATTTTCTCTGCATTGGGATTCTATTGAAAATAAATAGAATTTTCTTGGAATTTTTGTTTTTTTTTCTCTTCAAATTCCTATGATAAAGTTTAAGATTAAAATGAAGGCTAAGATCTTTTTTTAAGCATAGCTGATTGCTCTTATAAGTAGATTTATTTCAATCCAAAATCTTGAAAAGTATGTAATATTAAATTCAATAAAAGACCTTGCTAATAAGTCATAATTCCCCTTCCAGTGGGTGAGCTTTTGAAGAAAAAATCTCAAATGATTCTTTTGTTTAGAAATAATCTTGCGAAGTGTGTCATACTATAGAAGCACTTCAAAATGCATTTTGGGGTGATACACAGAAGCTGAGCTTTTGAAGAATAGACCACAGAGAAAAGCTCTAAAAATCATCTTTCTCATAAAAAGAAGCAAAATTATCCTGGAGAAAGCTGTTGTGCTTAAAAGGTTCTATAAAACTGTTCTATTGAAATTTTGTTTTTTTTTTCTAATCATTATGTGAAAATTTTCATTTTTAACTCTGATTTTAGCAGCATATTCATAATCCCTCAATGTGATATATGTATGTATATGTAGGCAATGTATGGCAAGCACTTGACTGTGAGAGAAATTAATAGAATTGAGACCAACCTGCTGGCCGCTATGAAGACAATTACAGCCACAATAATTGTACCGCAGATAGCTGCACTTGCTGCTATGGTGATTTTATCCATATTTGATGTTTGAGATGAAACAGTCCTCACTTCTCGGCATTGTGTGTAAGGCACATTTTCCGGTGTCACATTGATCTCCTCCAATGATATAACGCACACCACAATGCATTCCTGCGAGGGTACGTTTTTTATCTTAAATTCACGTTCGCTAGCCTCCAGTGGTGGTCCCTGTTTGAAACTTTTATCGCCAAAGAGACGATATACAACACGAAAGCCCAAAATATTCGCCGTGTCTGAATCCCATTGAATAATCACGGAGCTGTCTTGTCTGTAATCAAGTAGAATTTATACTTTGCGTTTTTTTCTGCCTTAGTGATGGCATGTGGGGGATGAAAGGATGGGTTTAGTTTTAAAATGTTTAAAAGCACTATTATAATGGAGATGTACATGAAAAGTTGAATGTGGCATGGCCAGGGAGGAATTGAATTATTTAACAAGTGAGAATGCTGGGGAACATTGTTGTGCGGGATAAGTGTGGTTTGAAAAATGTGGCGACATTGTAGCCTTACCTGAAAGCATTTTTCACTTGAACCTCGTTTGAGTCGTCAATTTTGGTTCCACGCTGTGGCGGAAATCCAAGAACCAAGGGTGGTCGTTGCTTGTGTGCCGATGAGTTCTGTTGGCGCCAATTTGGCGAGTTTCTATTTGCGGTCGCTTTGTTCTGTATGGTTTAATGTACAAAAGAATGGACATTAAAATTTGTGAGGGTGAGAATGAAGTTTGGGAAGTAATTATAATGAATCTCATGCGGCAATTTATTGTCTTTTGCATATGCTGTGCTGTTGTTTGCCCTATGGGACTTTTGCGCGCAATGCCACAATAGGGCAAATCTCTCCGCAATGCCTTAGATGAATTTTGTATGCATGAAAAAGATTGAAAGAAAGATTTACCGGATGGATTGTTGTAGTCTTTGTCGTGGTCCCACCAGTTGTCGTTGGGGATGGTGAACTTGAACTGATCACAGTACCACCACTCGCAGTTGGTAGTGTGGTGAGGGGATTAATATTTGTTGTACTCTCAACAGTTCCTGATGGGGTTGTTGACGATGCAGCTTCAGTGAGCTTTGGCACGAGAGAGTCAACAACACCTATCGGACCATTGAGATCAATTTCTGATTCAGGACAAGTTAGTTCATCGGGTTGAATTGAATAGAAGCCACGATCCCTGAAGCGATTTGGTGTTCCGCAGAATTGGGGATTTCTTTCCCTCGAAGTTACCTATTCGTCACAAGAAGAAATACTCTTCTCAAATATGTATGTAAAAAACAACTTTTCCCCTCGAGAAATCCTTTTTGGATATTGTTGAGAAAAGATTTCAGCCACTTTACAAACTCCGTCAATTTAACAATGAAATGTGAAAGCTTTTTTTATTGAAAGGGTTTGTGACAGTTTTATTTTATTGATTTCATTCATATTAGGTAGGTACCTATTTAAGTACAACTTTGTAACTATTTCAAAACAATAATATCCTCTAATCCTAGTAAAATAGAAGGATATTGAGTAAAAACAAGTTATAAAAACAGCACAATATTATGGACGTTACGCTAAATTAATTGATCAAATGATTAATCTCATCAATATTCAGAGGTTTCAATGAGAAATTAATTAAAATGTTTTAAATGTTGACAAATATTGGTAATTAAAAAATGCCACAAATGTTTGCGATTTATATTGGAAAAAATATATAATTTGTTACGAATGGACATTTTTTTATTTCGTGATCTGGAAAATTTTTCTTTATTCCCTTCTTTGGAAAATATCTACAAGGATGCAAATATACAAACTTTTACATCCAAGTTCCTTTCTTGTGCACAGAAATGGAAACATTATCCTTTGCGAATGTATTTCTGTAATTGCAAACACATTCACTATGGGAAGTTTGCGATTAGTGCTTTCAAGTAAATAATTTTCTTAATGCATCCTTCTGTGGAGTTCTCTGTGTGCCATGAATTGTCAATATATAATATCCATCTTTTGAGGAATAGGAATTTCTGAAGGAGTACAATGTGGAAAAAATTGACTTATGATTTCACTGTACCTGCAAGTCTCCATTCCTTATCCATTCGGCCACCCATCGAATCTTGCAGTCGCAATGCAAGAAACGTCCTCCAAGTGATAATCCACGGAGGGTTTTATTCAAGTGGGCGAGTGCTTTTTCTGGTACGGTGGGCAGTGGATTTCCATCGAGTGCCAAGAGTGTTATCGCGGGATTCCCACGGAATGCAGTCTCCGGTAGTTGAGTGAGTAAATTGAAACCAATGTCGAGAACACGGAGCTCCTTTAGTGAATGTATGGCACCAACTGGAAATTCTGGCAGCAAATTATTGAGCAGACTCAGTGAGCTAAGTGTTCGTCGTATGCCCGAAAAGGCCGTTTCACCCAGATTCTGGATGAGATTTCGTTCAAGATTGAGTGCTGTGAGGGAGTCTAGACCCTCAAATGTTCTCACACCACCTGGCCCAGGGAGTTCTCGTATACCATTTTGGGATAGATCCAAAAATGCGAGACTACTTAGACCACGTACAGCATCGGGCACACGTTTTTGCCGTGTCCCTTTTAAATTTAAATTTTTAAGCGTACTCTCAACACCCCGAAAGGCATTTGGGGCCAAAGTCACATTATTGTCACTCAGCTTGAGTGTTGATAATTTGGTCATACCACTGAAGGCATCGTCTGGTACATGTGTAAGTTGATTTTTGGATAAATCCAGTAAATTTAATATTGCAAGAACTTTCAATGCCTTCATAGGAACATCCGTGAGTAAATTGTCCTGTAAATTGAGGTTTTTCAGCACCTGCTCCTGCCCGTTAAAAGCTCCCTCTTTGATACTCTTTATCCTACAGCTACTCAATTGCATGTTGTGCAATCGCAAATTGGCAAATACATTAACTTCTAAGGACTCTACTGTTGAATTATTCACATAAAGCAAATCAATGGGTTTCGCTTTGGTGTATTTATTTAAGGCATCCACTAGTACGGCAAATTCAACCTGCAAATAAAATGTTTGTTGTTTCTCATTTTATAAAAAGTCTACCACAAAAAATTTTAATTCTGATATTTTTTGCTCACAATTTTACCTGATCACACTGCACAGAGAGCTCTTGACCGAGGTTGTAGGCACATAGACAGGATGTTTGCAAATCTGGTATATCTTTCTGCCATGGGCACTGAGCTATTGTTGAATTCACAAATATTAATGTAGAAAAGAGGACACTGAGACCACGCATTTTGCAATCTATAAAAAAAGAAGAAGATAGACCACAATTGGTTAAATGCATTGTTCACACTTTAAACCCACAAGTTTTATATCTCTATTTTTACACCACACTGCTTCAATTACATTTTCAACTGGGTTTGCAAAAAGGACATTAGGAGATTGACCAGTGGTGGCAGTGCTGGGATTTCTAATTAAAGTTCTTGCGGAATAATTTCACATCGTTTCATAAAATTAAATGTCACAGCTAATGTAATGTATTAAGAAATTAATGTTGAATTGATTTTTTTAAAGAAAATACTTTATTGTTGTTTCTGGTTTGTCCGTAATCACCTTTAAAGGATTAACATGAGGATGTAGTGATTTTTGACACAATTTCTATACTTTCATGATTTATTAGCATTATCAGGCTCCGATGTATTTTATTTTTAGTTAACTGACTTCTTTTCCATCATTTTTAATACAAAAATAATGAGTAAGAAAGTGCGTAAGCAGAAGAGCCAGACTCTTAATATTTTGAAATAGCAATGTTGCATTGCCGTCATAAGAATCACAGCACTGTGATATAAATAGGGTTTGCGTATTTGTGAATCAAATGCTCAGTCAGAGATAGGGGATGTGTATGATGTTTAGTTTTTGTGACTTTTTTTGTTTGTCGTATTTTTCGCCAATTTTTCTCCATTTCCCAAAGATTATCTCAATGAATGCGATGGATTGCAATAAAAATGTATTTTTTTTTACAAAAATTGTGTACATACATGTGAATTTAAAGTGAAGTTACTTTAATTCGCAACTGGTGCATTGGCATTCGATATGCATGAAGTTTTCCATCGTAAATTTCTTTGATATATGTTTGTAACCTTTGGCAATATATTTCTTTTATTATTCCTTTCTTTGGAGTTTTAGCAGGAAAATCTTCACCGCCCCATGTGGGTATTATATTTATGATATTTTATGTAAAATCCCGATTTTTGTGCTATTGATTAGATTTTCAGTGAGAAAAAGGAAACCCAATGTTTTTTTAGATGTATTTCACAGATGGTGCAGGGGATGTAATGGGGTGGAAAATACTCAAACTGCGAGAGAATTTATGCAACAAATGTAAGATATGTGGTGTGGTGTTTTGTTGAAATTTATTGATCATTGTGTTACCTAATCTGTCAAAGGCAAAGCACATTTCCACAAGGCATTTAACCATTTGGATTACAATTTAATTAATTTTAATTGGAATTTCATTGATTTAATTGGGAGACGAAAGGTGGACGCATATCATACAATATATCAATTAATATGGTAGGATTATGTTTTTTTTGTTGTTGTTGAGTATTAACAAATGGGTGAGAAGAGTTAATTTTCTGTTCATGCTTTTAGTGCCCTTTCAATTGCATAATTTCCTTCAGTGATGCATATTTAGTAAATTCCATCGATTTAATAAATAGCCCATTAACAATGTGTAAATTATAGGAAATTCTCTCTTATTTTATTAAATCCACATTACAGAATTAACGATTTAAAAAAAGTTTGTGTGGTATGCATTTGTTGGTGAATGCGTGGTGCTTAATGATGAAGTAATTGAGATCGCCTATTTTTCGATGTCACAATCTACGCGGTGATAAATGACTTGTGGAGATTGGTAAATGGTACATACTAATACAGAAGAAATTACCAATTAGAGTGTTACCAAGCTTTAAGGTGGTTGCCATTTTGTGAATATGCTTGCTAAAAGAATATCCAACAATAAGAATATGCGTATTTAAATTCACTTCGGAATTCTATTTGGTACCTAGTTCATTTTATTGAAAATTCAGCTGTTTAAACTTGCAAATTCTTCTCCGCATACATTCATTGATTTTGCAAATTAGAGTGGTTAATTGAACATCGGTTAATTTTATGGTTAAAGCTCTTGTTGATATTTTGTCAACTATTGAAGGTGAGCGACAAAAAAAGCTGAAATATATAAAAGTATGTAAATAATATGTTTTTTTACACAAACAATTATCACAATGTGCATTATTATTGAACTAACTTCCAATTATTGACTTTTTTTTTATACATGATAACTTCAATTATTTTCATTCCCATATTCATTTGCAAACACTTGTAAGAAAATTATAATATGCAAATTATTCGCATAGTTTATGTCAAGTATTTTCTCAGCTTGTGGCATAAAGTGAAAGTTTTGTAAATAAGAATCTTCTCCAGGTGATAATAGTTTGTAATGATAGCATACGATTGAGCGGAGTCTGTGAAAGTGTTTACTGACGATAATCGTGTAAATATAGCTTGGAAAATGCATTATATGTTGATGCATTGTTTGGTGTAGATCTATCGCTCAAAATAACAATAATAAATTATTTAGCGACACTTCTTGTAAGTGGCTGTTCTACAACGACTTATTAGATACAATGCCTTTCAAATTTATTATAACAGTAAAAATATATTTTGTATTTTAGGTATTATGTGTTTAGCCAGTCATAAAATTTTCTTTAGATCTTCTCCCTTTTTATACAAAATTGAAAACATTTCTTGGAGAAGTTGGAGTTCTTTTTTGGACGACAAAATTCAAGGATGACAAATGTAGGCAACTAAAACTTTCATCAGTAGTGTACGTACAACATCCCAAAAGATCCCAAAATGTATATAAACAAAGAGGATGGTATCCCCAAAAGTTTTCTTCCTCGAATAGAAGGTGTTGGCATGAAGTTGAGATATATGTTCTAAAAATAAAGTGCATTCCACATTCTTGCGTCAACTTCTCAATTTCTAAGTGCACAAGATTCTTTTGGCATGCTTGCACAATCTGCTATATATTTTTTATTACATAGAGTTATACACTGCTTGGGTGAATATGAAATGGAAAACAGAGAACATTTGTCACTCACGGTATGTCAGTTGTGTGCTATATATGGGGAATTGGATTTTGAAGGCGAAGGAAAAGTTGTGAAGAGAGGTTTTGTACATGAAGAAAAGCTTAGTGTCTTCTTATATCATAAACAGAATACGTGGATATTGGTGTCAAGAAGTAAAGAACAATATATGTTAGGAAGAGCTTTCGACTTTCTCCTCCAGTTGTTCTCACAAGAATTTTTGGATTCAAGATTACTTTATGAACATCTCTTGGCTACTCCTTCAATGTGGAACGATGGAGTTTCAATGGTGAGCAAAAGAGTGTCTAAAAGAAAAGATGTAGGATGGTATGGGAATACGAGGAGAAAAAAAAGGATATCCATAAATGGACAAAGATGAGGGATAAACTTGAGAGCTTATCACGTTCGGAGGTAGAAATACTTAGGTATAGTTAAAAAAAAGAAAAGTATTACCACCTTATTGGTGGGAATTACATTTGAAATCACAATAGAAATAAAAGTTAGAGGTGTATTGGGCATAGAAAAATGCAATAGAGACATTTTTTATTAGGTGAATATGATGGGAATATTTTTATGGATTTTCAGTATATCGATATTGACTTCATATCCGTACATTATTGGGCGGTAAAATGTGGTTTGTTGTGGGTGGATTGGGGAGGATCACCACAATGGCATGAGGGAGAGTTGTGGCATAGAATATTGGCATGTTTAAGTTTCAACATTACATAGAATTTATGATGTTGGCAAGAAGAGCAGTAGCACTCCTCTCTTCATCGAACACTGGACTCCCGGACCTCATGCCCATGTATTTCTTGCACTTACTTCGTCTTTTCTCCGGCGACTTGGGGTAAATAGTGTTGTCATATTTTTCATTTTCTCCACAACTCCACGGAGATGGGATACCGCGGGAGGATTGGAGTGTGAGGAATCTCAAACGAGGAGAAACAGTGAATCAGATTTATCGAGAGACAGTTATTTGAAAATATGTTCTACACACGTTACGTTTCCTTCTTCATGTCATATCTATATCTTTATATAGGTTTGTATACCAATAGAAAAGTAAATCCTAAATTCTGTGATAGATATATTTTCTGATTTTCACATTTCTCACATTTTATGGATGTTTTCTTTCATATCATATGCTCTTCTCTAGTCTTCTCTTTTCCTTATCGTACTCACAGATTAATATTTCTTCCTTTTTTTCCTGAAGCATTTTCCCGCCAAGTGGGAGATTTGTGTCAGAAAATTGAGTGAAATTATTTATTTATTGGACAGAGCTTTATGTACTTGAATTTACCCCTCAAATCAAAAGTCTATAGCTTTGCAGTCTTCTCAAGGTTGATCAAACTACAAATTTTTTTTTTTTTTTTTATCAATGATGTTTTATACATATGTAGAGTCGAGTGTAGAGTTTCATTTTGCCAGAAAGAAGAATTTTTGATTATTGAAAAAAAAAAGGTATTTGTCTTTTACGAATAAAT
Organism: Lutzomyia longipalpis; assembly: GCF_024334085.1. Taxonomy (NCBI): domain Eukaryota; kingdom Metazoa; phylum Arthropoda; class Insecta; order Diptera; family Psychodidae; genus Lutzomyia; species Lutzomyia longipalpis. Next base: position 21,145,958 of record NC_074708.1, read on the forward strand.
TTGACCAATACTATTTTATTATATTTTTTAAATGCTTCAATACGATCTGGAAATCCTTGGACAGATTTTTTTTTGTATTTACACATAAACTTCCAAATTTATTTGCGAATCTCCAACATATCATTCGTTATGCAACATTCAATATAAGTGCCTTATATGTGATGGGAAATATGAAAGAGGACGAAGAAATTCAATAATATTTAAAATATTCACATATAAGAAGGATAAACATTTTTCATCCTTTTTCCGATTTATCCTGGTTAAATTGCGGAAGGAAATTTTTCCCGTCTGTACTCAAATAGCTGGCATCCAAGATAAGCAAATAAATTTCCTCTATACAGCATTAATGTGAATCAACCAGCTATGAATTGGAATCGTGAGTACCTTAACATTGAATTTGATTGTTTACATAATTGATGGAATGCAAATTATGGTGCATGATTGAGGTGAAAGAGCAAAATGAGAAAAGGTGCACTGATGATGGAAGGTGACGTTGAATGGAGAGGAATTGTGCTAATGTGGGGTAGGGTTTTTTACACTCTTCTTTACTTTATTCTCCATGCAGCAAATCACATAATATTGTGTCGCCTTCTCGCCAATTGCATCCTTAATATATGCAAATAGATGGGTGAGGGGAAAATTGCAAATCCTCTTGTATACTATCCAAGATTATAACGATAGGGAGGATCCTACAAATACTAACATATATAATAGATGGAGAGTTTATATTATGTAGATAGGGAATATAACTTGGGGACAGTATTATATAGAAAAAACTTCTATGCTACTTAATCTTCTGGTCTGTCCACCGGAAAAGTATTATTACATTATTGCATAAGATATGTATATTGAAATGGTGCTGAGAAAAAGAGTGGACTTATAATTACTGAATATAACATATTCTTGCAGGAGTTTAGTATGGAAATGAAAGTGGTTTGTGGAATTTAAATTGCCTGTAATTAGAATTTGCTACATCATTTCTTCTCAGTTACACTTTTGTATTTTGTGAATTAAGGGAAATTATAGCTTGCACATTTTTTCTCCTATTGTCCCATTGAACTAATTTGTCCTTTTTTTTCTTATCCTTTATTTCGTAATTTTGCTCCTTATATGTTCAGTTACTTAGTTTTCACAGAATTTCTAAACTGTGTAATAAATGTTTATCTGATCAAGAGTAAAGCTCCATGAGAATCTTTATAAATATCTTAAATTTAAAAGAATTTAATTGAGCAATCATATAGTGGGGGAAATCAAAACATCTCTAATTTCTTAATAAATTTAAAAAGAAAGTTTTATATTTTTATTTTCTTTAATGCTTTTGGAGTATGATTCAGTACTGAAAGACTGGATAAATCGCATCAATAAATTACATTTTCTCCCACTAATATACACGGTAAATTATCGCAAATTCATTGTTATATGTTGGTGCTATTGATATCATAACTGTGTGCAACATTAAGATTACAAATGATTGGGGTATAAAAAAGTGCAATAAGGGTACATGATGTGAATGTGCAGATAAGTGAAGTAAAGAAGCAAAGAGTCTTGTGAGTGGTAGCATGTAGCATGTGTTATATGTATGGCGGAAATCTCGAGAGAGCTCGCGATAACCAATTTTGAAAAGAAAAGATGCTAGGGAAAATGAAAAAGCAACATTTTGCCAAATGGTTTGGTTTAGAAATTAAAGTTTCACAGAATATATGTATGTATGTATGTATTGTATATATAAACCATCAACCCTATCTAACGTTTTTCATTCGATAGGGCAGCTTGAAAAATCAATTTGATTTGACTAAATTGTTTTTTTTTCTTGCTTAAAAAGGTTTTCCGGGCCCCGTATTCATCCCACTTTTTTGTCTACAAAAATCCATTTTAAAACCAAAAATGCCTTTTTTTCGTCTTTTTCAACTCTTCTCTCGCTGTATAACACTCTTGATTCGCTACTGCAATAGACTAAAAATGGTGTGTATTAATTTGAGTATATGGTTTCTCCGGGAGGGAAGTTGGAGGAAAACTTTTGCCACATTTCGTCTCATATAAACGAAAATGGTTATACCATCAATTTTCACTTACTCGACCCAGAAATCGCACTTTGGAGCATTCTCAATGCCATTCCTTGGTTTTCTCTCTTTTTTTTTGCTCCATTTCTCCACACAAATTACAAAACACAATAAACACTCTTCCCTTCTTTCAATCTTGGGATGAAAGTTTTTTAGTTAAATTGTATTAAACCCTCAAAACCTTTTTCTCGGGTACAACTGAAATGGAAGTTGATATATAGTGGAAATTCATTTGCAATCGTCAAGTGGGTTATAATTTGCGCATATAATGTGGCAAAACTTTTCCTGAATTGCAAGAAAATTATATATAGTTAATTAATTAGAATTGAAGCAAGTTTTTGCTTTAGCCACTGACCATACAGACTCAATGTTCACAAGCCTTTTTTTTTCTTTTACAATCATTAGAAATAACATATAATTGATCTGCTTGATCAGTGGGACAAGTGGAGGTATCTGAACAATATTAAAAAAAAAGTGGTTCTACTGCGTGATTGAGTAGCGTATTCGCAATATTTACAGTTTAAGATTGAAGGTGCAACTCCGAAGGAGCTCTCCGTTAGACGGTATGCCAAAGAAACCAATCTGCAGTGAAGAAATATAAGATTAGTCATATTTCAGCTTGACTCTTTGACCTAATTTTCAACTTGTCGTTTATAAACGCTTCTCTTTTACGATTTTCTGATACAGTTTCTGAAGTATTCAACCAATTGTGTTGAATTTAATCTTTAATTGACTAAAATACTATAAAATCACGCGAAAGTTACGACATTTAGAGGAAAGTTGTACAAAATGCGTATAAAGAGTGGTGATAAAATGGGCCCAGTCTTTTTGGCATAATATTCACAAAGTTTTTTGAGTAACCTTTATTGCATAAAATCAAATCATAAAGTCGTTCACACCGAAAGTGTGCTATATACATATTCTTCGTGGTGGGCTTGTGAATAAAAATTAAATCTTAAAATGCTAAAATGTAATTCACGGTGCGAGGAAACGAAGAAACGGAAATTTCATTCAAATTGCAGAGGTATTTAATGAAATTAAATGGTTGAATATGCACTCTTTTCATCCACATTTTTGTTTCATGGTAAGTAATTAGTAACAATTTTTACCTCCAAGCAAAGCCATGGTTTTATACAAAATAAAAAAAAAGCTAAAAGAGAGAACTCCATCTCTCAGCTTTTCGCTCTACAACCTCTAACCTCTGGAGAACCCTTAGTGCCAAGCCACACACATACAATTCTATCTTAATTAGGTGTTGTATCGTATAAAACTATTAAAATGCAACTCTTCATTAAGACTACATACATACACCATATACATGGTTTGAAATTTTCATGGTTAAGTGAGTAATGATGTCGTTGTAAGGATGAAAATATGATGAAGTTTTGTGGAAAGAAATCCACTCTCTTATGATTTACTTCTTTTAATTCTATATTCTTCCTTCGCAGTTCTTCTAATTAATAACGTAAAAGATTTATTGTGTCCACCAATGAAAGTGGAAAACTTAATCACTTTTCGTGTGTCTCATATTTACTTTAAAAGTGTCTTCCTTTTCACATCCCAAGACACTTGCAAAATACCATTTATTTTTTCCACGAACCGGAAGGGAAGATTAAGAAAAATGTATCTAAAGATTTTTTTTCTAAAAAAAATTTCTCGGCGCCTTTCCTTTCTTTTATTTCCGTGTATATACGGCGTTTTATTTACCACGAAGACCACGGACACGGTAAGTGTATGAAAAAAAATGTGATGACAATATTAGGGAAGGGTGTAGTGCTTGGTTGGCGATCCTTGCTTCTTTATAATTTAGTCACAATAAAAATGCTGTTTATCTACCCTCGAAGTTTTTTATAGTCTCACGAGATTAGGGATATTCACTGTAACATGTGTTACTTTGCTTCTTTTCTTCAATAAGATATGTAGTATGTTTAGTTCGGTTTGGAAGAAAATATTAAGTCGATGGTTTTTGACAATATATGTACATACTTCATGAATTAAAAAACATAAAAACACGTAAGTGACATCAATATTTACATTTTTGGACATACATACAAAAAGGTTCCGACTTTTCTCAACTGATCTCACAATATAAAATAGTGTGTTTTTGGCGATTTCCTATGGTTTTCGAATAATTTTCTACAATATTACGCGTTTCCAGTTGTTTTCCCGAATAATAATGTTTTTGCATACAGGAATGGATAAAATCTTTTGGGAGAAAAACAGTAGTTTTACTTTGTTGAAGAAATAATGTTCTGTCTTTCATGAATTAATTATTTATTTGACGAAGACGCTACGTTAGCAATTCCAACGGCATATGTACATAATGGGAAGAAGAAACTGCATCAAGTACTATAATGGTCATAAGAAGAAACTCAAGTCCAGGTGAATACCACTGTTTGTGGACAAGTAAGGAAATTGGTCCCAAATACCATAATATCTTAGAATATTTACACACAAGTTTAGTGGTGTGGTGGAAAGTGCTGCTAAATTTCGTAGCTTTATAAATTCGACACTTTATGGCCATTTCCTTATTGTGGTACCGCAATGTGACATCACTTTCCTTTTATTAATTTTTAACGACTGCATCATGTTGATAACATTTGCTCTCTCGCCTTGGTATATTTTTGTGTACCTTGTGAAACTCCAGGGAGAAAAACTAACCCGCACTATCCTTAGGGGCGTTTCCTGAAATTTTCTTCATCAAGTCTATATCATAAATATATTTACATGGAATTACATTTTTGATAAATTTTCATGAAAAATAATACAAAAGTGTTTCTTTTCGACACATTTAATGTACCTACATATTAAAAATAGTAGTAGGGTAGAAAAAAGCAGAAGTGATCTCAAAGGTGATTGAAAGTCGAATGTATAAATCAGATTATTATTCACAAAAACCACCATGTTTCCAAACGATGTGCGGTGGTAATATTTCACCGGATATTGAAACATTTTTTCTCCAATATGTTTTTATGTCTTTTGCATCGGTAATTCCTCATTGAATATGCATGTATAAAATCATTCATGGAATAAATTGTGAATCCTGCGATGCAACGTTAGATACATACACCACATACATACAATTGCAAATATCATACGTGTTAAATGACAATATTTTTAATGTAGGTATACTATATAGTATCTCTATCATAAAGATTATTCTTGGTGGTTATATTGGAATTAAATGCATCACATAACCCACTTAAATATTCAGCAACACAATAAATTGAATTACTAATTTATATTTTTTCCACATTGGATTTATCCTCTGAATGTATGGGGTATAAAGGAGATGTGAGAGAGGAACTTTTTTTTTACCCACCGGAAATTTCATTCCAAAAGCTGTGAAAGTTACACTGTGGTGGCTATATTGCGATAGGCTACTTGTATTGAGGGTGCGAGGGTGGAACAAAAAAATGAGAACAAATTTATTCGGAAAGTGTACTTTCCCACAGGGATTTCAGTGAGAAAGGAAAACTGACAATGCTTCGATTGGATTTCTCACCAGTTAAGCGTTAAGAGAATATTGCTTGGAAGTGCTTGTTATCATTTAATGTGTGAATCATTTGTGGATTGCTGGAATGCATTGTGACTCGAAAATCTCAAAGGACTTCCACTAATGGAATAATAAAATCTATGTAAGTCCCGTCAAAAACATACCAAGAATATTGAAGGTGTAATAGTGGAGAAAAAATATTGAATTTTGGTAGTTTATTATTGAAGTCTGTTGAGATCTATACCTATACATAGTGTTGTTTCTTTAAATAAATATTCTTAATCATAAAGAATTTTAATTTAAATCTTTTTCATTTTTTTTAAAGAACGAAGCTTTGTTAATTTGAATAAATCGTTTCTAGGTATTAAAGTTATAGAATAATTTAGCATAAGATGTAGGTATATAGAAGACTTCACTTTATAGAGTTGATTTACTTTTTTTCTCTATTCTTTTTGTATTTTATTGCATTTCTTTTATATGATCTATATAAAGGAAAATTAACTTTAATGAAAGTCACTCTATGGTATCACTGCACACATGTAATTTATTTATGTTATGTGGAGACACATTTTTTGTTGTCTTGCCATGATTCACGAGAAATGGTGAATGATGGTAAACAGAGAAGGAATTCAATCAGATTTTTTCATCATGGTATATTCGCACATAAATATAATTTCCACAAGCTTTTTATTACACCATGAGGTTTGGTTGGAAATATATACATATGTATATACCCTTTTTGGTTTTATTCACTTTTCCTTTCACAAAATCCATACCACATTAGTTTGTGTTTTCAATCATTTTTCTCATGATATTTTTTTTCCGTAGCCTTACTCTCGTTTTTAATTTATCGTGTGGTTCTACCACGTGCACACAATTTCTATATGCCGAAGATCTCTGTGAGTGTCGAGAGGGTGAAAAAGAAAATTAATGATGGTGTGGTGACAGAGTTTCACCTTCAATTTTCAACTGGAAAAGATTGAAGTGTTTCATTGCACAGCTTCTTCAATATTAATTAAAAACAGGGTGTGCGAAATGATCATAAACCGTCGTGACTGTATGAGAGTAAACTAACTTACAGCAAAAAAAAATGAAGTCATCCTAAATTACTGAATTCATTCATGGACAGAGTCCCTTTAAATAAAATTTAAATGAATATTATACCACTTGAAATATGCGCAACATCCAAATCACATTTCATACACCTTTTGTTTTTCCGGACTTTTTTTTATTATATTGACACATTGACGGTAAATATTCTCACACATCACACGCAATTTTAAATACAAAATTTTCCCATTATGCAGTCCGCACTTTACAATTAGTAGTAGTTATGGCCCCATAATTCGCTTCGCATATAAATTCATCTTTATTGTGAAATGCTGTAATAACATTCTTTTATGATACATGTGTGTTTGAATGTAAAAAGAAATCACACAAAACTCACACATTTTACTGGATAAATTATTGACATTTCTATATTGAATAATTGTTTGTGCAAAGTGGGGACAAACGCATAATTCGTGGAGTTATTTCAGCAAATACAAGTAGTGTGACTCTCTTTATGGCATGTCTTTATGAGCAAAAAAAAGACTGATAGATCTCTGAAATGATGTGTGTTATATTTCGATTTCACTTTCTCAAAGGGAATTTGTGTAATTTTATGCATTTTCTCGTTTGCTGGTACTTTGAGAGAAACCAATGGCTGTTATAGATAGTTAATGTACTGTACCCCATATTGGTCTTATATTGATCCATTTTATACAACAAAAAAAAAAGATAAGCTTTTAGTGTGGTTTATGAGTTTAGAGATCTCTCGAATTTGCAGTGATAGATCTCATGAGATATCAAATTTTACTAACTTTACGAAGAAATAGAAAAAAAGTACATATGTTGCGACATTTTCTAGCAACATAGAATTACATTTTGAAGAGTTTCAATGGAAAAGTGCAAGAGTCAACTGAAGAAAATAAGAGATTTGTCTTGAATCAGACCATGTAATTTAATAATTTTGTTGTGAAGCAATTTCACATTTTCCTCTCTTTTTCAACACACACACACACACACATGCAACATCCATTTGTTGTATGCCTCATACCAGTGGTGGCAGGAATGAACTTGAAGAGGAAAATTGTACATAGATATTTAATACGCCGACACAATTTCCGCAAAGTAAATCCATAAAATTTCCCTCATCTAAAACTAATCAGTTAGTTTCTAGAGGGTGAAGAATATTTGAAAGGGAAATGGAAAAATACTGTAGCTCTGCATTTGCCATCATCACCGGATGGTGAAAATGGCATGCGGGAGGTTTTCCCATCGGAAAACCATTTCCCTGGCAAATAGTTGAATGGGTTAGTACTTCAGTGGCACATTTTGCACTTCTTCTTCTTCTTATACCACATTCATCGTAGCGCGCATGAAAATGATGAACAGAATGATAGAATTATAAATGTTAAATGTGTCATTTTCCATTTTCATTCCTGTTTTTTTACCGCACACATTCTTCATCCATTGTCTCACAGCTATCATTATGTCTGTGATTTGTATGGAATTACTTCATAATTTTTGAACATGTGTTTCTTGAATGAAAAATTTTGGTACAATATAGACATTTTTTCCCATAGACAAACTTTTAAAATAAATGAATGTCGACAGAGTGATTTTCTATGAATTTTGAGTAGATGGTAAATGATGGTATACAGGTGAATGTTTTGTTTGTACATAGAAGAGAAGAAGCAAAATGTATTGGGGAAGATTCAACAAATTTTTGGTGACAGCTTTTGTCATTTGATATACAAATATTTTCAAGAGTTTCCATGTAAATGTGAAGATCTCTTATTTCACAGATAGGTACTTAGTTTATGAATTTTAACGAATAAATTGAAAGTGAAATTATTTTTGAACTAAATATTTTATAGTGTTAAGCAAAGATTTCGATTTTCAATCTTACTTTCGCTTCTAACTCAAAAAACCCTACTCAATATCTTTTTGTTTAACAGTTATTGCATCGCATATTTCGTATTATATTAGTTCAATATTTCAAAAGATAGTTACGATTTCTTCACCATATGTCTTTTCTAAACTTTTTAGTGATCGTTATTTGCATTAGGTCTTGTTAATACCTGAAGTGCTGAATACAGTTTAAGAAAAATATCTTATATTGGGCCTAATTCAGCGACCAAGAAACCCTTGAAATTCGCTTGAAATCTTGAAACAGTACAAAATTCAAAGATTTAAAGGGTTTCTGAATAATTTTAAAGGGTTTCGCTGAATAATGCCCATTATATGGATTATATTTTTCAGTTAGGGGAGACCGGGGTTAAAAAAGTCACTTAAAGGTTTAGAAAAAGCTCAAAATATCATATTTCTCATATAAATGAAGCGAAATTTACAGCTCATTTCTTTAGTTTTACTGCCCTACAACTCTTTCTCAGATCATTTTGTTCTATCTAGCTAGGAAATATGATATTTTAGGCTTTTTCCGAACCCTTAAGTGACTTTATTAGCCCCGCCCTCCCCTATTCATATATTCCATTTTTCAAATCAAGCAAATTTTGTGAAAAATAAATAAAAACACTCTTAAAAAAGGTTTTATATATACAATTGACAGAACACAATTCTAATGATTTATAATAAAATTTTATTATTAAAAAAATGTCTAAACTAGATAAAATTTTAAGTTATATTTCAATAGTTAAATATTAATATTTTTAGCTCATATAACCTTTTAAAGCACTGCATTTGTTCACAAATAGGTAAAGCTTTCAATAAATTAACTATCTACATCTATTTTTTTTTCCAAAAAATAGTATTCTCAGTATTTGATTTGTTCCAACAAATTGAATGCTATATTTTGAAGTGGTGGAAGAAAATCAATTCATTGTGCAACATTGCTTAACTGCAACAAGGATTTGATTAAATTAGGAGATTTATCATTTTGAAATTTCAGTGCTGCTTCCCTCCCACATAACTTCATTCAAATACTTGGTTAGTTTATTTTGAGCATTGCAGAGAAAATCGCTGTGAGAAAGGCAATTTAGGTGCAGATTAAATGATTAATTCATCATAAGTCCTGCTATGTTGGTTCTTCTTGAGTTCCCACCTTGCTGTAGTATATTCCCTAAGAATTTCTATTTGAATTTAAATTCCTGTCTGGTTGAGGAAAACAAAGACTATGGGTGTTGCTTTTTGTTTTACCCATTTCAGAAATATGAGAGAAAGAAAGACAGCGAAAAGTGAGGAGAAAATAAAATATGACTTTTTTACCAGAGATACTTCAATAAACAATGAGACGTTGAAATTCTCAAATTTTTTCTCTCTTTGTACACACCAGGGCTCACACATTTGTGATAATTTCATTAGACGCGGGCCTCTACCTTGTATACAATAATTTTTGTGGCCGTGCAGAGAATGTGTTTTCAACTGAACAACAACTTGTTGAATATAATTATAAATTCACGTCATTATTAATCAAATTGCCGACCATTTACAAAATCTCCAAATCAGGTTGATTCAAGAAGTGCTAAGAGTGTGGAATATTAATTACCTTTCTTTGTCTCGTACGTGAAAACATTAATGTGATTAATCGCATCAACATACAACATTTATCATGCGAAATTATTACGACTTTTATCATATCATCTTGTAGAAAATTTCCTCTCTGTTTTCTTTTAGAATGTCGAAAGTTTAGGTAAAGGGTTATGTACTGCTCGTCTTAATATGAGAGGAAGTGGAAAATTTGTTGTGAGAGAATAATTTAATTTTCAATGAATTTTCGAAAACTTAACGACAAACGGAAATTGGATATCTACTATTGGAGGAAATTTTCTTCCTTCATGCCCCTTTTCCTCAACTTCCCATGATTTTTTGACCTTATAGAAAATACCTTGGTATGCCTTTTTGCTATATATTTGTATGTATGTACATAACAACAATCTCAGGCAGCACTTTGCTCTACTCTGAGACTCCGTCACTTAGCATCTCATGAATTAATTATTTTCATCCCATATGATATTTTGTTTGATTTATTAATTGAACCCATTGAGATATTCAAATAAGACTTTTTGGCATTAAGTTTGGAAGGCAAATTGCAATCAAAGCACCGATATGAATTTCAAACGGGGCAATTTGTGAACAATTCACTGTGTTGATGGTACATGATCTAAATAATGCTTCTTGAGCATAGAGTGTGAGAATGCGTAAAGTGACAATAATGCGCCGTACGACATAATAAGCGTACGTGAAGGGAATACAAAAAGGAAGATGGTAAAATCCTTGTTGAGACGCGCGATGCAGCTTATGGTTCAGACTGCGGGGTGTGGAGGGGCTTATTTGGTAAATCCACAAACGGAAAAAAGCCATTCATCCTAAAGGAGTTTGACATCACAGATATATTGCTATAGGTCAAACTTTATTTATTTTCATCCTCACACACTTATTTTTCCTCTATCATATACTTACATAATATACGCACGCACCCTGAAAATTTCACAAAATGAAAAACTGCTTTATGTGATAAATAATTTTCTACCATGGCGAGACACTTAATTAGTTAGATTAGATGAACAAATAAATTCCTTCTTGTTTTTCGTTACCTGTTTGTGTACCATCTTTCTGAGAAAAACGACCTACGAGAAGGTGGTGTGAATAAATAAAATGTTTAAAAAGTCCTATTTATCTTTCGTAACTTTTGATTTCTTTTCGGGCTAGAATCCAAATATCATAAATTTATCATTTTTTTCTTAACAGACAAGCCACGAAGAATCACAATGACTTTCTCCTAGTGAGAACTCCTAATGTACATATATATGGTTTTTTTTTAGAGACAAAAAAGGGAATTTATCATCACGTTCTCATCTCGATCCTACAAAACACACATATTTCCATACCACTGTCTTACTTTCTATTCTTTCATTTTTTTTTACCTTCCGGGAGTAACCGAATAGGAGTTTTATGTATGTTAAATGCTACATAGTGATTATAAAAAAAGTTGAAATGTAATTCTTTTAACAATTTCTGAATTAAGACTAAAAACCTTAGCATAGTTTATAACTTTTTATTTAGTTGCATTACTTATATATTTTTCATTCGCAAAATACTTAAGTTTTTAATGAAAAGGAGTTTAAATATATTTTAAAACAATAGGCTTTGATTAATTCTGTGAATATTATAATATAAAATATAATAGGTACACATATTTGGCAAGTAAACTTGAATTATATTAAATTGTATCCATAAAATTTATTCCGCATAATAGAATGCAATCAAGCTAAACTCTTTATAAACATATAGCACTTGCTTCTCTGTCACTGGGGGTGTATATTCTCCCAATTGATGGAAAATGCTGTACTGAGAGACGTTGAAACACAAATTGAACATTGGCTGTAGTATTTCACATTGCAATTTGATTAATTTTAATTTGGCAACTCTTGTGATATATCTTGAATATAAAGAGTGTGTAAAGAGTCAAGAACTTGTGTACTCTGGGGACATGGTGTATGCTTTACACCATATTCTTGAGTGAATTTTCTTGTCTAATTAAAAATTGTTCTTATATGCTAACCAGAGACAGGGAGAGAAAGATAAGTTTACTTTACATAATAAGCCTTCCTTTACTCAAGTTTATGATGTTTTATTTTTTTGTATTTAATTAGACTTCAGTTAATTTTTCAATTTCAATTAAATTGATTCGTTGATTCTTTTATTTACATTCGTGCTTCAAATAAATTGCCAAAAACATTTCAATATGCACAGTACGGTGTTAGTCTCCATTAATCTATTGAATTAACCTGTTGAAATGGATGCGAGATAATCAAATCTCTTAGTTTTACTTGTTCATTGCATTTCAATTTGAATTTCTTTCACTTATGCAAATTGTATAACCAATAAAAAGCACACATGGAGAGCACTAATGTTGTGTTTTTTTTTACAGCATTTCACATATTCATTTTCTATCCAAGAATCATTAAAATGTGGATACAAAGATGTAAATTTTTGAGAGATTTCGAAAGTTTTTAGAATGTAAATGGATTTTTGAAGTAATTTAAATTAACTAAAAATTAAATAAATTTCACCTCAAACATTTGGGGAAATTTGTAAAGACTGCAATTCTGTTCTTTGCTGTGCATTGCTGAACAAAAGTTTTCTATGTGCAAACAAAGACGAGCGCAACTTGCTTTATTACGTGGTAACTACCTATATATAGATAAATTAACTTACCTACCGTACACACTGCAATAGAGTAACAAAATAAACTTCAAAAATTGGAGTCTGCGAATTTTCCCTCCTTTTGCAAGGAGAACTTTATAGGATATTTTCACGACATTGCTTCACTGTGTTTGATGGTGGTTTGTAAAGCTGCCGATATACAACTTTCCCTGACATGTTTGGGATCATCGTTCTGACGCTGCTATTGTTTCTCTTATCAAAGGATTTATCTATGCTGCGAGTTGTGCTTAGGATATCATGGTGGATAACACTAATCCCAATTGAATGAGTTGATAAATACGGGGAAATGATGTGATTGTAATGATGAATGGAGTAATCTCGAAGAAACAGATTTGAAGTTGCCTCCTTCATTCAGTTCAGAAACTTTATTTATATACGCTTCGTGATTCCGTGAATGAAATATTAATCAAGAATAATAAAATTCAAGAAGTAATTCTAATCAATATTTTTAATCAATTTTTCGTCTTAATTCATCAAAAATCAAGCTTCAATTGCGAAAAAACTTAAAGTGTGAAAAAATCAAAATCTATTATACCCTTGAATTTGAAGTGTTTATTGCTATTGACATTTCTTTTTAATTAATTTATTCTTTTATTCTGCTGACGTTTTATTTATATCTATGGATGGATTTTATTATAAATTAAACTTTTAGGAGACATATTAAACTTTCACTGTTCTTTTGAGAGCACCCCGACAATGTCCATTAAAATCGATTTGTTGTCAGAGAGACAAATGACACAAATATATGGTGAAGACGTACATACATTCCTTGTTCGATGTCATGTCTCTTGGAATGTGGTGTGTTAAATGCATTATTGTAGTCACTGATAGTCGGAAAGTTTTGCTAAGGGATGAAAGGAGTTTCTGTAAATCAAATATCTATCAATGTTTTCATATATATATATCTAGATAAAATTTTGAAAGTGTTTTTGAGAATTTAATATGTTACAAAGAAGATTTTTCCATTCAATCGTTTTTCGCTTCGTATCACTTTTCAAAGAAAGTTTTATGTTCAAATAAAACTTATGGCAAAAATAGTTTTCACAAACATGAAGAATTCATCAAGATATTTTTTTATGAATTTGTTTAGAATAATAAGATTAAAAAAAAGCTACGTAGATAAGAGTTTTCAAAACAACATTGTTGCATTTAATCATTTTTCCACACAATGTACGAGGAAATGTTTAATCAAAAATAATAATTGTAAAATTATATTACTCAAAACTCAGCTCTAAGGTGAAGTTGTCTAATTCATATTTGACACTGTATATATGTGAGGAAATTGTGAAAGTAATTCAATAATGTTTCATTTTGAATGCAACGGAGGGTGGTTGTCGGATTTAATTGTATGCAAATTTGGAAAATTTTGGCAAACATTCTCCCCACCACGAACGAGGAAAACAGTTCAAATGTTTAATCTCTTGGAATATCTGCCAACCATTGCCTTCCAGTTTTATGTACTTTTGCTTTTGGGCCAAAAAAAGAATTCTCTTTGCATTTTAGCGACAAGTTTGGGATATATGTATATATTTTTTCCTGATGTAATTTACATAATAATCCTGTCAGATAAACTTTCTTGCATGTTTTCGTATTTTTTTTAAACATTTTTTTTTATTGCTTCTCTTCTTTCCAAGTACCCATTTGGGCAGGTATTTGGAATTGTTATTATGTGCTTATGTAGATAATATTTTTGTTTTATTAAATCATGGAACGATAGATGAGTATTTTGTGTATAGGATTTATGGGTATATTGTTCCATAAAATACATATATCATGACAATATGATTGAATTGAGTGGTGGTGTTATTAATACAATAAAGTCAAAATGTTGATTTCTTATAGTAGATCATTTCAATGTTGATTTAGTCCAATATACTTTTAATGTTTTACACATAACCCATTCTGTATAAGTCAAATGGGGTGATGTGAACTTGAATAAAATTACCATAAAATCCCATATTTAATAGCAATATGGATCACTTATCGCGCCTCCCGTGTAACCGTCTCTTCAATTTCATAAGTGGTTGACAGCAAAGTGGCATTCATACTCGCACCTAACGCATATTAGAATACGTGGGTTGCCCAAAAGGTCTTTGGTTTCTATTTTTTTTTTTGGGGAAAACACATTTTAAATGCTCTTATAAAAATTAACAATCTTAATGTAAATTTTATTATTAGAGCGTTAGCATTATATTGGCGGTAATTTTCGAAATTTTACATATTGGACCATATTAAATCGTTAATAAAAGCTATACTGAGCTTTACTGAGCTTAGTTACACCTTGAGTCCATAAAAGTTCCATATATATTTTTTTTATTTTCACAAAAGTCTAATGAATATGATAAAAGGAAAGGCTTTTGTATTTTGAATTATTTTTTTGAAATCAAGAACAAGAACAAGAAAACCCCAAAAAGTATTTGATAATTTAATAAATTTTCTGTCATATTTTCGAGAATGAGCCCTAGCTAGATATATGTAGCATAATGTAAATTTTAACATTAGGGCAGATACTTTCCGTGTTAGACAAAATATGTTTTCTAGGCTTTGAATAAAAGCATTCGTTAAATAGTCTATGTTGGGTTGTATTTCAGGTAACTATATATGTGTAATTAGTAGTTACATACATCCATTATGCGATCTCTTTCGCACATTTACTCCTTTTGCTTGAAGAAATATGAAGGAAGTACGACCACATTTTCGACACACGCACCACCTTTACCCTAATTAGTTTTAAGACACATTATTTATTCACCAAGTCACCTTCATTCGCCATTTAATCCGTAAACATCACGCACGTAACATCATCATACCTACGCGTGGTACAGGACTATATTAAAGGAATTAATTTATATGCAATTCGTCAAGTGCCTTGTACATAATAGGCATGTGATTTAAATTTTAAAGAGATAGGATTCAACGGTGATTCAGTGGTGAACTGAGAAATAATGTAAACTCTCCGACGATACAAGAGAATAAATAATGACCAGGAAGGGATTAATTCGTTGAATCCTCCTCTTCAATAATAAATAATCGTATGTAAGCCTAAACTGAATTTACATTTCATTGATTTCACCCAAATTCTGGACAATGCTATTCTTGCGTATTGGTGGTATTTGGCCACAATGCATTCAAAGATCTCCAACCAATACATCATTTTGTACGGTCATTGGTTTTGTACTGTAGGACCAATATCAAGTGAAATTGTTATCAGAAGGAATGCAATGAAATAAAGTGAGAAATAGGCTGATATTTGATTTATTTCCCAGTACTCATGGGCAATGATAAAACACTCGAATCTACATTTTGAATAAAAGAAATCGTTAGTACACGTGAAAATTGTACTTTAAGCAGCTTCCGTGATTCATTATAACACCAAAAGAGCGATTCTCTGGATTCTGTCTTTCTAATTTTGCTAAAAAGTGCGTGGTAAATGAAATTTCATCACACATTTTTTTTTCAATCTTCAATCGATTGCGTGATATTTTTTATGACAAATCTTTTCGTGATGAAGTTCAAAAGAAAATAGCTCGGGAGAATGTCTGGGTATATTACCCAAAAGAGTATAATACTGTTTGAGAAATGGGTGGAGAAGAAAAATCACTTAACATGCGAAATTATTGTGGTTGTCTTTTTTTTACCCCGCAGAAATTCACTTCCTCTCAGTTGCTGAAGTGAGATGCGTGAATTTCCCTTTCTATTTTCTCCCATAAATGTATTATTACAATTTACTCGCTATTATCTCAAAACATGTTGCCGCTAGCAGGCAAATTTGGAATTTCTGCTGTACTCTACCTCGAGGTACAATGTCTCAATATATAACAATCCGATTGTGCGTGTGAGTATAAGGTTTATTTCTATTTTCCTCCCATATTTCGCTCATTTTATGCCCTATGTGGTTGGGCCTTTTTTACCGATAGAAAGGACATAAAAAAGGTTCATAATATCTTGGAAATTATACAGGTTAGAGATATGTTATGTACCTACATACATTCTAAAACACGCGACAAAGTACAGCGATATACATTGTTGCCACACATAATACGAGATATTATGCATCTAGAATTTCATTGCAGCGATATACTTGATGTTCTACAATGAAAATGCCGTACATAGCACAGGTCTTAAGTGCCATAAAGTTTAGACATTTTTGGCATTAACTACTGTTGCACAGCTGAATTCAGCTTCTATGCTTTTGGTAAATTCAGCTTTTGCACACTAAATCACATTATGTATATTGATGCCTATGCGAATATTTTGGCTGTGAGAATTATTTATGGATATTATACCTTAAAGGCTTCCAGGTACATACAAAGCAATTCAACATTGCATGGTGTATTAAATACGGAATGCAATTATTATTAAAAATAATAACGACATAACATCGTGTTTAGCATGTCGATGGTTTCATTCGGATGGAAAAATTGTTTGACTAAAGGGAAAAACAATCGTGAGAACTTTGTAGATATGTAAACAGTTTTGCAGTTTTGTAATTTACTTTCTAAAAACTTGCGTGAATGTTTATGGCTGTCCCTCAAAGTGGAGTACTTTTAGTTCCACAGATGGAGAAAATTGTAGATGAATAATAAACAAGATTGTATTTGCTCTAAATTGGTAATTTATGAGAATTGCATTAATGTTTTTTGATCTCTCGATAAATGAGTCAGGCGGGAATAATTTTCTACATTTTGTATTGTTTTTAAGTACATAAATAAAACTAAGAATAGTCCCTAAAACACTAGTCTGTAAAAGGGTGAAATAAAATTATTATTATTATTATTAAAACTAAGAATAAAAAGTTTTACTTCGTGCTATTAAAAAAAAAAGAAACATAAATATAAAATTACAATTTGATTAATCGACAAGAAAGTTCTGCAAATTAACCTTGTTTGTCCCTTTCTTTGTAGAATTTGATGATAGAGCGATTTGATCAAGTACATAAGCATATTTCACTTTAAAAACTTTAAAATTGCTCAGTGGAATTTATTAAAGTGAAATAAAACAGAATGCTACCAAATTGGCAAAAATAGATTAGATAGATTTCTAAATATTCGTTGTACGTCCACTTTATTATTTAGCTTAAATTTTACCTAATTTTAACGTTTTATGCATCTCAGAGGAAAAGTTTTTGCTGAAATTTAGCACGATATCATTTGAAACAAGTCTAAAAATGTTCAATGTGCAATTTAAATTTCATCACCCAAAAAGGAATTTATCATTTCAACTCGTTTTTATTTCTTCCTTCTCATTTTCTTTTCTCAAACCAATTTGAGTAATGAAAATTCGTCACACTTTGTTGGCTTTTTTACTTTAAATGTTTTGTTTCGGTGTCTCTGTCTTTTTTTGTTACAATCTCATAGGAGGAAAAAAAGAAGAAGCAATTTTCCATTAAATCACACATCTAAAGTACTCAACAGCTCTTAATTTAACCAATATGATTGAGTAAGTGACTGAGAGGGATCACACAATAATCTTTTAAATTTTCTTTTTCTCCATCCAATGATTTTGTTGATTTTTCACACACGTCGACCCATTTTGGACAGCTCAAAACCAATTATTTGTCGGATAATTGAAACTATTAATTTTTACTACAACCGATTTTTCATGGTACATAACTGCCAGAAGGTAGGGGCTATACTAAAAATATAAAGTTGCATCTAAAAGAGGTATTGAAATTTTATAATGCGGGAAAAAAATCATAAGATTGTGAACGTGACCTATATTTGGAAAGAAGCAAATATTTCTGTCTTATTGATGTGGTGTGAGAAATAAGTTTATCTTCTTGCTATGCATAATTAATGTTTGGGTCTCACTGCTGTCGTGTTATGAACCCTAACGTGTTAAAGCAATTTTTCAATTTCGTTTTTTATGCTTTGGACTTAACTCTTTATGTCGTTAGTGATAATTTTTGAGGAGTATTGAGTGAAATATTACATTATTGCATCCACTGAGCAATTTACTTGCCTATTATTGGTTGAAATAGTCACTTTTTTGACATATAGAAATTCAAAGATACACGTCTGATGCAAGAAAAAAAGCATCCAATATGGATGCTCTAAAAATTCACAGCCTAATTAATAAATATTCAAGTTGTTCTAAGTGGGAGAACTTTGATAAAGTTTATGAACATTGTTTGAAACTGTATTTGAATACACATTATAATAAGAGCATAAGGAATGTGCATTATTTTAGTTTGTGGAACAGATTCTAGCCTCAGATTTTAATTTGAAGATTTTATGGGGTTGGCAAAGTTTTCTAAGAAAAAAAAATCATAATGTGCATTAAAATACTATGAAAAGCTTTTAAATTAAAAGTTTTATCAGATCAAACAAAAAAATCGTAAACAAATCCTTAACTTGCACAACTCTTCTCTTTACATTCAAAATTACTTCTCAAGCTTTAACAACTATTCCATTATGCTGTCCAGCCCTTTCGCACAGAATTGTCTGTGTGGGGACATTGAAAAAGCAAATGAAGAAAAATTCCACACAAAAAATAAAAGTTTAACACAATACACCTGAAGATAAATTTTCAATTAATGTGTCGTCTGTTGAAAATTTTCTCTTTATCGTATCTCTTGCCGCCTCTTGGACACATCAATTGTCTTTTGGAGGTGTAAAGAAAGAAAAAAAAACGATGCAAAAAAAAGTTATTCAAAGAGAACTAAATACTATTGCACACAGAAAAGGGAATGAAGAAATTGAGGCGTGAACAAATCAGTGGTGTTTTTAGGCACCATCAAACACTTTTTCTTTCATTCACGCGTCACCTAAGCGGCAATTGTGAAAAATGAACATGGTGTGAAGAGATGGAATTTCTATCATCTCTTTGCAATGCAATCTCAATGAGTATTCCATTGAAGGTGCCTATTCATTTGAAGTCCTAAAGAAATTCATAATACGTTTTTTTTTTGTGTAAAATAGAGAAAAGCGAGACAAATCTAGATATTAATTACTCATTCATAAATTCAATAGTCACCAAGTTTAATGGGATTTCTGCGATGATGCACCGCAAATTGAATTTTAACACCCCTACGGTCACAGAAAGTTGGTGTCTCTGGTATAAAACTTGCCCTTGCTGTTTTCTATATATAAGTTACTTACTATATATGTTCGTATATATATGTTTTCAAACTCTTGAATGAAAAGCTCCATTGAGGTTTGAAAATTTTAACAAAATATTTATCAAGTTATTTATAAAGCTCACTTAAAAATGTAGGTATAGCTAGTAAAATATGTATAAGCATAAAATGTGTAGCAACAGCAAGTGTAGAAAATATGAAAACTTTTTATTATGTGACGTAAAGATAATTTTTTTTTTAGTTTCTTTTACTTAAAATTAACAAGAAAAAAATAAGCAGAAAATTTCTCGATGTCTTACTGAAAATGGATTCTTCTGCATTTTTATATAAATGTTCCATGTTTATTTGTAATTTAGTTTTTCATACTATGCAGCTTACAATCCAAAACCAATAGATTTTAATAGAACTTCAAAATGTTCTTAACACTCTGCAACATGTACATATATAAATACTAGTCAACCCGAGCCCCCAATCATGTGTGAGCAAACTCCATTTTAAGCTATAAAAGAGGGGCGTATATTAGTAGGGGGGATAAATAATACGGTTATCTGACCCTTCAGCAGGTAGAAAATGGGAAAAATCAATCTATCTGTGGGGGCGCTATAAAGGGGGGAGGGGGCGGAATCCCATATAGCGTTTGCAACTCGTATTGACCCCCTCTACCCCCGTACCAAATTTCATCAGGATCGGCCCAGCCGTTTCGGAGGAGTTCATGTGCCACAAACAGACAGACATTTCAGCTTTATATATTAAGATTACGTATTTTCTCAGTGAATATTGATTGATTTATTTTATTCAAGCTTATATTGACGAAAGATTATGCCAATTTTATATGTGATTAATTACTAAAAAAAAAGTCTTAAGCTTGAAAAAGTCGTTCCAATTTTTCTTTAAAATTTACTAAATCTCTAAGTTGGCATGCGAAGCGTTAACCATTGAAATAGTTTTAGGTGTTTTTTTGCTTCCACATAATAATAATAAGAGACGAGAAACATTTATGCTTATCATAAATTACGGTTTAAAATTTTATTTATAAAGTGTAAGTACCGTAGATGTGGGAAAAAATTAGGAAGCAATTTTTATCTTCATTGCCATATCACATTGTTTTCTTATGTCATCTCATGCATAAATTTAATTCCTGACAAAGAACTTTCTCACGGAGTGTGAAAGTCCCATCTCACACCCACAACTTTCTTGCTTGCTATATCAATTACAGGTAAATTTGTCGTGCTCCTGTCTAGTACAATGTGAAATACTATAAATATCATAGCGGTATCAGGTATAAACTTTATCGGTGTATACCTACATATATTGAGAGATGCAGTCCTGGCGTGTGAGTGTCACATGATGGTAAAATATGAAATTTTAAGTCACCATCCAATAATTCTTGTCACATGGGGAATTGTTTTTTCATCCACTCAGAAAAAGGTGGGAAAAAGGCAAAAGTAGTATGGTGGAAAGAAAAAAAAAACAGGTAGAGCAGAGGAAATGTGAATGAAAGGAAAAAAACTGCCTGAGTAAATTATTGCTGAAGACATATCAATTGTGAGTTCAACATGACGATGAGGAAAGCGAAAGTGTCCATCATGGATGAAATAAATTATCATAATTGATTTTATATCATCACACAATGTAATACTATTCTTGTGTGTAGAAAAGTTTCACTTGCAAAGAGGATACTCTCTAGTAGATGTTTGTTGTGGAAATGTTGAGGAATACTAAATGAATCTTGGAAAATGTTAGATGGAATACAATCAATTTTCAAAATTCCCATACTATATCCATGACAACTTTATCTTGTGTGGGGTATCTCTTTGCTACTAAATTTGCATTAAATGTGTTACAAACAGAGAAGACAAAGTGAGATGATAGTGGGAGATTTTCCACAGCGAATTGTACAAAATAGCCATCCCTTTGTTCAATTCGTTCATGTGGAAAATTTATCACGCCTTGTCTCATCTTTTAAAACTACACCGAACAATTTTAACGTTTAGCGCCAAGGGGATGCTGTACTGTACCAAGTACCATCGTTTCTTTTAAGCTGCCAACAAAATTAGCAAATCCAGCGAAGCGAATTGAAAAGAAAGAGAGTAAAAGGGGGATGATAACATAATTTTGCATCATAGAACATAACTATAATTTCAAATGTTACTTATCCTTTTACTTTTTGCTGTTACTGCAATCAATAGCAGCATGTTTTCTAGAAAACTAGGAACCAATAATTGCATTAATGAGAGAATTTTTCGAAATTGACAAAAATAAATTATTCGCCCCTCGCGTTAAATTCTACTGCCACAAATTCCTGAATAGTTGGTGTTGGAGCAAAAAGAAAATTCTAGATTGAAGTTTTTTTTTTGCTTTTCCTCTACAGTTTGTACATTATCCGGATCTGTGTGTGCATATCCGACTAGGGTGCAAAAAAAAACAATTGTGTAAGAGAATTTTTCCATCATTGTATCATTTTTCTTCCTTTCCCATCTCTACACTCTTTCCTACTCAGAGAGAACTCATTCCGTTATACACACTTTTTCTTCCGACTTTTTCTTATACACACCCGGAGAAGTGTGAAAACACACCTGAGAAGTGTGAAAGAGAGTCAGTGACGTCACCGAAAATTTCAGCTCTGAAATTTTTGTGGAACAATCGATAGATGTCGCTACTGATATATTTGTAAGACACAATAAAATTGATCTTTGTTGATTATTGGCAAATATTTCGCATATTTTTTCCACGGCAATATAAGCTCAAATAGAACCAGAGCTAGAACCGTCTAATAAATCATAAATTATCTAGAAAAAAATATTTGGTAAATATTTCAATAAAGATGAAACTTGAGTTTCATGGTCATTTCAAAAAGTATGTCGCAACCCTTCAAAAATTCGTTTCTGTCAAAGGAATTCGCGACGACATGTCGTAAGACAATTCCAAAATGTTCTTTTTTTTTAAGATTGGACAATTCTTGAAACAACTTAATCACTTTTAACTTTTTTATGTTATTTTTTTTATTTAATAAAACTCTAAAAATAATTTAAAAAAATAAGAAAATATTTTTTAAAAAATGTAAAAAAAATCGGTGGTAGATAACACATTTTTAGGTTTTTAGGATCTTTTCTTTTAGAAAGCAATCGGGATAGCGTCCTCTCATCACATTTTTCCGGCCGCCATATTGAATACTAAACCTTTATTGACTTTTTTTTATATTCCCGAATCTACAAAAAAAATTTGAAATTTTTTAAGTCTTTAACCTACCTTAAAAAAAATTAAAGTCAATCGGACTACCTCTAAAAACCAAAATAGTTTTTTACAAGTTTATTTTAAAAAAAATTAAAAAAAAAATAATATAAGTTTTTTAAATTTTTTTCCTTAAATAAAAATTAAAATAAAATTAATAAAAAAATATATAAAAATAAAATTTAGAAAAAAAAAACAATATAAAAACTTTATATCTTTATCTTTTTAAATTAAAATAATCATAAAGCGGATTTAATATTATTATTTTTTATAAAAGAAATATGATTCGAGCATCAACCACACTGTATTTTTTATGATTTTTTTTTAATATGTTTATTCTTTATTTTAATTTAAAATATTTCAATTTTTAAATAAAAAAAAGTTGTAAAAAATTATTAAGTAAATTGGAAATTTTTTATTAAAAAAAAATGAAAAATCTACGTAAAAAACAAATTCTTATAGTTATGGGAAAAAAGGAAATGTGAGAAACGACACTTGACGCAAAGTTGTACAACATTTTTAAAGAAATGAAATTCCCGGGGCTTGTGAGGGCTGCACACAAAATGGCGACCATTTTTTTTAATTGCCTACAAAATTTTAACTCATAGGGGTAACTGGGGTAAAATGGTGAATTTGAAAAAAAATTAAAATTAATATCTCAAGAAGCAGTGGGAGCTAATCTGTCTAATTTTGTCAGTAGTTGCACTTCATACCCTTGCCTGAGCCTAGAAAGTTTCATAATAATTGATCTAATATTTTGGCTTTTATTTGAAAAACAAAATTTTCGAACCTCAAAGTTACTCTGACCTCTCAACTACAAATTAAGTTTTGGCGAAATTCTCTGCAATTTTTTGATCCAAATGCATTTTTAGACAGAGTAACTATTGCTAAACACGAATCTAATCTGAATTTTCCAAAAGAAATTTCCAAGTTTTCTCGTAGAACACTGATAGTAAAAAGTACCCCTTGGGGCAAAATGGTGAATTTGGTGTTTTTTTTCAATAACTTTTAAAATTTTTGAAAATTTTTTTTTTCCTAATCATTATAATTATTATATACAATTTAGAATGTTTACTCAGTATTACCAATTTTGATAAACTAAAAAAATAAAAAAGGTAATTTCCTAAAATCGTTATTTTTTGTATTTTTTTTTATTCAAAAAAGTTTTCATTTGAATACAAATTTCTCATTCTAATTAGATATTTTAGTGCCTAGCTAAAATAATTTCATAAAATTAATTAATTAAAAATCAGAACTTTTTTTGTAGATTCGGAAATATAAAAAAAGTCAATAAGGTTTTGGTATTCAATATGGCGGCCGGAAGTATGTGATGAGAGGACGCCATCCCGATTGAAAAAAGAAAAGATCCTAAAAACCTAAAAATGTGTTCTCTTCCACCGATTTTTTTTTACATTTTTTAAAAAATATTTTCTTATTTTTTAAATTATTTTTTGAGTTTTATTAAATAAAAAAATAACATAAAAAAGTTAAAAGTGATTAAATTGTTTAAAGAATTATCCAATCTCGAAAAGAGGAAAATTTTAGAATTGTCTTACGACATGTCGTCGCGAATTCCTTTGACAGAAACGAATTTTTGAAGGGTTGCGACATACTTTTTGAAATGACCATGAAACTCAAGTTTCATCTTTGTTGAAATATTTGCTGAAATTTTCGGTGACGTCACTGACCCTCATTCACACTTCTCCAGGTGTGTTTTCACACTTCTCCGAGTGTGAAATAGCTCTGTCACACTCGGTTTCTCTCTGAGTATGTACATAGTCTCAGTTTAGTTACCATCCCCTAATAGTGGTTTACTGACTTTAGAGAAGCTGTGGAATTATAATGAAAAAATGCTCAGCTTGGTAGTTTCACACGCACACGAGGAAAAATGATATAAATCTTCCACTTGAAGGATTTTCTGATTTGTGCATTAGATCGTTTATTTTAAATTTGATTTATCTTATTTTCTCCAAGCCAATCGTTTTTCCACCACAGTGTCGTGTTTATTTTTTTCTTCACATCTGCTGTATTTACCCTATTTAAATATTACAGACCTCAAATCGCGAATGGTTTGAAGCGTGGTAAATAAATTGGAATTTGAGGAACGTGAATTGAATGTTTTGCAATACTTTTATAATGATTTTCGCAGCATCAAGTGCCAAGAGGTTAGATACCATCTACATACACATATGTACATATATGTTGGATACTCCATCACTCACTTGTAACATTTTCAAAGAAAAATTATTTCATATGAAATGTGATGGCAAAGTGCCGAAAAATCAACACGAAATATTTTTTGAGTGCTAATTGCTTTGCACATATAATTTACTATTTATCGCAATTCCCGCCAATTTTCCTGGGTACTATTTTGTAAATTATTTTAGAGTTATGTACGTGTATATCAACAATTATGTTGTGTTTCGTGTGAAGCTTTCAAAGGGCGTGAGTGACTTTTTTTTCAATTTGCATCTATCACATGGAGCGGGCTTACAGTAAACAACATAATTTGAACTTAATTAATAATAATAATAAGTTCTATACAAGAGAAATTAATTAAGTAAAAAATATAAAGGTGAAATATATTTTTAATGCTCATAAAAAAATGTCTGATATGTAGTCGCTAGGATAACAAAAGGTTTTAAGTTTTTAAAGAAATTATAGAATTCACTTTGAACAAGTTGAAATGGCGTGGGGCAAATCTTAGTAAGAAAGTGGGATCTTTTGGGGCTAATTCGATTCAAAGTTTTAAGTGCATACACGTAAAACTAAAAAACGTAAAGAAATCAAAAAACTATATATTGTGCACCTCACTGTAGTGATATGGAGACTGGTCGTGGTTATTCCAAGTATCTTGTATATAGCACCTGGTTGCTGTCCCAAATGTGGCAAGTACCTTGCTGTGCGTGTGATTTGCAGATTGTGCAATTGTCTCGTCACTTTGGATCATAGGTTGTTCGCTAATAAATTTTGTACGAATCAAATTGAATGGCGCATTTTTCTCTCCATTCCATCGACTTTCATAATAAATATTCTCCCTTCAATCTTCTTCGCATCTCGCATGAAAGAACATTGTTTCTCTTGGAATTTACAATTTATCGCAAAACTATCCATGCTATATAGTTATTTCAAGGCATATACATACATTCTTAGCCCTTGTATGCGCTTGTATTTTCTCAGAATATTTTCATCCAGTTTCTTCTTGCCTTAATGATTCCTATAAGTACAAAACTTGAGAATATAGACGGGGAAAAGGTGATGGTGAAGTTCTTTGTAAAGAGGTTGTATGTTTGTAATTCATTAGAGATTTTCATCCTATATATGTATGTATTTTAGAGTGGATGCTATATGTGCAAATGTATGTGGGGCTATGTTGAAAAGTTGCTAGTTTCTTTGCTGTGTTGTGTGCAGAGAATGCAGAAACTAACACATTTTTCACCAACCACACAATAACGGGACTATCGCTGATTCCAGTAAAAGCAAACCACAATCGTCAGATTCAAACTTGACTATTTTTGAGAAACCTGAAGTTCATGGACAACGGTTTCAACGAGAAATCTTCTCAATGTCTTCAGACTCTCCTTTTGGTATTTCCAGTTAAAATCCGGCAAATTTTGCATTAATTTGTCTGTTTTTAGCGCTCTTAGAAGACAATAGTCTGGTATTCATGTTGAGTGTATAGAAAATTTTGATGAGTTTTGAAATGGCAGTCATTCGATTACTCTCGAGACGTATAATTAGGGGAAAACATTACTGGTTGGAAATCCATTCGCGTATGTGCACAAGTTGATGGATGATGAGCTCGATATCAGAGAGCTGTTAATAAGCGTCATTCTGTTTGGTGTGAGTAGAATTTTCAGAATTGGGTTAACAAATTTTCCGTTTCGTGAAATACATATTTCATTTATTGTGACCCAGTTTTGACCCCCCAAAAAGCATTATTCGCAATTTCTAATGTTATATGTGTAGATACTGTTTGTTAATCGATTAAAATGTAATTAGGTGTGTGTCAGGAAAGGACCTCATTTGGGGGTACAAAAAGAGGAGACAATGGATTATTAAATAATCCAACTCATCTTCATCATTAATTCGACGCTGCTTGAATACACATTTTTGATGGCTGTTAATGCATTATATTAATTGACATCTATCACTAAAATATTTAACGTAATAATTTTATACGGGCTTACTTTACTCTATATAAAAACGTGAATTTGTAATTAGTTGTTTATCTTCCTTATATCTGTTACATTTGTTACGAATAGAGAGAGTTACGTTTAGAGAGGTTTTTGGAATATTTTTGGGATAGTATTCCTGCCTATTTAATAATATTTTCTAGCCAAAAAACCAAAAATTGTAAACTCTGCTGAATTGAAATTGTTCACATTTTCCCAGGGGCCCGAATAAATTATTATATCAATGTATAAAATCCACGTGGAATACGAACTAATTAACATCTATATAGGTACTTAATATTTGTTTAACAGGTTGAGGATAGGGGTAATTATATTTTAACAATGTAGAATTTACATTGTGTGGCTTTCATCTTTTAGAATTTATTTATTATTATTATTGTTTTATTCGGTTCCTATTTCAATTTATGAAATTGAATTTTCACCAGATTTTTTAAAATGTTAATTAAAAAAGTTTAGAAATTTTGAACAAAGTCTCTCAAAGAAATGATTTTTTTTTTAATTTGGAAAGGGGATAAACTTTATTTTTTCACAGAGTTTGTTTTTTTAACTAACGGTTTATATGGAATATTGTAGCAAGAAAACGACAAGAATAAAAAATGTTCATTAGAGAATTGCAAATTACATAATTATGAGAAAAATTGAATGAAAGAATTCTTCATTTTAAATGTAAACAAAGAAATATTTTCATTTTGCTTTATTTAATTGAAAATTCAAAATATTTATATTTACAACTAACTGTTGCATTTTCCACATTTTCCCAGGGAATTAAATTTTAAAAGTTTATTGGGCTTCCAAAGCTTTAAAATAAGCTCTTTTCGAAGTGTAGGTATATATGCGATTAAAAAATAATATTTTCACAATCAAATGACAAACTGAATTAGTTTTTATCCTAAATGTCCTTTTTATAATTCTCATTATATCAATTACAGTAGAATCCTGCAGCAAAGGATAATATTAGCGCATAACATGTTAATGTTTATATTCCAATTATTAAAATACAACGAGACTTGCTAATTTTATATTATGGAGAAAGAGAGAGAGAGAGAGAGAGAGAGAGAGAGAGAGAGTTGACCAGGATTATGCGATGTGAATAGTGGTTGTATGTGCACAAAATGCGGGGGAAAATGTCAAAAATTTTCACAATATATTCTCATTCTCTACGAAAATGTTTTGTCGGTGAAATTGCTTACAGTTATTCATATAAATGCATCCCCCTCGTTGCTTTTTCTGCAAACCATTTTGGGGAGAATTTTCATTTCTGATATATTCGAATAAGCATATATTGAATGAGTTTATATATGAAAAACACAAGGAGTGGAAGACGTGGCTGAAATTGGGATATTGAAATGGCAATAGAGGGGTCTTCTTTTTTTATGTCGGTCTTTCTCTTTATATAGCCTAAAACAGTGGTACAATGAGGAAACTATACGCCAACCTCTTGACATGGCCAGATATGCGAAGGAGAGACGCACTATAGTTTGGGTGGAAAGACGAATGGGTACCCATTGAATGATGATGGAAAAATGAAGGCGATGTGGAATGTTTTGGAAGAACTCTTGAGAAATATTGTGTGGCAAAAATAAACAAACGATGAGCGAGTTCAAGATGAAGAAATAGTGGTAAAAATGTCATGACACCGTTCTTCCTGTTTCCTTGTCCTTATTGGAGGATATCACATTCTTTCGAGTTGTATAAAGTTGTTTAAAATTTACATCCTCGTCATTTCTGCTGGGTGTGCTCTGTGGAAAATGTAATGGGAATATGTGGAAATTTTAGAGAACATTTCAGTTCGCGCCAGGAAGAGGAAGTAGATGTAATTTCTTTTTTTTTATCCAAATCCGCTGGTCGGGATATGCATAATTTTATTTGTTTAATGTAGTAGACACAAGTCGTGAAAAAATTTGTATATACAACAGATATTTTTCCAGACATGTCCCACTCCCATATACTCCATCCTGTGAGATTATGGAGATTATTTAGCAGCTTCTTGTCCGTTTTTCTCAGAAAAAAAAATACGGTACAAGATTCGGAAAGAAATGTGAACGAGATAATACATAATATTTGCAATGAATGCTGCAATTTTTTACTACATACAAGAAACACCAAGTTGTTCTATATCCATTTTAATTATGGACAAGAATAAATTCAATTTTCTCCTTGTTCTTTTGGTATAAGCCATGGTCTTGTGAAATATTCTTTTTTGAATATTTCCTTTTATCTATGATTAGATGATATGCATGACAAAATGTTGAATAGTTGGAAAAAAAAATCTACAAATAAACCTTTTGAGAAGGTGAAAAACAAAAAAAAAATTTGCATTTCTCACTTACAGAATTTTGAAGGCTTTTTTAAATTTCATATTGTTCTGAATGGTTGAAATTTTTAATAACATTCGTTAAAGATGATTTGTAAGACAAGATAATTTTTTTCCTAGCTTCTGTACCATCTTTGTAATGAGAGATAGATACCATCTTCTAAGGAAATATTAGCTTCTGTAAAGTTTGTTTTTAATTTAAATCACTTTTAGAAGGACTTCTTTTCTATTATTGGAAAAATCTAAGAAATTCCTTTTGTCTCTCTGTAGAACTTTTTGTACTTCACAAAGGAGCGACACTGCTAGAAGTTTGTTTTAGATGTGATTCCTTCTTTTTTTTTTTTTAATAAATTGATTCAATTCTACTGTCTCCTGCGTATTTCTTTAAATTGTCTTTCCATTCCTGCATACAATATATACCATGGTGAATTCCTTTCTCGATGTCCACTTTGCGTATTTCAGTAACAACGTGAAACGTGACAAGATAATTAGGGTCCTTGTATATTTATCTTTAATTTTATAGAATTTTCTTATGTTTTTCAACATTTTACAAAGTCTTCCGCCACGTTTGTACTTTGCCGTGAATTAATCTCTCTTTATCTTTTATTCTTTTCGCTTTTCACTAAACATGATGTCCCCGCACTTGCTTTTTATAGAAGAACACGGGGAATAGCAAAAATAGCTCCCTTTTTTTATGTTCATATGTATGTAAGACCTGTCGTATGTAATTGTTTTTAAGTCGTGCTTGTCGTTTAATATTATGTAGGTAACGTGGATGAAAGAGTTAAAAGAGACATGTTTTACAGTTTATTTTTCTATTGTCTTTGTCAACTAAGGACTCGACGCATTTTAACTTGGATTGCCAGCCGGCTATTTCATCCCTTAAAATATATACCTACACATACCAATTGGATTCACACTTTTTTCTATATGTAAAAAGGTTTTTCATTAGCATGATTTTTTATGTTAAAGATATTTGTAATATATTTGTATATTAGTAAATTTTTGTTTCATAATTTTTTGTATTTTGTTTTTACTCTTTTCCTGCATTTCGAACAAAATTTTCGAGGAAAAAACACAACTCTCTGTAATACAAGAAATTGTATATGAATGTTATTGCACGAGTTAAAATTTTACTTTGAACATTGTATAGTAACTGAGAGATAATTTTCCAAAAGGTTCATTACACAAAATATTTACAAGTATTACAACTATATAATACCAACTAGGAAAGTATAATATAGAGATGCTCAATATTTCCGGTGTTATAAAATTTAAAGAAAATTTTCGAATTTATTAAAAACTGCAATAATTTTTTTAATAAATACTACATTTCAAGATGTATGTAAAAAAACATAATTTTTACTGGTAATTTCTACATATTCAGGAACATTTGGTGTGAAATTTTCCCAAAAACAAAAGAACATTGTGGAAAAGCTCACATCACTTTTAATGCCTCTTTAGACCTTTTCAAGAGAGATGGTCTATTTATAGTGGGATAGTTTTATGTGTATTTTACTACGGAATTCTCATGTTGTGAAAATTAGAGGCAACTAATGGGCGTCAATTAGAATTTTTCTCTATTGTCACCGCGCTAGCCATGACAAAAAAAGCTTCATGCGCGGCATTTAATTTAAACTTTAAATCACCACCAAACAATTCATTTACGTGGTGCATTTTGGGAGGTGAGTTTTATATTAAATAAATATTTTGCGTGGAAATGACGGCTACCCCAATAGTGGGTACCACAATTTGGCCTTCGTGTGAGCATAACGCTGTTACCTCCAGTCAGTGATGTAAGCCTGCCATTGCCATTATCATCCTTCCCACGCTTTTTGCAGTTAGACGAACTAATGAAACAACAGAGCAATGTGCATTAATTGCGGTTGCTAGAATGACTAACCGTCAGCCCGCATGTGCTGAAGATTCATAATGAGTTGTATATGCTGGGAATTTTCATGAAAAATCAAATTCGACAGCTATATGCCGTCTAAAAATTCAGTTTATGATTTCCGTCCACAATTTTCTATTTGGATTATCATAGTATTCACAAAAGTTGTTTCCTTTTTTTATTTTATTTTTAAATATCGTATTCCTGTAGAATTTCTTAAATTTAACAAATGCACAGATTTTGCTCCAGCGTGTTATCAAAAAAAGGGTTAACTTTTTGCGTAATTTAAAAATTACTTGTAATATCCAATTACGAGCATTTTATAAGAAATTTTCTGCTCTATTACTTTGCATCAGATCATTTTATACTATATATATATCGTATCGAGGCAGTATTATTTACACATGTCTTACCCAAAAACGGGCTACGTCAGTGGCGCGCTCAGTCGCCAACATAAAATCCTCGACTCCACATGATGTGGGACATAAAGGACAAACACACATATGTACAGTGGTCTGAACTTCACCACAGTCACAAAGAACATTACCGTCATCCAGGAAACCCCATTTAGCTCTGTTGTCTTTTGACCGCGCTACGCCACTTCTCAGCCGATTTAAAGCTCTCCAGGTCTTCCAGTCAAGATCACCACCAGGTGGGAGGCCCTCTTTTTGTTCGACAAAAGCTTGTGGGAAAGAGTCTTCCCAAAGTTTGAGTCTTTCCTCTTCCACGGTTCCAGTCAAAGGTTTGGCCGTCTGGAAGAAGCTCCTGCGGGACTTCAGCCTAGCCCTAACTTTTTTGTGGCCGTAAAGAGGATGTTTTGTTTCATTATATATATTTTATATATATATATATTTTATACTGCCTTTTTCAAATTAAACTTACTTATTTTATACTTGCCCAAGAAACCAAGAAATACCAATCGGCAATATTTCGATAAAAGTGATTAACAGGATTCATCTTTTTGGCATTTAGATGCGTGCTAATGGCATTTTTGTTGTGTATGACCATATAGTGTAAATAATTGACGTGTTGAATTAAATCTGTATTTGACAAATAGCTTTATTAAATTTCTACACACGTTAGTGGGATAAATAAATAAATTACTTCAAATACGGGGAGAAAATGAATTGCGCTTTGGAGCGGTAGGGTATGTAGGTGGTATAGAGATAGTATATGTACATATGTATATAGCGCGAATTTTTGGAAGTATTTGGGCAATGGCTTCCCATTTCAATGAATCGCTAATATGAAGTCACAAACCTCTTGTGGTGTTGGCTTGAAGCGTATTTTATGGAATAAGCACCATAAGAATCGACCACGACGTGACGAAGAAATAACGGAAAGTTCGTTGAACTGCACAACAAAACCCGTAAGTAGCCCAAATCAGGTGTTGATCGCTCAGTACGGTGAGCAATGGCAAAGAATATGGTGGTTTGGTGTGGAGAAAATGATGTCAGTCAAATTATGCATTTAATATTCAGAAAATATGTATTATATACTTTAAAAAAAACACAATTGGGCTCTCTTATGAAGCATGCCCCAAAAGACTTCAATACCCAACAACAACATAAAATTGGAACAATTAACCGGTTGGATTGGCATTCGTCCAAAAGACCGAGAAAACGGCCAAGTTCTTGCGGATGGGGCAGAAAAAATCAAAGAGGTTGAGAGTTTTAAAAGTAAATCTCATTCACAAACTGTGTCAGAAAGTTTTATTGTTAAAGAGCGCCGGTATTGTGGAAATGGAGAAAAAGTAAATTGCAATTGAAACGAGCAAATTGTCTCCTCTTAAGAGGAATGCCAAAAAAGAAGTAGGTATATTATTGTGAAGAAGAAGTGAAATGACTTTAAATAATGTGGAGTTGAAAAGAAAAGTGTGTAATTGTTAGAACAAGTTGTAAATATATGACACTTTTTCTTTTAATTTCTCACTCTGTCTGTGTTACGCCGCTTTGACAAATTCTGCATGACTTTTCATCGATGAGCTTGAGGTATTTAGAATTCATGGTCAAGTGGTATTTATTTCATTATTTATGCACTTTTACAGCTTTGAGTGAGAAATATTATCGCTCCGTTTCACTTTAGTGCGAATTATTTATATATTAATTTATTTACCGCTCATATAAGTTTTTTTAAAATAGTAACGAACGTATACTATTAGCAGGTTCATTAACCTATCCTATGAAAAAATGATCAATAATAAAAAAACTACATAATTATTCTCTTAGAATTTTAGAGACGTATTAATTTTCCTCTAAATCACACAATATAAAATTAATCGAAATAAACTAAATTTATTGAAATTTTAATTTTCAGGACTATTTTAAATTCATATTTAGGCTATTTAACTTGTGCAAAACATTTTGAGTTTATTTACTCTAATTTTATATATAGGTTCCTATATAGGAATATGAAGAGGTATTGAGTAAATCCTGGAATCCTTATCACTGTTACCCATAGTTTATATATGTATGCCAGATTATATAACTTGTAGGTTACATAGAGAAACTGTTGCTTCTCTTCTATAAATTCAAGGACTACACCGACTTATTAAAGTTTTCACAACTTTTCGGGTTAAGGAGAAGAATTTTCCTTATACGCCTTTACCCTAAAAATGTTTTTGATTAATATAAGTTCAAAAGGATTTTTGCCGTATTTTCTCTCTGTTCTATAAATTTCTTGTCAATTCCACAAAGGCAATGTGTCCGGGAAGTATGTGCGAGCACTTTTATGGAGACTATTAGCCTCGCATTTATATTGCACGACTTTTGTGCAAGGGAAATTTTCAATTAGATTCTCAAGGTGATTCCATCCATTTCGGCGGGAAAGAAGTTGTTGTACAAAAAGGTTTTCAATGCAAAAACTGTTTTGAAAAATTGTTTTTTTATTTAGGAAATAATTGAAATACTATGAATTCTTTATTTAACAATGGGCAATATTTGGAAACTTGAGGTATTTCTACGAGATTATGGAAAATTGTGAAATACATATATATTTGAATTTTCACGGACTCACCAAAAATCCTTTTATTTTCTTTTTTGTAGCGCATAATAGAGGGATGGGGATGACAAAGAAATAGCCCTAAAGGGAAATAATTCACAAGTTTGCACAAAAGTTCCAAAAGATAAAAGGAGTCAGATAAAAAGAGTTTGTTCATAGTTTAATGTTCGTGTCGTATTATTCTGTGTAGAGTTCACACTTTGGTCAGGAAAAAGGAGGTGATATTTTTTTTGAATAGAGGGTATGGGTGTATTTTGATTGGGTGTTAAATTTAATTCTATATAACCCAAGCACCAAAGTGAAAAGGTAAAACTTTGCACGCACCTCTTTTCTTCAAAATCACTTGTACAGCAAAAGATGGGAAGATAATGAAGCTTTTTCGTTTATGTCCTACATATAGAAAACAGTTTGGTGGCCCAGTTTATTGATACAACTCTTGCAGTATAGCAGCTTTTTCTCTCTTTTTCTACGTCACTCTCAAAATTTTCCGGGGTGTTAAAATAGGTAAAAAAAAAATGTCTCTTGAGCTGCCACAGTAGGAGACAAATGAAGGATTATCTCGTTTGGTGAGATGGAAATTGTTGTTGGATTTCCAATTAGAAGCACATAACACACTGCACTGAATCAATCAATCAATACTGATGAACATGTGCTTGACTGTGGACTTTGCAAGTAAAATTGTATATCTTTTTTTTTATCCAAATAGAAAATGCTATTTTATTGAAATTCGCACAACTCAGCCTTATGTACTGAAATCCATGGAATTCTTCACCTCTTAACGGCACTTTCTAAGGTTATTAGTTATACTGTTTATCTTAGCGAAGCCCTAGCTTTTGAACACGCGGAGGGAAATTTTACCGGATTCTTCACATGCACACGTATATTTTACTTTGCGTTCTTAAAAAATGTTTGAGCCTTTCGCAAAAAAAAACAACCTTGGTCCTTGCGATGTTTCTTTAGTGCTGCAATTTCACGCGTTTCCTTCTTTCATGAGAAGGAAATATGTAATCCGATATGATGAAAAAAGAGCCAGAAAATGCACAATAAAATGGTTCGTGGGTGTATATAACGAAAATTCTCGCTTTGACTCCTCGAATTGCCAAGAAATCCGCGAAAAAAAGAACAATACACCGTAGGAATTTCCTTTCTTTCAATTGAATATACAATAGACACACTTTGGAATTCGGTGTGAAGCGTGTGGAGCACTTCGATGTTGCTCGTCCAAACATTCACAGGTGACTAGTGGAACATGGTTCGGAGTCCACTCTTTCAGCCCAATCCGCCGTGGTGTCGGGCGATGGATGAATGAACCGTCGTGGTTACATGGAGAGTTGATGGTGTTAGGAGAGAAATGCTGCAGATTTGATGCTCCAGATGCTGGAGAACATGTAGACTCTCTCACATATTTTATGCTATACCCTCTCATTTATTCTCATTCATGCGCACACACTGCAGCCAAAGGAAGAAAAATATCATTTCCACGTGGTTTTGTTATTGTGGGTGGTTTCCTCTTGTACTCTCTTCTCTTGTTTCTCTCTGATGGTATTGGTGGGTGGCATAGTGACGGTTATTGTGTCAGATTACAACCAAGTAGTGGTCTAACCATTAATCCGTGTAGTGTCATAATCCTCTTTCCTGGATGGCACTACGTGGATTTCCCCTAACACTATACCTTGTTACACATTCTACTATATAAATCAATTAACACATTCATTTGACTTGATGTTGATAGCTACACAGGCTATTTTACCGGTAAACAAAAAGCAGGTCTTTTTCACTATGCTTTACAGTATGTGATAACTATTTATTTTAGTCTACTTTATACAATGAATTTATTTTCTTCTATTTTTTTAAATTATGCTTTGAATTCTGTAGAAAATCTGTTCTTTATAGTTGGAATACCACAATCGTGGCATACCCATTTACTTTATAGTAAAGTCAAAGTCTAATCAGAATTTCAAATCTCTTACACAGAATACAAAAAAATCTTAAAACTCATGAATTAAAAAAAAAAGAAGAGAATTTCTGCAGATTTAAAGTTAAACTTTCAAGTAAGTTTGTTTGTTTGTGATATAATATACAACATCTTTCTATATAATCTTTTCTATCTCTGCTAAAGATAGGATGTAGAATATTAAAAGATTATTGTACTTGTATCCGCTTGACCGCATGTTGAAAAGTTCGAGTGTCGTGTGTGGGTGGAAGTAGTGGCAAAAGGTCAGCGAGTGTTTTCATGCAACTTTGACATATTGTATGAATTTTGTTTTAATATCCTAGAGAAAAGGGGTTATAGAAGAAGGTCGTCTGGCTACTAAAGTAAATGAATACACACTAGGTATGTATACAAAAAGTTGCGCAGTGGGGTTTTTATATAATCAACTAAAACTACATAGGGGAGATTATTTTGGTCATATGTCCTTTTGAGACATCTCACCGGCTAATTCAGACCTTTTTGCGTCGATTACATTTTAAGTGGTAAAGGAGCTATTATTGATGTTTATGGCCAAAAAACATGCAAATGTCATTCGGGATGAGACAAAATGTTTACGAGTGGGTAATTAATTAACAAATAAATCTCCCAAGTGTAGGTTGAGGTATTAATTATTGAGAGAGGACCTTCCACAAGGGGAACATCACAAGAGGGGTATGAGAAGTTTGAGGAAATATATGCTCACTTCAATTAATCTCCCATAGATTCTCAAAGTTTTTCCAATTTCGCCCACACCACGAAAATTCGTGGTTTTGATGAAAAATAAACGACAGGAACCGGAGGTAACAAATTTCTGTGGATTTCAATTCAATTTAAGATCACAAGTGTGTAATGTAAGTGGGGTAATATAAACTACAGAAAAGTGAAGTTTGACCACGAACAATTTTCTCTTCAATAAACTTACATAACCAGACATAACCCGTCGCATGATACATATACACACCAACATTGCTTGTGGATTTATGTGGGAGTGATTAATTATTCCCCCAACTTCATCTGACTAATACAGCAGATAATTTTGGACAATTTCTCATCAATACCCAAGCATTAGGTATATTACGCAAAAGTTTCCCTAGCAGTTTGCTATTTTGTGCTCAATTCAATATTTACCGCCTCATCTCATCAAAGATCGTCTATATTTGTCAAACAATTAATTCCCGCCTCATTGATTGCTCTGTTTCTCTCCATATAGATCCAAAACAATTCTATCCCCCTAGAGACAATTATACCAATTGGTTTGTCTTACAAGGAGGGGAGTCAATTCATAATATTCAACTGCAAATGGTTTGTTTTGAAACAAAATGAGAACATTCGCCACAAAGACATCAAGATTGAAGCTTTGTGGTCCATTTGTAAATTTATAAAAGCTATGAGCGTACATTCAACCGTATAACTTCTTGGAAGAAGAAGCATCCACTGAATTACTTTATTTATCCAAAGTCCGCGCCATTCGCTTCCCATTTGGCATGTATATATATATCTTTCTAGTCTTTCTAAAACACGCAGCAAAAACACTTTATTCCATTCTAATTGAATTGAAAATAATGAATTTATTAGGATTATAATTGCATTACTTAATATTTTTTGCTCTATTTCACTTGCAAGTGTAGAAAAGATTTATATATTGTATCAAGATAATTGGAATTTTACATTTTGTTGCTTCCTTCCTTTGAATATTTACCAACTATGAAATATTAACGGCTTTCGGTAACCTCTTCGCCAGAATTATTTATTTATTTTTCCACACAACGCCGAAAAAATTCAATTCTTACCATTCTAAATAAAATTTGGGAAATTTATAGGTAACTGTTTCTGAAATGTACTAAATTTTGCCTTAAATAACAAATCCACCTACGTCAAAGGAATATTTCTCTGAATATTTTTTTTTATGAATTGTGGAATTTGGAAATGTTGTCATTTCTAATTTTTTCTATGTATATTTGAAATGTTTTCTCAATCCTATGCTGCTTCATACTTAGATGGAAATGAAATTGTTGTGTTGAACTTTGAAGGAGTTTTCTCAATTATTTTCTTCAAATAAAGAGTCAATTCGAATTAGTATTATTCAATGAATATTGATACTACAATGGCCTGGAACTAGTGCATAAATCTATTTGTAATAAACACATGTAACTGTAAAAGCCCCCACGTATTATATATTAAATAATTTATGTTGAAAAACTATTTGTAATTGTTCGAGGTAGGTATGTCTAATTAAATTTACTATACTCTCCCAACTTAATATTCATATATTGAAGCATCCTCGGGCATTGAGCTATACAGTTGGCGCGCATTGAGAGAACCCAACACATCTCTTTCTCGATCACTGATAAATATACTCATAGTCGGCTCTCAATATCTCTCTTCATTTCATTCACGAATAGAGCATCACAGGTAAACTCTAAGACCATTCTTGTGCTGGCGGTGCTTGTAGAATAACAAATTCTACATGAAGACATTGATTGTCTAGCTCTGTGTGTTACTTCTTCGCTGAAGCTTCGCAACATGAGTGTGGTATTACATATGAATGTGCAAGTAAGACAGACTCTGGGTCGTCGAACTGGCCGATTGTAATGGGTAAAAGACATAAATATACCTATGTGTAAGCAAGATGAAGCCCATCAATGTATAGCATGCTATACCAATTAAATTTGCAATAAGACAAGCTGAGTTTGAGATTGAACCACCCCCTCCCGGTTCGTGTTTAAACCCTTTCCGCATTTTGAATTATTGAGGAAGATTTTAATCCAATAGTTTTCCCATCTCAAAGTGTCTTCCAGTGGTGAACTCACCATTCTGGCATGTGGCAGGAGAAAGTTGAGAAACAATTTCTTGAACTTACATTTCGGGGTGACACACAGAGAAGAGCCTCATAGTTTGAGATATAGAAGGAAGTTACCTCAAGTTGCAGTACCAAAAGTGACTCTATGATATTTTCATATTAAATTTTTGTGCGGAAGTTAATGGTATAATGCATAAACTTAAGTGGCACACCACCATAAGAGCATTGGAGAAGTATACTTGAGAACATCAGGGGGTTGATGATAAAAGATATAACAGTCGCGAAACTAAAATCGCCCAAAGGCAACATAAACATAAACTTTAGCTACTTTTCTTCCTCACTCTCCTCATTCATGTATCACACTTAATTTATTGATATCGTAAATATTCACCCTGACAATACCTCCCCCCATACCAGTCCACAGAGGGTTATATTGAACCTTCTGACCCATACTTGCTCCCTTCATTTAGCTTCCGCAATCTCCTACACTATTTTGGTGGCTTAAGTTGTTCATAAGTGTCCGCACAGTATCCTTCATCCTGTGTGACTTTAGTGAAGTATTGCTTCAGAAATAGACTAATGAATGGGGTAAATGAACTGTGCTTAAATTATTATTTATTATGTTGTACAGAAATTAGTTGTTTGGGTGCTTGAGTTATAGGATAGGTTTTTTCTTCCCTTTGCAAGAATAGAGTCAAATGTAAATTCTTGAAAAAACCCTTTTTGATCTTAGCGAATTGGGAAAAAATTGAAATGGTGCAATTTCTTTGAAAATTGAGAAAAGTTTTTAAATTTTTCAATGATTCTCACCCGGATAATGCCGAATAAACTTCCAAAATTGAAGGATTGTAAAATATTACTTTTTAAGTTACTGTTTTATCTTCTTCAAGGGAAGAAGAGAAGAATACAAAAAATATTTAAAACAGTTCAATAGGAACACATTATATTGAAAATAGTTTAAAATAATATAATACCATTGTAGAAGGATTTTATATAGTAATACAATCTCTGAAGGGATGAAAAAATCCAAGAGTTCCGTACCTTCCTCTTTTGAGGGGAACGTAGATGGCGCGCGGACTGGTGCAAATTCGGGGGTAAGCGAAATGCAAGGAGGACCTTCCTCCCATTCACAAGATCATTTGCTTTCGAGCGCTCATGGTGATCACTTGAAGGGTCGCTTGAGCTGAGCGTTTTTTCTATATGGACTTTTTTCTATATGGACTTTTTTTTTGTACCTACGTTGAGTGGGTTGCAGTAGAGGTGCACAAAAAAGGGCTGAAGGAAGAAAAATGTACACGGAGTTGAGTTCAGATCTTGCAACATTTTTGGTTGTACATGAGTGGGAATGAACAGAAATACATTTTCTTTCTCTTTTGCACAATGAGATCTTCCAAAGTCTCGAAGAGCACAAATTTTGTCTTTTCGAGCAAAATTCTGCCTCCAACACGCTAGTTCATTCGACATGAGCTGATATTGTTACTAATGAATTTAAAATACTTGATATGAACTTTTATTTACTTTTTTTTTTTTAATTTTTTAGAAGTTTATTTAATCTCTTTTTGAGTCAACTTTGAATCAAAAATTTTCTTCTAAAGGTTAGTAAAATAAAAGAAAAAAAAATAATTGAAAAAAATTGAGTTGATTAAAATATAGACCAGAATAATATAAATTCTATTTGTCAGTTTAACGAATAAAGTGAACACAACTTTTATACTTTTCAGCGATGTTTCGGCATATTTTTTGTCGCATCTTTAGGATTTATAAGTGTGAAATTGTATGGATTATCGGACAGAAAACTTTATATAATAAATAATTAAGTCAAGATATTTTCCTCGATAGGTCAATCTAATGTGATATTTTCGTCCTAGAATTTTTTAAAGGCCATTTGAGGGAATATGAGGTTTAAATAAAGTTGATGATATTTTCCGACATTGGAAATGGTTTTTCACCTAAGATATTATTTGCAGTTTCTAATCTCACTTCTCATCTGTTAATCCGTTACAAAGTATTTTACTTTTCAAATCACTAAAACAGAGAAGCATACAAAATCAACCATGATATTTTTGGAATGGAAGGCTAGAAAATACCTATCTATATAATAAAGAAAGGTCTGTTTGTTGGTAATCTTCCGTCGTGTTCGGCTATACAAATCTACACCGTTTGACCGATCGTGATGAAATTTGATACAGATGCCTCTTATATCAGAAGATTTTAAACAGCCGTATTTATTTCCCTTTAAACCACATTCGAGTAGCCTAATTTTTACCAATATTTTAGAATTTATCTAAAATTTTTGCGAAGCGCAACTAATCCCCGCGAAGCGAGACGTAAATTGGAGTGAAGTGACTCCATACTGTTTACATTAGCGACTAAATTCGCCCCAAGTGACATGTTCAGATTAAAATAATTATACTGACTGAGAAATCCCTTTAAGTTAGTAAAAACCACTCAT
Organism: Lutzomyia longipalpis; assembly: GCF_024334085.1. NCBI lineage: Eukaryota > Metazoa > Arthropoda > Insecta > Diptera > Psychodidae > Lutzomyia > Lutzomyia longipalpis. The sequence continues at coordinate 21,187,678 of NC_074708.1, forward strand.
CCGTTTCGTATTCTGCACTACCCAGCTAATGAAGAAATATAAAGATTTAAAAAGCGCTAAAAGAAAAATTTTTTGAATATTTTTTTCTTAACATGCGAAAAGTATTTTTGGAAGCCTCAAAAGAATTCTTTTTTATTCTTAAAATATTAATCTGACTATCTTTTCAACATAATGATGTACTCGATGTACTACTTCAAACACAATTATAAATCCTAAATTCCAAGTAACACTATGCTGAAACATCGCTAAAAATTATAAAAAGTTTTGTTCACATTTTTTCTTTAAACGCCTTAACCCTCCGTACTGTGACCAAAACACTTATGTGAATTACAATGGGGTAGGTGACCGACCCCATAGAATTTTTTGCAAAAAAGCAAAATCTTTCAGTCAAATGAGCTTTAATAGACTCCTTGGTACTCCCTAATAAGTCTTTTATCCATTTTGAACACAAAAATAAATTTTTCAATGTATTTTTTGATGATTTTTTTCAATAATTTTTTTATGTTAGAATCTTCTAGAAAGAGACTAATAGTGACAAAGTGAAGAGAAAATGGAATTTTGACTGTTACAACAATTTTTGAATTCCCTCTTTATATATTTTTTCCTTATAACTTTTATTCTGGTGGTCGGATTGACCTGAAATTTTTACACAATCTTCTCAGATAACCAAAAAACTTATTTCTCAAAGCTTGGTTCTATGTATATCTCTAAGAACTAAGGTGTAATAATTCAAAATATAGCTCTAGGGTTGGTCACCTGCCCCTCATAGTATACGGAGGGTTAAATCCGCAAATAGAATTTTTCTATTATTCTGGTCTAGCCAAATATTGATTAATTATTATATTTTAAGCAATTCGATTTCGTTTTTTGAATTTATTTATTTTTAATTAAGTACCTATATATTTTTTTAATTTACCAAATATTTCCACGGAGTTTTCAAAATTAATATTTTACTAACCTTTAGAAGAAAATTTTTGATTCAAAGTTGACTCAAAAAGAGATTAAATAAACTTCTAAAAAATTAAAAAAAAAAAAGTAAATAAAAGTTCATATCAAGTATTTTAAATTCATTAGTAACAATATCAGCTCATGTCGAATGAACTAGCGTGTTGGAGGCAGAATTTTGCTCGAAAAGACAAAATTTGTGCTCTTCGAGACTTTGGAAGATCTCATTGTGCAAAAGAGAAAGAAAATGTATTTCTGTTCATTCCCACTCATGTACAACCAAAAATGTTGCAAGATCTGAACTCAACTCCGTGTACATTTTTCTTCCTTCAGCCCTTTTTTGTGCACCTCTACTGTAACCCACTCAACGTAGGTACAAAAAAAAAGTCCATATAGAAAAAAGTCCATATAGAAAAAAGTCCATATAGAAAAAACGCTCAGCTCAAGCGACCCTTCAAGTGATCACCATGAGCGCTCGAAAGCAAATGATCTTGTGAATGGGAGGAAGGTCCTCCTTGCATTTCACTTACCCCCAAATTTCCTTAAAAAGACCTCGTGCGCCATCTACCTTCCCCTCAAATGAGGAAGGGCCGAAACGATTTTGGCACTTTCGCCCTTCTTTGTAATACTAGGTCTTATATAGCAAAGATAATACCTATACTTACTTAATTCTTCTTGTGAATGAAGAAGCAAGAGTTTTCACTTAATTGCTATGCATTGTGGTTACATTATTTAATGCTCTTAGAGAGTAATATGAATAAACTTTTTCAATAAACCCATTTTGCCTTTATGGTAGTTTAATTACACACCTACAACATTTGCCCCAGCAGTTTATTCTTAAGTATAAGATACCTGCAGTGGAATCTTTTGTCTGAAACTTCCGGTGGGAGTCAAGTGGTCCGGAGCATCAAAATATTTTCTTCTTTCGTTTGAATTATTCTACAGCAATTGGCATTTTCCCCTGCAGACGGCTAGAATTCCACCATCTCTCACTATATATCTTCCAATGGCATCCTCAAGGGGATGAAGTGGAAGAATTTATACAGGAAAAAAAGAATACTGGAGAAAGGATGAAAAAACTCTGTAATTTTATATAAACACTTTAGGTATTTTTCCTTTCTTTTCTTTTTTTCTTCAAATTGTTTTTGTATCCTCTCAAAATTCTCTAGACACCATGGTGGAGTCTTACATGTAGAATTCATAAAGCACTCGCTACATTTTTTTGTTCATTTTTCCCACTGGCCATTGTTATTTTTACACCATAGGGATTTAAACTGAAGTGAAATCACTATATTGTTTCTCTTAAGCATCCACCACTTAGAAAAATAATCACACTCAACTCTTCTACAATTTGTGGCGATGATGTTCTGCCTTGGAAATAGTTCTTGGTATTTTTACATATGTATATACTTCATCAAAATTTTAGAAAAGAAGATCTTCCTCAGAGGGAGGTTCTTCGCTCAGTATGGCATACAGAGAGCAGGGACAGTTTATGATGATTTTATGTTCTCGTTTACCTACAAGGAATAAAGTGGGGAAAATATGTAGGTAATAAAATAAAAAAATGTTCACTATTTGCAAGTTGTCTGTGATCTCATTATCGACTTGTTCATTCAACAAAGTCTAGAATTATTTTCAAATGATTCTGGTTTAGAGGAGTTTCATAGGTGGAGTTCAAGGAGGAGTTACGATTTTATTGATAGTACCTCTTCATCAATGATGTATAAATTAGTTGGTTATAATTTGAGTTACAAGTGCAGGAAACTTGATTTACTTAAAATTTTATCCGATATTATATATTTTTAGTTTCGATATATAGATGCAGGAAAGGTAAATTCTGAAAATCTGAGGTAGAGCCTTTACAATTTTTTACTTATATCGATTAAGAATACCAAATTCGGCTGGAAAAATGTATTTAAGATTCCATGTTATTTTAAGGATTATTAAAAAAAATTCTTTTAGGTATCCACCATAGCAGGTTTAACTCGGATTTATCCACGATTACATAAATAGGCAAAGAAGGTTTAATTAAAAAATAACCAAATGAATTCGGTATGAACAAGAGTTTTAGAACTTCTTATATTCTTTGACAATTCAGACTTCACAAATTTTCGAATATTTTTTGGGCATATCCGAGTTAAGAATCGGTTTTAATTAATTGTTAATCAAAATTTAAAAAGGCTGCAAAATTATTTTATCAATTTAACAAATAATTCATTTCAAAGAATCATTCTCTATTTGACCTGTGACTTTCTCAAATTCCCGTAAATTTTTCCTTCCTTTACTATGAGGGAGGAAATGGTGCTTAAAAAGGTGAAATTATAATAATTTCTTTATCATTTATATAGAATTGGAAATGGGTTTCCGGACTCGAGGACATGCCTCATGCACCAGAAACTTCAGATGCTGAACATTTGCATGGAGAGACGGTGTATTCGCGAAGGAGGTTTACCTTTTTCTCTTTCTGCGGAAAATCCATCACATGGCGAAGGAAATGAAGGAAGTGGCAAGAAGAAAATTGATGATTCAGAAGATGAATTTTTCGATTGTGCCAACGACGATGATGAAGATGGTTTGCAAATATTCTTTCATAATAATATGTATAAAAACATGTCTAACATTTCTTTCAAAATAATTTATTTTTGTCCAATGTGGTGAGTTTTTGTGCATTTTAATCGATTTTCTTATTCTTCCTTAAGATGAATACAAGAATCAGCATGCACCATGGAATAAGCCCGAGGGAAGATTGTCTCGTCTCGGTGATATGACATTGGTTGACTCAGATGAACCACTCTACATCCCCATCACGCAGGAACCAGTCCCAAAGACGGAAGACCAACTAGAGGATGATGCAGAAGTGATGCTCAAATTGGGACCTGGAAGTGGTAAGGATTCATCACAATTCAATTTATTGCCTCACACATTTTGATCACAGAGAGAACAGGGAAAAAGCATTATGGTGAATAATTAATTGAATGTAATTGTAATACTAAGAATTGGGCACACAAATGATGAGTGCCTCGCTCCTTTCTGACATGGAGAGTTTCAAAGCAGCTAATCCGAATGGCAAGATTGAGGACTTCATTCGATGGTATAGCCCTCGGGACTGGATTGAGGATACTACAGATGACGATGAAGGTGAGATAAAAATAAATCTACCAATTAGGCGCATCCTAATTGAATTAACATTGACGGACGGTGTAGTGTCTACATAAAATGAAAGTGTATGGATGGAAGGAAAGGGTCTTCTTCTTTTCTTATATTATTTTTTTGCTCCTGTTTATACTCCGTATTTAGCTACATAAATTGAATAACTTTTTTTTAAGAATGAATAGTATATTCAATTAATTTACTTTCTTTAGATATCTTTTTTTTTCTTGTTAAAGCTTCTTAGGGGAGACCGGGGTAAAAATAGTCATTTTGGAATTTTCAAATGCCAATTTCTCCCAAAATATAAATCGGAAAAATCGGAAAAAATTAGGGTGCAAAGCCTTACCAACCTATAATTTTTGACAGTAATTTGGAGGTTATCCGATCAGTACTTTAGGAGTTAAAAATGAAAATAGATTTTTGGCCCATTTCCCAAACTTTTGCGTATTGAGAAAAACGCGTTTTCCGAAGTTTTCCTTCAGCAATTTTCCAATCTGATAATTTTTCTCACTAGCTGGGTTAGTGCAGAAAACATTGCCAAGGTGTATTTTTCATTAACTTTTAATGATTTTTCTCTACAATTTTTTGAATCAAAACATACCCCTTGGGGTAGATCTAGTCATCCCATGTAAATCATATGGGAGATCGAAATTTTTGACATATTTTCTATTCATTTGTTGCAAAATGGCGTGATTGAGAAAATCGCAAAATTCTCTGTTTTAGTGCGTATAAAAGTGAAATTCCTTGTCGCGAATCAAAAGGTGAGAAGTTTAGCTATCAACTACTATCAATCTCTCAGGTGGAAAATCATTGGAAATGTCGGAAAATTCGACCGACTTTATTTAGCCTACTGGTGACTATATTTACCCGCCGCGTTTAAAATATATATACACATATAAAAGTAAAGTAAAATATATATAAATGCATAGATATATACATTATATATACATATAAAAATGCAAAGATAAATATTAAATATAGCATGAATGGAACAGTATAAAGCGAAAGAACGGTAAGTAAAACTTACGGGCTGTGATTCTTTCTTTGTCAGTGAAATGTGAAGATGGCTGAAAATTGAGGATGGGCAAATTTTGAGGAGAGACTTACTCGCGAGCCGAATCACAGCCAACGCGCTGAAATTTTGAAGAAAGTCTGAATCGTAGAGGGCGTTGGCTGTGATTCGGCTCACGAGTAAGTCTCTCCTCAAAATTTGCCCATCCTCAATTTTCAGCCATCTTCACATTTCACTGACAAAGAAAGAATCACAGCCCGTAAGTTTTACTTACCGTTCTTTCGCTTTATACTGTTCCATTCATGCTATATTTAATATTTATCTTTGCATTTTTATATGTATATATAATGTATATATCTATGCATTTATATATATTTTACTTTACTTTTATATGTGTATATATAAAACGCCCCGCTTCGCGGGGCGTTGGACTTATGCAACTCAAGATATGACATGTTAACTTTAAAACGCGATATCTCCGGAACGGCTACATAGATTTTCTTCATTTTTGGCATGAAGAAAGATATTATAGCGAACTATAACATATAAAAATTTGAAGCAATTCTATAAAGCGGTGCTCGAGATATTCATCGAAAACTCATCGAAAATTTTGTTTTCGATTTTAGCGCCACTTGCGGTAATTTTTTGAACTTGCGATGTTCCGAGGAGTTGTAGGGCATGTTGAGATCTTTCATTTGAACCCAAGTTGATCAAAATCGGTCAAGCCGTTTTCGAGTTATTGTCGATTTTCGATGAAAAATTGTGACAGCCATATTGGCTAAACGGCTTGGCCGATTTTCGAAAGTGAGATATCGTTGGAAAGGTATTGATGGTCCCTACAACATATCAAAATTTCAGATTTTTAGCTATTACAGGGGCTGAGATATAGCGAAAACAAAATTTTGAGGTTATTCAAAATGGCGGACGGAGGGGTGGGGGGGTGGATTTGACCTCATAATCGGATGTCTTCCACCCGATATATGAACTTTGCCGTTGACCGCAAATCTCTATCTATCACCGTTCTCTTGTAATTTAGCAAAAGGTTCCGGACGGCCGGACGGCCGGACGGCCGGCCGGACGGAAAGATTTTTGGCGCCACCATTTTTTGGAATGTAGAGACCCTAATTCGTGCTCATCCCAAGTTTGAGCCCGATCTGACGACTTTGCATTTTAGAGTGTACACAGAAGCTGTGCTTCTTTGAAGAAAGAATCACAGCTAAAAAGTCAGAAGCGGAAGGGTTTAGGAAAAGCTCGAAAACTCATATTTCCCGGGGAGATAGAGAAAAGTGGTCTGAGACAAAGTTGTAGGCCAGGAAATTTCCTATAAGAATGACCTATCGAGGAAATTTTCTTGCCCTTGGGGAATCCTGCAGATAAGGATTTATGCAAATTGACTATTTTTACCCCGGTCTCCCCTATTTATTTATTTATTTCCGACTGACTTTATATAGTTGACCTTGACACAAAAAAAGGAAATTTAAGTCAAAGAATAATTAAAAAATTAACAATATTTTACAGAACATTCCAATGCTGAAAGTGAGAAGAAGAAAAAAGGTCACTTGAGTTCTCGAATGATGATCCCCGGCAATACATGGAGTACTGTGTGGGACTCAGCTAAACCGGTACCCGCTCGCCGACAGGTGTGTGTCTCGAGTACAAATAACGAACTAAACCGTTTATAGAATTCCTTCGTTTACAATTATCATTAATTTATGCTCCATCTTTCATGCAGAGACGCCTATTTGATGACACCAAAGAAGCCGAGAAGGTTCTTCACTTCTTGGAATCACGAAACATTGGGCAAATTGTTGAATTAACTCTAGCCACACTCTTTCATGCGGCTATTTTAAAAATCCAAGAAGAAATTGCGGAGGACAATTTCCACATTCCCGCAATGGATGAACAAATGGAGAAGATTATTACGCAGTGTTGCAAGCTTTCGCGTGAGGTTGGTCTCGGTGGTGCAGGAGCGGGACTACGTGGGAAGAAATGGGCAAATTTGTTACTCGAAATAACTCACTTGGAGTATTTTGTGATGCAAACACGGAGCTTGGTGGTTAAACTCCTGGGAGGCGATGTGAAAGAAATTGATGAATCGACGAGGAAGCTTCTGGGGGAGCTTTTGAAAGAGCATGAGAGTGAATTGAAAAATGGTGCCAAGGGGGAATTATCTAAGAGACTTCTTGCACTCTTTGCAGAAGCTAAAGCTGATCAATTTTCAAGTGAGGGGGAGCAAACCACTGGGAATCAGGTAAGACTTTTGGAATTTTATCACAATTCAAAGTAAAAACTTTGCTTAAAAAGGACGTGTGATTTTATTGGCGTGACTACTATCATATCAGGTAGTTTAGGTTTCACTGTTGAAGTTAAAATTTAAAGTTAAAACTTACATGAGGAATATTCTAAAAAGGGACTTCTTAACGCAAAACTGAAAACATAATCTTTAGTTATATTATACGTCAAATTTAGAAATTAATATTAAATGTTAAGAATCAGATGTTAAAATTGAATGAAGTTCTAAATTAAAATGAACTGTTTTAACATTCTAATGAATCCAATTTTATTATTTCAGTCCCTCCCTAGTCCTGTGGAGCGTCAATTTACACTACGTGTAACCGGCAAAACTTTGGTGAAAGGAATGGGAGGACCACAATTCCTTCGCGCCATCCTAGGACAAAATGAATTTCGTCTGTGTGGCGCTTTTTCGCAGGATACCAACTTTCTCTGAACTGAATGTTGAATGCCTTTGGGGGGAATTCTCATCAACGAAACAGCATTGCCGTGAGATAAAAGTTGTACAGTACATATATAATAATAATGCTTTGGATAAACGTGCAGAAAAAAATGAGGGGAAAAGTATTTTCCGCTTCCGGTTTGAGTCGCGAATACCGGCGCGCAAATGTGAGGTGATGGTTGCTAAGGACAACGATGGGACAGGTCGATGGCTCTCGAACTTAAATGTACGCATGAGTCAGAAACCACTGTGGGTGGCCGCTTTTCGCAAAATGCTCCATTCTTGCATGATTTTGAGATCATTCTACGAAGTTTTATTATGCAATTTTTACTTAATTGCAATCACAAAGGAGTCATCTTCGAAGGGTAGTAGATTCAAAGGGTTAAAAGGCGATTGTGAGCGGAGGATTTCCTTTGGGGAATACCTTTATGTAAATGGAAAGAATGGCATGGAGAAAATTTGACTGTATGTGTAGTGGTAAAAGGCGAAATTTGCACGATGATGGGCTGAAAATAGAATCCCACTACCACAGCTTTTCGCCGTGGAGCCACTCTGTTGATACGGCTGAAGCAGGTCCATCAGTTGAGGACCAAATTTTCCGCTGTGCACACATCCCGCGCTCAGTGTCTCGACATTTTGGTGGAAACTTTTGCACTCCTCTGGCCTCAGGGAGGGCCACAATCAATTCTAACCATCCCTCGTGGATGATTTATGTACATTTCTGCCCTCTCCGCAAAATTCCTACACTTTCTCCGTGAACTTTTGTGCTTTCTTCAAGTGCGTGTGTCGCGCTCTGTATCATCCCCCAGGACTTTTTTCTGTTCTCGCTATTTTATCTATCCGGCGAAAAGTGGAAGATTTTTTTTATTAGCAAAAAAGGGGTGTTGCGCTGCGTGAAATCCTCCATGTTCCATGGATTACAACCTCAAGGAAGAGACACTATAAAAAATCGTGCGTGAAATTCATTTGTGACAGAAATCTCGGAAATGCGTGCTAAAAAATTATGTTTCGTACAGTGAGGGATGCTCATAATTCTTTTTGCACACTACATACTGCACTGTGAAGTTGCAAAAGTAGTTGGCAATAAGGAGCTTTTCCTGCGAGAGTGCTATCCTGTGAAAGTTTAGTGATTTTTCTCACGCCCTCTGCGAGGTGTTCCATTGCATTTCTGTCGCCGACAGCTTAGCGTGAAAAACGATCCTTGGACGATAAAAGACAAATAAGGAGGAACATTAAATTTTCATCCTTCAGGAAGTGATAAAGAATCTCCGAGTAAATCTTTCTATATCATCCACTCTAAAATCCTTCATCGTTCACACACTGAAAAAGAATTAATTATTGTTCCCGATTCAAGTGAGGCGTTTCCTCACAGAGCTTCTCGGTCAGTGAGTGTATATGTGTAGTATGTATGTATGTTTAAATTGAATTCTGCGGAGACGATGAAAGGATAAAATTCCTCGAGCCCGACCTCAATCGTGCGCTATAAGTGGATATTGACGGGGCGGAAATATTAAAATAGGAAGTTTCAGAGACATATACTTCCTTTTGATACGCAAAAATATATTCGTATGTATATATTTTCTACTACGGCGGTGAAAACGTACATATCTTATAGTTGGTTGTAAAGTTCGTGTTTTATAATCAGGAAAATTTTTTAAAATTTATTTTCTTTTTATGAAATCATTCTTGATAAAAACAGAAAGTTATTTTTAAATTGTTTTTGAAATAAGAAAAATTGAATAATTTTGTTTATATGAGTTTTACGTAAACTACGAAAGAATTTAATGTTTGAAGATTATTAGACTTTAATCAATTGACTTTTAACATGATCAAGGTTTGCTAGTATAGTATTCGATAATGAAAGGAAAAATATATGAATATTTTAACTTGAATTTAATGACTCCCCTACTTCTGATTTAACAAAAATTTGAACTTTTTCATTCTCTTAGAACTTCAGCAATATCTCTTAAGAATCTTCAAATAAATTCTTAATTACTCGATAAAGATTCTTCTACAAATAGCTTATTTTTCTAAGAATTATTAAAAACTTTTTTTTTATATAAAATTACAAATTTCAAAGAATTTTTCTCCTAAAAATTTAGCTTATTAGAGGATCACGAATTTTCAAATAGTTTTTCCAAGAATCCTTAACCGTAAATTGATTTTATTTAGATTTTATTTGTTTTTTTTTTTTGCCTTCTCTCACCTCAATTTGCACAATCCTGAATCGATCCGAATGGTCGCAATTCACAGATTTCCTTCAACGTTGGATTTTTTGGCACCCCCCTCTTCGGTGATTGCGTAGATTCAACTGTGTGTGCGCATAGTGAATTTTCTTTTCTCACATCGTGGATTATGGTGAGGAATAGAAGAAGAAAAGCATGATTTGCGGTCGTGGAATCCAGTGCTGAAAAAGAGAAAAGTTGTCATGCGACGTCTTACTTCACCTCAAAGGATCTTCTTAATGCTTCTACCAACACTTTAATTCTCTGCAAATCCATCCTTCACAACCCAGGAACAACAATCCATGATGATGTTTGACGGTGAGTTCCTTTTTCACATTATATACCTTTTCATACATCGCCCATATATAATGGCGTATCATTATGGGGGGCCGTTGCGTGAGGAAAGCCGTTTGGTATTGAATTTCATCCATAGGGAGGCAGCGGGAGGGGGGAGTTGGGGGTAGACTTGTGATATTGGCGCACAATGTTCAACAGATTTCACGATATTGACTTTCTCATTTCACATTTTTCACTCGCACATAATTGACTTTCGCAGCATTGCCAGCATTGGTTGAATTTCTCTCGAAAATTCTTCCCAAGTTTCTTTGCCAGTTGACAAACGCATTTTTGCTATAAGAAGCAATGTCTCCGAGATTTATTATTCCCATAAGGATGTTTTTTACTTTATCAACTTGGAACAAATTGTTTTTTTATTGCTCTCACTCGCAGGCATGTAAGTCACGGGACTGATGAGACAAAAATTTAAATTTCGTTGTCGGGTTAAGGGTCGTTTTGAATATTTAAGAGAAAAAGTATGTACTTTAGTGCAAAAAATTTTTTTTAAATCCTGAAAAAGGGGAAAATAATTTTATTGTCAGTTTGAATCCATTACTGCTAAAGAATAGATTTCAGAGTATTAGGTATATATAATTTTGAAGCAATATATTATCTTTCTCATTTCTTATAACTACACACTACATATTATATAAAACAATTTAAATAAAACACATGAAGGAACGTTATGCAGAGAAAGTCTTTAAATTTTAAAATACTTCAAGCTATTAATTTTTTATTGCATCATTAAATTCAATTTCAATTTTATTGACTCCGTCAGTATTGTTACGTCTCAGACAGTCAAATCCAAGAAAAGCGTGAATATTTTCCTGGAAAGTGATAAGAAAACTATAATTTTCATTACATTTTTTGTGAGAAAAAAAAAACAGATAGAAATGGATGTGGTTTTTAAGTGAATCTTTTTCAATTTTCTCGTGAAATATTAGGGGAGGGCGGGGCTAATAAAGTCACTTAAGGGTTTAGAAAAAGCTCAAAATATCATATTTCCCAAACAGATAAAGTGAAATGCATAGCTCAATTCTTTAGGATATTTCTTGCCCTACAACTCTTTCTCAGATCATTTTGTTCTATCTAGCTAGGAAATATGATATTTAAGACTTTTTCCAAACCCTTAAGTGACTTTATTAGCCCCGCTCTCCCCTACCTATTAAAAATTATGTTGATACTAAGATTGAGCCCAATCGGACAACATGGCATTTTAGGTGGTTCACAGAATCTGTACTATTCTTTTCTTCAAAAGAATCACAACTAAAAACCGAGTCTTTTCAATTTTTTCACGAAATTTTGGTGTGTATAGTGAACTACGATAGATCTTTCTAGCAATTTTTGATAAAGATATAAATTTTCGAATCATATCAAAATGATATTTTATCCAATAAATATTATTTGCTAGATATATTATTAAAATTTAATTCACCCAAATAGGGATAAATAAATAAATCTCTAATTTGTTTTTAGCAGATGACACTTTTTCAGTCATTTCAAATGGTATAGAATCTATTTTATTCATTCATGCATTTATGACTGTAATCCTTACATTGCCTCTCTGACTATTTTCCATTGATGGAAAATGTCTGTTTGGAAAATGCGGGTCAATTCGGGTGATAGTCCCCGAGGAGTGTGTGTTTTACAATGTTTGTCCACCACAATTGAAGAGAATTGAATTCCAAATTTATATTTTGGCCTAAACTCTCGCTCCCTCAGTTGGAATTGCTACTCGAATTTCAATTGAATTTCCCGTACGGACCGTCGTTATTTTTCCTTTCTTTAAGGGCGGAAAAGGACGTGATGATGATGTGAAGAGGCAAGGAGGGGATGTGTCCTATTTTCATATTTGAAGTAGTGCTGGAGAGTGGAGAAAGGCAAAATTACCATTAGAATGGTTGCAAGTTGAATATTTTTGTTCTTCTTTCTTTCATTTCTTTCATTTTTTCCATTAACTTGTATATTCATTTAGCTATGTGTTATCACAATTTATCATTTTGCTTACTTACTATTTTCAATCCACCACAAGATAATTAATTATAAAGAATGAAAAGAAAAACTCCTAAAAAAGTAAATATTAAAAGCTCAGCTATATTGCGAATTAAAATTTGATTTTAATGTTTGATTAAAAGTTTTATGGAAAAGTTTCTTTCATTCAATCAGATTATATTGAATTAAAGACATACAAACAATTTTTAATGATCATTTCAAGTCAAAATGATAAACGGGCTTGCAGCAGGATTATTACTTTGCAAAAGTAACTAATAGAGAGTAAGGGAGAGAGAGAGCAGAGAAGTGCAACACTTAATTTTAATGATGACACTATGTGGGAAACATTCAAGACTAATGAACATTATTATCTTGACTTTCAACCTCATAAACTTTGCAATAATTACCACCACCCAGGCCTTTCAGAGTTTGCCCTTGCGATGGGGTGAGATGAGGTGGAAGGGCCGTAGAAGTGGAGTTTTTAAGAAGAGCTTCTTTTTAATGTCCATTTGTGGCTTTCGAGTGTACTTCACGGCATTTCAGTGATGAATCGTTACAACTACTTTACGTGCTTCCTTCCTGAAAAATTGCAATTAGAGCACAACTAAAGGCAATGCGAAATGTCTTTTGTTACCTATTTTTTTTAGTTTTTATGTTTTTGACTTCTTTTTAAATCCTGTGTCCAAAGGGTCCATATTCAATTTTGATCCTCTTTTTTTGAGTCCCGATTTTCGCTACTTTTATTTCATATAGAATTATAAAAAAAAAAACGAGTAAACTCCTTTCAGGATGGCTTGGGAAAGAAGTTATCATTATTCTGAATATCAGAAATTCATTGCGTCTTTAGTAAATAAAAATATCTCTTGTTGTACATATATTCTTAAGATCATGAAACGCAAATATAAATAACGAAGCATATTAAGAAAGGATCTATTTTTAGAATATCCTTGGTGAAAGTGAAATGTTTAGCCGGCGATTAATTCATTTCCACAGTGTGCTGTTTGGAGGGGACACATGGAGAGCTGAACACTGAATTAATTGCCAATAATGGTACAAAATTTCACAGCTGGTGGTGCGCGTTATATACATGTGAAATGTGCTGAAGAGGGGTTGTAATAAAAAAAAGGTGTGGCGATAAATTACCGTGTGGAGCTAATGTGGGGAAGTTGAACCGTATGTCCATGCGGAGAAGTTTGCATTTTGAAAAGTATCTGTGGCTCTCACCGTTCAGGACCTTTCAACTTTTGCGATTAATATTCACTTTCTATTCTCTACTCTGCCATTCTTGGTCACAAACCGAAAGGGTAGGTATAGGTAGTATTTTCGTTCTACTCTAGATATTCGTGGAACATTGACCATCTGTCCCCATAATCCTATTCCCATTTTCAGCACACGAAAAAGTATTATTCTCTCGAGTTATTAAATTAATTTTTATATTCAAAGTGCTGCGACGTTTTTTTGGTGTATGTAAACGTAAAGTAAAATTTATTTTATATAGAAGAAAATTGAAAGCGAATAAAAGGGAAATGGAATGTGAGGGGTGGTTAAAAAAAATGCTATTTAGGCATTTTGTGGGGGGAAATTTGTTTTTCTTTTCACCCTTCTTTGAGAAATCTCTGCCTTAACCCTTTTTTTCTATTTGAAGTGCGCGATGAAAAAGTTTTCGTGAATTTCGTGACATTATTGAGGGGGAGTAGACGGGAAAAGCTTTCTAGCCATGCTTTTTGGAAAATTGTTGATTAATCCATGAGGAAAATTTGATTTTACCGCAATTATCCCGAGGGATAAATAATTGTGTGTGTGCCTTCGGTGTTGAGGGCGAAAAATTACATTTTAATCCCATTGAGAACGGTGGGTAAAGTGGAGAAAAATTAGATTCAATTCTTCCTCTTTTATTACTTTCAAATAACAATAATCCCTGAGTCGGCAGAATATACATATAATTCAAAATGGGAAGGGGTAGCCAATTGTGGGATACCGAGGGTGATATGGGGAATAAGAAGAAAAGGGAGCAACGTCATGTCGACTTTCTATAGCAAAAGAAAGTATTTGTGGCGGGGAGAAAAGCAGTGAAATTTTATGGTTTACAGTCAATGGGGTCGCCTGGTACAAGTCATTTTGTATATTGTTCCAATAAAAAAAAAAGAACAGGGAGTACAAGCGTAAGAGGATGGAGGGAAAGTTGAAGAAAAGTCTAACCAGGATGGTTCTAGAGGGCTAAAATAAAGTTCGCTATAGAAGCTGTATAATTACCAATTTAGCAACTGAATCGCATAAATAAATAATGAATGGACGTCTTTTGTCGAATAAACACGCGAAAGAAATACATCAAGACATAAACTTACTTTATGACAAATAATTAAATTATTAATTATTTATGAGTATCGCACACACACAAACATGTATACATTTTTTTTATTTATCTATCTCCCATTTTATTTACGCAAATACTGTTTAAGAATACATGAACATATGAATAACTTCTCCCTGTGTTCTTATTGTTATTGCTCAGTGCTTGTTGCCACAACTGTGAAAATGCGTGAAAATTTTATTGTAAATTGAAAATGGAAATTATGGCAGAGTGCCAATGTTTTCCTATACTAACATTTGCACTCATTTTCAATGAAAATAGCATTCTGTTATAGACAAGTTGAGGGTTAAACTTAACATGAATTTTTATAATACTTTTAATTCTTGAACTATAGGTTGAAGTATTGGCATTGCTTAACCGATGTACAGATATCAATAAAATAAGCTTTTGAGAGACATGGAATATTTATCAATTGATTATACTTGCTGATTTCTTTTAGATAAGACTAAATTATGTAATCTAGATCGATAGATTAAAGTCTCTATTAATACCTGGGTTACATGCCGAGTATCACAATCATTTATAATTTTAAACTGAATTTAATATTTATTGCAAGGGATTTTAATTATGCATTCCCAATTTCCTACCATACATACAAAGTTGGACATTTCATTTTGCTGTCATACACACATCTACGCTTTTCAAGTGAATTCTCCAATTAAGAAAAGTTTATAATAAATTTCACATGTATCCTTCTCTCTCACTCAAAATCATATGCAAGACGCGTAATTTCAATTTGCGGATGTTCCTGAGGAAATTTCTGTACTAAGTGTGGTATGTACATATGTATTTTTCAAATTGTATGTACGTACATACATACATTATATTAATATAGGTTTCTACCTATATGCCAACTTTATATTGAAGTAATTCAGAGCGAAAATTCTGAGAGCCTCTGAACATGATGTTTGCGATAATGAAAATCGACATGCACTCACTCCCAATTTTGCTGATATGAAACCAATGCAGACTGCATGGAAAATGCATACACAATTTCAATGTGGGGCATATGTGTGTACCTGTGACGCTTCGGGGATGGACTTGTCGATGGTTGTTGCAGGTGACAAAGCATATGACATGAAAACGAGGTCCCCGGGATTGATTTTATATTCATTCGGCAAGAGGAAGTACACCACCCATTATAGCGGCTATATAGTCAGGGATTCATCGGGAGGGTGCTTTTTAAACGAAAGCACACAAACAATGTTAAATTTTCTTTCCATACACGGCTTTTCTATGCAATTTCACTTGCACACCATATAGTTCAACTTTTAAGGGTGCTATGTATTATTCCATAATGCCTTCTGGAAGAATACTCAGTCCGTGTAATTTTCATCATTGAAAATTTATCGTTTGCTCTTGCTGATGCAAGAATAGATATTGATTTTTTCTACACACACACAAACTACATATTCACCACCTTTTGCAATGAGAAGATGCACAAGACAGCTAAATGGTAGGAGGAGTGCACGTACATATGTGTATGTATATGTTGTGTATAAAAATGAATTATTATATATCCCATCTATACTTCTATGTAGGTATATACATTTTCCAATGGAGGCTGTTTGGAGAGGCAAAGAATCGATAACGAAATATCAAACATGCTTGCATCTCTCTTCGACATTCCTTTCCTACAATTCCCAATTTATCTATACAAAATGCAAATTGAGAATTCCAGGAGGAGTCAGATGAAATACGTATACGTATGCGATCAGAAGCAATCAATGATGATAAATTGCATGACAATTTTCTATGAAATATAGATTGTACAAAGTCTAATGTAAAATGTAATAATTGACGTATTTTTATTTTATTTGCTCTCTTCTATACTTCAGGGTATATCCACCACAAAATATTAAATAGTTCGTTAGAAATTTATAAGAGTTGAATTAATCGTTTTAGGGTTGTTCTAAATATTGTAAAGTTCATAATATTTTGTAAGAATCAGTTATTCTGTACATAGATTGGTTAAAGCTATGAACTGATATGATATGATTGCAGACAAACTAGGCGGACGGAGTAGGTACTATTTGTATAAGATGACCGCAAAATTTATTCAAGAGCTTCCGAAAAAAAAAACGAGAACCGCGATATTACATGTACTTCATCATACAAGCACTGCACTGCACATTCTCAACTTTTGTATAAAGCTATCCAAAAAATATAAAATTTATAAAAGATTTATAAAAGAAAAAAAAAAGTTTGGAAAGTACGTCTTACGATTCAAAAAGTTCACTATCTCGTTCCAATTCATTCTCGCTATATTAATATGCTGATGTAATGATGAGGGTAATATGAATGTGTGAAAAAGGCGATGACTCTTTCGTTTTCCTCTTGACTTCTCACCACCTTTGCACTTTGTGTTGTGGTAAACCAATATTGAGCCATAATATGCAAATTTCATTGAAAATGTAAAAATTTGTCAAGAAAAAAAAATTATGGGGGAGACATAAGAGAAAATCAAACACCTAATTTGTCAAAATCCTCGGTAAAAAAAATCGTGTCAATCACAGAAAACGTCTCTTTTTACATCCTTTTGAAAACTCACCCTCATTGTATCATATTTCTCTGGAAAATTTCGTGAGAACACGAAAATGGATTTTCTTTTAAGCTTTCACCCTCGCTGTGAGCTTTTGAAGCACAATCTATATAAATATTGTACCTTTTTGTCACATTCTTCTCTTGTATAATTTCCACATGTGATATTGAACTTTTCCCTCGGATCTTTGTGCATAACTCGAAGAAAATATTCAAAAGAGATCCTTTTGACAGGATAAGATATACATATTCTCCGCTTTCTTTTCTTATAAGAATATTTTATCTTAAATATGGTTGACTTTGTGTGTGATTATTTTATCTTGAAATTGAAATGCATTTTCTCTTTCTTAATAAAATTCAGTCTTTTTGCCTCCTTATTCTTTTATATATCTCTAAGAAGATATGCGATGTTTTTATATGTCAAGACAATGGAGAATGGCAGGAAACTGTCGCCATGACGAAGACGGAAAGAGACACGCCATCTTTCTTGTCCGGTTCACCCTCACACATTTTTTGCCCACTGTTGCTTCATACCCATATAGCCACATATATAACAAATCTAAATGATTGGGTGGCCTGTATATACGCAAAGTTTCTCCCATGGGAGTCACAGACACTGGCAATTATTGGCATAACGGGCGCCATAATTTTATGCTCCCCCGTGGAGTTCTCTTCTCCGTCATTTTCTATGTGAACCTTGACAGCCTAAGGGAGGTTTGGGTGTCCGCCCTCCGGTAACGGGGGGAGGGAGGACTTTTGTGGTGTCATTACACCACAAATTTCATCGCCCATTGCCCACCTCCGGGGTCACTTGAACCAAAGTATTCTAGGGCAAGATAAGCTAGTGTGTTGTATATGCGGTAAGGTGACTTTGTGACTCAAAGCATGTGACAAGAAAGCTCCGATTTCTTACGAAGAACGATATGCTTGGATGGCAATAAAGTAGAACAGCTGTGTGTTTGCCATCTCATCCACTTAATTAATAACTCCACTTGGCATTCGCACTACTTCTATCATTATCATCCCCGTCATCCCTAAGCATCGTCACGGCCTTCAGGTGTATTAAATAAGGGGAGTAATCGGGGCATGAGAGTGAAGTGAGCCAAATGGAAAAACACAGAAGTGGGACGAAGGAAGGAAAGTTGTAGGGAGGAAAATTAACGTTCATCCCATGAAAAACTATATATACATGTATGTAGGTTTGGCATGTACGAAATGACAATGCTCTTACCCGTGCTATTGAATTGCCTTCCGGGAACTCAATCTGTTTACTCAAACCCACCAGTACGATGACAAAACGTATATTTGCTAATATGCATTAGTTTTGCAAAAAGATAGAAATAGCATGATTTCTCAAAACAAATTGAAAGATGATGTGCTTCATGACACTTTTGTTGAATAAACTAATTTTTTGAAATAAAAATAAAAATGAGATTGTTTTTTACCTTTTTTTACTTCTACAATATTTTTTATGGGACGAAATTAGTTAAAAGTAAGAAAAGTTGGAAAAGTTAAATTAACTAAAAGCTCAGAAAAAACGAATTTCTCATTTAGTTTCTCATTAAAGTTTTTAGAAAACTATTTAATTTTGCATTATTCCTTGAAGCAGAGAAATTATTTTATCCAAGTTGTCTAACTTCCCTTAACCTTTTTCTCAGTGAATTAAAAACAAAGGAAACTCGACTTTTGTCACATATGAATATTTTAATTACATTCTCCTATATGGAATACGTTGTTAATTTGATGGCCGAAGCTTATTCAAATAAATTTATCAAAAATATGCTGAAATTTTAATCCCTAATTGCGAGGATATCATAGCGTGACATTTTTTTACATAAAACTTTTACATATTATACATAATGTATCTACACTCTATTTATATTATATAATGTACATAATTTAGTAATTTTGAATTATCTATATTAAATTCTAAGAATCTCTCTATTTCTGCAGACCTCTGAAGGAAAAGTTCAAATTAATTCAGAACATCGTCAACACCCCGCGTATCCCAAAACACTCCACCTTACGGTAGCTGTTTTTTTTTTTAAAATTTTTTCTGGTTTAGTTCATGTTTCATATTTCCTGAATCGCTTCATGAATTTAATGTCAAAATCACAAAATTACATATTCGCACTCTTTTTAACATTATGTACATACATATGTATTGTCTGTAAAACGCATAATTATTCTCTGTGGATCAAAGAGTGGGAAGTAAATAAAAAGCCTGGAACAAAAGCACATCACAATGCTTCATGATGAACTTTGCCACCTTCCTCCGAAGAGTTTTGAAGTGGTGGATAGAGAAAATGGCAAAATGTTGGAAAAGAAAAAGTCAATGAAATGTGCAAAAACTCAAATTGAGAGCTTTCTGAAGAAGTATGTATATTTGCATCATCAGCGTATATGTACCCCTGATCCTCCTGAATCATTGATGAGGATACGATATCTTTTTTTTTTACCATTGATTCACTCATGGACATATTTTATTGCAATGTCGCTATATAAATTATTTGACATAATAGCCCATTAAATTGCTACTCTGACATCACACGTCTAATTAAAGTGCTTTGTGATTGAAGGGATCATAAAGCCGCGTTATTGCATTGTAAATCTCTGTGAAGATTGGGGTGATTGTGCGAAAATGGCGATGTGAGTTATAACTCAAATAATGGTTGTTAATTCATGTATTTTACGTTAACGATATACTGTTTTAAAGTCTCGAACATTGCTTTATAAACGATAAAGTAAATAACATGTATATTCCCTTTAATGTCGAATATTTTTGGGATAGAGCTTCATCAATACATGTTTAAGAATAATTAAATAAATTATACAAGTTTATTCAATTTCTTAGTTTCATTGCATGACAGAATGTTTCGAGAAAATTTTATATTTTTTAAAGATTAAATTAAATTTTTTTTTTACTCAAAACTTTAAAAAGAATCTGGATTTTGTAAAAAAAAAATGTAGAAAATTAAAATATATATAGAAATATTTTAGGTATTGGATATAATATAAAATATTGAAAGTGTATGAGGATATGTATATCCATTTGAAATTGCCGAGTATATTATTACATATTACATACGAGGTAAATTGTCGCTTCACTCTAATTTACCTCGCCCCGCTTCGCGGGGAATTTTTGCGCTTCGCGCAAATTTTAGAGGGAGAAAGGAATTGTGATAAATTGAAATATATATTGGTAACAACCGCCTGGTATCAGGAGTCTCTGTACCAAATTTCATCACGATCGGATCAACGGTGTAGAAATGCATAGTTGTACAGACACGAAATCCTTTCTTTATTATATAGAGAAGAAGAGAAGATGGGCCACGCAAAAACTTTCAACAGATATTACAAAGGGAAAAAGTGAATTTCACACAACATTTATGGCGCCGAATTCAAAAAGTAGTCAAAAAAGCATGAATTTTATATGGGGGCTATGTGAAGGGGGGCTCTGGGGGGAAAATGAATGCCGTTGGTAAAAACCGCCTGGTATCAGTAGTCTCTGTACCAAATTTCATCACGATCGGATCAACGGTATAGAAATGCATAGCTGTACAGGAACGAAATCCTTTCTTTATTATATAGAGATGTATGTTTTAATCAATTAATTTTTAAGAACGACTTTTAAAACCACCCGTTCTTTGATTACAATTTTAAGAATATTTAGAATTGCCCATAAAAATAACTCAAGTTTAAAATCTCAAAAATTTAAACCCTCATCAGTCCTCAAAGTGAAATAAACATTTTCTATTCAATGGAAATTTTTTTTTATAAATTAAAATTTTAGGGTAAATTGTGATAGAATAGGATCAACAAAGGATTAAAGAAAAGTTCATCACAGCTAAATTTATTTTTAAATAGAATAAATTATTCAAAGAGAAAAGTTGTAGTGCTGAAAATAATAAGAAAACTGTTCTATTTATAACTTTACTTTATTTTAAATTGTTTAATTGGAGATCATTGCAAAATACCTCATTGCAATGATTATAGTGTTTTAGATTGAGCTTCTAATTAATTATTGTACGAACACAGCATGTTGCTTATAAAATAAAATTTCTATACACTCTTGTTTCAACATATGTGCTGAATCCTGAATGAATTTTGGACACAACACACTGCACAGCACATATTACATGCTTATATGTATGCTGTTGTACACAAATGAAACTCATATCTTGTCCTTAATTGCAACTGTATCAATAAGAATATCTCTCATGAAAATTTTAAAATTTACAAACCACAAAAACATTACGTTCCTCCAATGTTGTACGCAATCAACACGTAAAGTCTACACGATTTCTTTTTGTGTACACACACGTGATTATTTGTATATATGAAGTATCCAAAAATATTTCATTGATCATTTGGTCATTAAACTTCTCAGCAAAATACCAAAAAGAAAACAAACATCCACATTTATAGCCCAATTCTTTTTAGTTTCCAAGAAAAGCGACTTTAACCATCATAGTGGGAGGTTTAAAGTAGACTAAACGATATCAATTATAATCCCATGAGTTTAGAAAGCAGCTTTCCTTGTTGACCAAGTCAGCCTGATAAATTCCATTTCGATTGAAATTCCATCTGAAATATTCAATATTCATGCTAAAGTCAATGCCAGTGAGAATTTGAAATTATTTGTGGGGCGAGCCAAAGAGGATCTAATGTATATTATGGGCTTATGTATATGGGAATTTTTAAGCATAGTGTAGGGGGGGGGGCTTAATGTACAAGTGAATTTTTAAATAGGCCACTTGGTGATTTCCTTCATCTTTGCCGAAAACTTGCGTCATTTATTCAAAAATCTTGTTCATCATCATCTATCCTCTGCGTGTGCGGGGAGAGATTGGGATGATTTGCCTCCTCTATAAGCTTTTGGTGTGAAGATAAAGCAAAGAAGAAAACATTTTGATATTCCACTCTGGCATTCTACTAATGCGAGAAGATACTTTGTGAATTACCCTCTGCGAGAATGTCTCTGTTTTCGTGTTGCTTTTTATGCAAGGAAAAGAAAGGAAGACCCACCTCCTTTCTCTTCAATTTTTTTGCACGCGAGAGGGGCTTTTCTTTCTTACACTGAACACAAAATACACCACCCAGAGCTTTTGGATACCATATGGATGGAATGACTCTGGGGAGATTATCTTTCATCATTCATGTGCGTTGGATGTGGCGAAAGGAGGCGGCAACAAGCGGGGAAGAAGTGCGGGAATCAAAAGGAATCAAGATCGAATTTTTCGCGATAATATTCAACCATAGTCCATTTTTGCTTTCTTTTTTATTTTGTGGCTTTCATCGCAGAGTTTTGTGAAGGAGGGAGGGGGGATGAGAGTCACGAGATAGCCTTAAGGAAAACCTCAATTTGAAGGCGGAGAAATGTAATGGGTTTTCCAGGGTGCTGACTGTGAAGCCTCTTGGACGTGATGTGCGAGAATCATCCATCTCGCAAAGAACCATTCAACCCTCCTCAATGATGTACAATTTTCTCATCTATGGTGTCTCGCTGTCTTTTCTCTCAAAGCTCTAAGTACAACAGTTCGTTCAATGGGTACTCCCAACCACCCACCCTTCTCTCATTCCTATAATTTCATTGCTTATGACTCTGTATATGTCAATATAGCATGGGGAGCATACAGATGGCACAAAGACAATCATGCTAAGAAGAGGGCTTCGCAATTCCTCATTGTCTTGATCGGATACAAATTGGAAGCCAGTGATAAACGGCCTGAGGGCTACAGCATTTCGTATTCCACATTGTCTGTTAAGTGCCTTGTACTCTGATCCACTAGTTAAAAATTTAGGCATAACATATTTCTCCCATTCAACCTTATGAAGATTTTAATCATAATTCTCGTTCAAACCGTAAAAAATTGTGAATAATCGTAAATTACAGAATGGTAGGAATAAATTTTTTAAACTTCACTACACGTTTGCACTAATGGTCCTTGACACACAATTATATATGTATTATGTTGAGGACCTAAGCAGCAAGAGAGGGGAATGTTCGAAAGAGACGCAAAAAGTGGGTGTGGTTTTTGAGAAATTATGAGAGATTTTCCTCCTGAAAGCTCACCCCCTTTGATATGTCGGTAACTGTCATCAATTCCGTTTTAATTGCTTTCTGCACCCCTTAGAGAGTGAGTGAGATGCCGAAAGCTCTAGCCAAATTATTTTGTTCTCAAACCTACAGCGAAAATTCATCGCGATCGCTTCGACACCAGAAGCGTTTTGGGGGTGTATTGATGGTAATTAAGGTCAAAATGGAGAGGTTTGAGGGTGGAAAATGTGTCTCCACGTGTGTGAATCTAATTTATGTTAACCCCGCTTCCGTGAAGGCCAAATACAAACTCGAGGCCCTTGGCTCAATTGTAATGTATGTAGGTATAGGACGTATAGGATTTAATGACTCTGAAAATTAATTCATTATTTTTTTTGTGAAAATCCTCAATTTTCGAAACATTTATAAAAATAGAATTGGTAAAATGATTCCTAAAATGCTCTCAAAAAGAAACATTAGCGGACTTTATTCATGCCTAGATGTACAATTTAACTCTCAAACTTTTTTCTTCCTGTCGAATGAATAAGGATTTTCGTTATTTTTTTATGCTGCCCAAATGATAAAATTTTAATCATAATATTGGGTTCTTTTCATTTCACACAGCTTCAAAGTAGTGAATTCTCCTAATGCCCCATCTCCCAAAAAAAAAAACGTTTTTACATGGAGCGTATACCTACACCCAAACTGTGATGCCAAATTGCGGGGATTTACAGGAAATAAGAGGCCTATAAATGAAATGCACAATAATTAATTTGAACAATAAACATGGATAAAAACTAAATTGCCCTCTAAATTTAGCGGTATGTCAACACCCTTGCCAAAAACAGCTGAACAACCCTCAAGCAAAATACGTGTTCCTTCCTTCAAGAACTTTCGTATCCAGCATGAAAGGGAGATGTGCTTGGAAGAAATTTTCAAATGGAGAAAGTTTAAGTTGTTCTTCCAGATTTTGTCCTACATTTTCTTCTTATAAAATTCCGGAATCCTTTTTTCAAACTTGTTCTTAAATTGAGAGTTGATGTATGTGTCTCCATTGACTTTATCAGCTTAAAAATTTCTTTATAAAATCCAGTTAACAAAGTGTAGCAATAAAATTTAATTAAATTGACATATCAACATGCAAAAAAGTTTAATTTTATATTCAGTTGAATTTATGCTAAGCTATGAAAATGCGATTATAAAAATATATAAAATAAAAAATACATACTTCATCCTAAATGTATGGAGAATTAGTACGTCATGCACCATAAGATAACTCATACCGGAAATGGTTTAATTTGGCGTTGAAATATTTCCGCTGTGTATATAGCTAATGTGTTTGCACATGGAGTCAATTCAGGTTGCTATAGTGGAATACTTTTCATGTATATTTACTCGCTTTCACATCTCCTTGTGGAAGAATTCTGACTCATAGAAAGCTCCTTGTAATCTTGGATTATTTCTTTGTATAGTTATTTTCGTATGATAATACATAGAGAGGCTCGTGGGGTATGTGATTTGGCGATAGTCCGCATTTATCTTCTACAAAATGAAGTATCTTTCATTAATTTTTTTTTGCTCTGAAAATAGGTCAGTCAGATACTCCCAAAAATCCCACTTTAGTCAGGCAAATTGGACAGGAAGCAGTGCATAATTGTGAGGATGATATAAGAAATTAATCACCCAATTTTATTGATACGCCTCACTTTCATCGCATGATCTTCTCACAGCACGTCCCCATCCATTGTTCCACATTCTCCTTCATGCGATAAATCGCCCCAAGTGTCCCCTTTACGGGGGTATGTCATTGGATTTGTGCTCGTACGACGAAGGACGCATGTAGCCCAAGGTTGAAGAGAAACAAAATTTGTACAAAATATACATACAGTTCACATAAAAGAAAAATCTTTATTTACGATACTAAACAGATGAAGGAAATGGTTTGCAGATGCTGACAAGTGTTTCTGTCATTTGTACATGAAAAGAAATAACTTTGTATTACAAAATCCATTCTATTGTAGATTTGCTATTAATTTCTTTAAAACTTAAGGTGTGTGTTTTTGAAAGGTTTATTTTGTACTTTGTCTATTTTTGATAAAAGTTCTATAATAGCTTTTAACCACGTTTAACCCCAAAGGATCAGTTTTAAACATTTAGAATCCAACTTAACTAAACTTGTCGTAAATTTATCTTCTTTAAAGAGAATCCTCAATTTGTCTTGTGAAGGCAAACTTTGAACTATAAGGGAAAACCTATTGTCCTCTCAATGTTAGAAGTTTCAATTTAAAAGGAAATGAAGAAAAAAAACTGTTAAAATGTTTACAATAACAGAAAATTATAAAAACTTAAAAGCTCAAGTCAATATAAAAAATTGAAAATAAAAGAAAAAATTAAAATATCAATTTTCAGCATTCACACTATTACATTTCAATGAAACTTTACTGATTAAAAAAAAAGTTCAAATGAACTTTAGAGTTCCTTTTTTTCAACTACAATTTCTAATTGAATGTGCATTTCAATTTGAAATGAATGCATTGTGCAATAAGAGAAACTTTTAAAAGTATTTTTTTCTACTAGTTTAATAACGAAACTATATTATTATTACTGCAATGATAAATTCCGATCTAAATTGAAATATGAAATTCACATTATAATCCACAAATTAAGTATACCTATATAAACACAATATTATTTAAATATATGTATATCTATAGGTATGTATATAATATTGAGAGGTAGGTTAATTGTATTGCGGTTCTATATCACTGAAAGGTTACAACTCAATGGTTTCATTTCGTTCACTTGAGCAACCACATTTTCCCTCAATTCACCCCACAGTACTGGAAGGCCCTAAAATGAACCTCTAGGAAGCCCTATCGCAAAATTTGTTGGGACGGAAGTGTGAGAAGATGGTTGTGGGAAAGCAAGGAAAATGGATAAAGGAGTGATAAAATTCCCCCGCAGACACTCAAGCTTCTGCCGCGCCATGAAAGCTCATAAATATAAAACGGCTGCGTGGATATGTGTGGAAAATTACATTTATGGGGAGCTTTACAGTTGTACCAAAAGCAACAAGAAAACTTTTTGCGCGAGCTCGTCTCCCTGTTTTCTTTATATTTTTTTTTAGAAAAAAGCCATATACTTTATAATACGTTATACATATTTTATAATCTGTTTAGAAAAAAAATTTAAGCTCTGCTCAGAAAAAAATGTGCTTGTTTTAAAATTTATTTTCAATTTTTAAATGATTCGTTTGCAATAAACATAAAATTCACTCTAGGTAAAGAAAAACAACCTTTTGAAATCATTAAAAAACAACTGTGGATAGTTTTAATAAAAATCTTACGACTCAAATGAGAGCATAAATAGCTTTTCTATCTCCGGCATCCTTTTTAAAAAAGTTATGAGTTGAGTAAAAAAGTGAGGGTGATGAATAAAGTGAAAGAATAAGAGGCAACTGACGAGTGAAAAATGTAACTAAATGCTTCAAGCACATTCCACTCCAATAATTTCAATACACTGTGGCAGTAAAGGGAAATAGTTCACATGTGAAATGATGATAATAATGATGATGGTTCGCTTTATAGAGGGTGTCTGTCTGGAGAGGACTCGGTTTGTGATTTATCTCATACCACCATTCTCACGTTTTCCTCTCTCCAAGTGGTGCCACCTTTTCCCATATTGCCCAGCAATCGATTTGGTATAGCATGTTTGGGGACATCCATTCATAACTATTCGGACTCGTCACCAAAACGCCCGGATTTGCGATGGAAAGTGGGCAACCGCTGCTGCATGGGGATGAAATCGAAAATCGGAAATGAATATCCAAATCACAATGAACGAGACACCCTTTGCCATCAACCGATACTGCCGAAAGGACAAAATTTATATAAAAGCATACATATGTATATATTGGAGCTTTACTCATATACATACATACCCATGAGTGAATGTTGTAATAATATGAGATTCATCTCAACTTTTCCACACTTATCTATGTTAGCCGTTTATTTTGAGAGAGATGGAAACATATCTCCATAATGGTATATACAGAATTCTATCTACATACAGTGATTTTTATATAATGTTTATATACCTCTTGGAAGAATAAGTCTGTGGAGAAAATAGGGATAGCACTGTTACTGACATGTGTTCATGTACAATCAAATGGGATAAATAGAATTAGAGTTGAAGAAAAAAAAAAAGAATCATGTGAATTTCCATTAAAAAATTTCCAGTACATAAAAGGAAAGTACATACAGGAAAAGAGGACCGAAAATCATAAATCAGTTAAGGACCTCTTAATCATAGATTCACAGACTTTTGAATATTTTCTAAAGTATATATTTGAAACAGTATAAAAGCTTTCAAATCAAATGTGATTTTATTCAACCCATTGCTTCCTGCCATCCTATTTCATACTACAAAAACTATATACAGTTTCATCTTCTTTTCAAGAAAGCTCAAAACATAAAACTTATTTATTAGGTAGTCTTTATGTGTTGTTTATTTTATTAAAATTATTTTTTACATGAAACTTTTGTCATTTTTTTTACTTTGAAGAAGAAATCGCCTGAGTTGTATTGAAAATGCATAAAAAAAATTATTTACTTATTTTTCCGAGAGATGTTTCACGATCAACATAACGTTTACTTTCCCAGAAATGTATCCAAATCTTTTGAGTCACCTTCTAAAAATAGAAAATTAAATATATTTATCAAATTGTACCACATATATATCAAAAAGGGACTGCGGCTGGAAAATCTTGGTGCGAGAAACTTTTCTATTTTATTCTCTTCAATAGATCCAATATTGTAAAATGTTTGCTTTACAAACACTCCACTTCGCATCTTATCGTATAAAATCATTCTTTCAATCGGATATTGTATATTCACTGGAGCATCCACACCGTAATCCATGGAGTGTAGGGAGGTGGATGCGGAGAAGAGCACACACAGTGGTGGTGATGAAAAATAAAGTAACTTTTCTTCTTTTAAGATCTCTTTCCAATCTCTTATGCTATGGTATACGCAGAAAAGTCCTCTGGCGACTCTTGCGAGGAATTTGCTTATAGATGGGTACGGGGAATAGTCATATATTGTCGACAGTCAATAGAAAAGTGCCCTTTTCATGCTATATATAAGTATATAAAAATTTCCATTTTCTTTCTCTGCAAATGGGCACATAAGAGCTTTCTCAGAAGATAAAGTGAAAGGTGAGTGGTTGGGGGGCAAAATCGATCAGTCTCTCAGAAAAGACAGCACGTTGTGTATGAATATTAGGGGAGGGAAAATTGGGAAAATCACTGCACAACATATGCTCCATTCTATAGTTTTTCTTTGCCTCTATTTTTGCCAGACGCACCACATGGTGCTTTTCCTGGTCTGCTGAACTCCTACCACCACTTGAGCATCCCCTACTGAGATTACTCACACCACCATACCCATGTCCCTCTGTCCATCTACAATGCTCTTTTCTTCAATTTGTACCGCAGGGATACAACCACTCTGTGGTCAATGTTTGCTCGGAATTAACAACCTTGCGATGGGTGGCGCAATAAAAATTGTCCCCGGGAACTTTTCAAAGAAATTTTCGCTTCTGCTTTGGAAACTTTTATATACCACCATTGTAGAAGGATTTTATATAGTAATACAATCTCGGAAGGGATGAAAAAATCCAAGAGTTCCGTACCTTCCTCTTTTGAGGGGAACGTAGATGGCGCGCGGACTGGTGCAAATTCGGGGGTAAGCGAAATGCAAGGAGGACCTTCCTCCCATTCATAAGATCATTTGCTTTCGAGCGCTCATGGTGATCACTTGAAGGGTCGCATGAGCTGAGCGTTTTTTCTATATGGAGTTTTTTCTGTATGAACTTTTTTTTTCTACCTACGATGAGTGGGTTGCAGAAGAGGTGCACAAAAAAGGGCTGAAGGAAGAAAAATGTACACGGAGTTGAGTTCAGATCTTGCAACATTTTTGGTTGTACATTAGTGGGAATGAACAGAAATACATTTTCTTTCCCTTTTGCACAATGAGATCTTCCAAAGTCTCGAAGAACACAAATTTTGTCTTTTCGAGCAAAATTCTGCCTCCAACACGCTAGCTCACTCAACACGAGCTGATATTGCTACTAATGAATTCAAAATTTGCAATAGAAAACTTTTATTTACTTTTTCTTTTAGTTTTTTACAAGTTTTTTCAATCTCTTTTTGAGTCAACTTTGAATCAAAAATTTTCTTTTAAAGGTTAGTAAAATAATAATTTTGAAAACTCCGTGGAAATAAGAGAAAAAAAAGTTGATTAAAAAAAATCAATCAATATTTGGCTATATCAGGATAATATAAATTCTATTTGACGGTTTAACGAAAAAAATAAACACAACTTTTATTTTTTTCAGCGATGTTTCGGCATATTTTTTGTGGCATCTTTAGGATTTATAAGTGTGAAATCGTATGGATCATGGGACAGAAAACTTTATATAATAAAATTAGAAAAAAAATGGGGCTCACGATCTGACGTCTGGGGCTGGGGCAAATTAAATCAATTTGCATATATGTTTCTCTGCAGGATTACCGAAAGGCAAGATATTTTCCTCGATAGGTCAATCTTATACGATATTTTCTGTCCTACAATTTTTTAGGCCATTTGAGGGAATATGAGTTTTTGAGCTTTTCCTATCTTTCCACTTTTGCTTTTCGTGAAAGTCGACGGATAAATATAGTCACCGGTGGGGTAAATTAAGTTGATGGTATTTTCCGGCTTTAGAAATGATTTTTCACCTAAAATATTAATTGCAGTCTCTAATCTAACCTCTCATCTGTTAATCCGTTACAAATCCGTGATGTTTTAACCACTAAAACAGAGAATTATACAAATTTATTAACCATGACATTTTTCGAATGGAAGGCTAGAAAATATCTATCTTAATATATAAAGCTGAAAAGTTTGTTTGTTTGTGGCACATGAACTCCTCCGAAACGGCTGGGCCGATCTTTATGAAATTTGGTATGCGGAGAGGAGTTCAATACGAGTTGCAAGCGCTATATGGGATTCCGCTCCAACCCCCCTTTATAGCGCCCTCACAGAAAAATTGATTTTTCCCATTTTCTACCTGCTGAAGGGTCAGATAACGGGATTTTTTTATTTTAAAAATTTTTCAGGGTACCGTATTATTCATCCCCCTTACTAATATACGCCCCTCTTTTATACCTTAAAATGGAGTTTGCTCACATGTGATTGGGGGTTCGGGTTGACTAGTTCTATATAATAAAGAAAGGTCTGTTTGTTGGTAATCGTCCTGTCTGTACAGCTATACAAATCTACACCGTTTGTCCGATCGCGATGAAATTTGGCACAGAGGCTCCCTATATCAGGCGGTTTCGAGTGGCCGTATTCATTTCCCTCCAAACTCCCTTCAAGTAGCCCAATTTTAGCTAATTTTTACCAATATGTTAGGAATTCTTTTGAATCTCTATTCATTAATATGTTCCGCCACAATTAATTTTTATCAAAAACTTGCGCGAAGTGAGGCGAGGTAAATTAGAACGAAGCGACTCCATACTATTTACATTACTGACTGAATTCGCCACAAGTGACATGTCCAGGTTAAAATAATTATACAAAGAAATCCCTTTAAGTTAGTTAAAAACACTCATGCATTTCGTATTCTGCACTACCCAGCTAGTGAAGAAATATTGAAAAGGCTTCAATTTGTAAGGGACGACCGTAGGCGAAATGTATTTTTTATTAAAAGGCGGATTTTCGGTCTCTCACTCGGCTAATTAATTTTTTTTTTTATTTCCGGCCAACGTTTCGGACTATTTAAGTCCTTCCTCAGGGCCTACAACAATATAAAAGATACATAAGACTCAAAAAGACCTTCATGACATTATTTTCTTACAAGTAATAGACAAAATTAACCACGTCAAGAAATAACAAAAAATCACTACATCCACAACACAACTCTCCGAGTGAGAGACCGAAAATCCGCCTTTTAATAAAAAATACATATTGAAAAGGCGTTAAAATAAAAATATTTAAGAATACCTAATTCTTTCTTAACACTCTAAAAGAACTTTTTTAGGCCTCAAAGTTTTCTTTTTATTCTTAAAAATGATCTGACAATCTTTTCAACATAATGATGCAGTCGATGATCTACTTCAAATATCTCAATTAATGAATTCTAAATTCCGAGCAACAAAAAATCACAGCTAATATGCCGAGACATCGCTGAAAATTATAAAAAGTTGTGTTCATAGAATAGAAAATAGATTTTCTTTTATTTTATTATTTTTTAATAGAAAAAGTTTCTATTATTCTGGTGTAGCCAAATATTAATTAATTATCTTATTTTAATCAATTCAATTTCATTTTTTGAATAATTATTTTTTTTTAAAAATATGTTTTTTTTTTCAAAACTTACATTTCTACAGAGTTTTCAAAATTATTAATTTACTAACCTTTATAAGAAAATTTTTGATTTAAAGTTGACCCTGTTGGCGCATTCCCGCCAACAAAAATGAGAGTGCGCCGCCGCGCGGGAATTTCGGAGTGGAATATGGTAACCCTAACGGCGGAAAGGGACCAAACTTCATGCTAATATCTTTTTTTTCACCCTGTCACTCTCTCTTCCGCTAAATCATAAAGGGAAAAAGCCACGCGAAAGTTTTCTCGGCAAAGAAAAGTGAAATATTTAAATTAAACTAAAGTTTATTGTGAAAAAAAAACCCGTGTTTTCCTTCCTTCGCACCGGGTGCCTTCATCGGCAAAATATTCGCGCATTGTCTAGTGTCGGATACGCAGTTTTTCCGCGGCAGAAAAAATTTTTTTGTTCCGTCGACCCGGAAATATTCTAATAATTAACATCTTTGTCTTACCGTGCAACTCCAGGTAGACGCCCTTTGCTGTTGAAGACTTGGCTATCCACACTGACCATCTTTGTCTTACCGTGCAACTCCAGGTTCGTGACTTACCATTTTTTGTTCCGTCGACCCGGAAATATTCTAATAATTAACATCTTTGTCTTACCGTGCAACTCCAGGTAGACGCCCTTTGCTGTTGAAGACTTGGCTATCCACACTGACCATCTTTGTCTTACCGTGCAACTCCAGGTTCGTGACTTACCATTTTTTTGGCCCTCCGATCCTTGGACAACAGGATTGTCCTTTGCCAGCGATAACCTATGCCAGCCATGGAACGCAGAGTCACCCTGAAAGGCCATGTGTCTCGCAAGGAGGCACGTACGGCGGAGATTGTCAAGGACTTGGAATGTGGGAATGCTTCGGAGGTCAGCACGATGCTCACCCAGCTTCAGACTTACGAACCACAGCTGATTGAGATCCACCATACTATCCTCAAGGAGTATGGTGATTCAGAGGCTGAAACGAAGGAACATGAGGATTTGATGGCCCGCATACACCGACTTGAGAGGGACCTTAGAGTTGTCTTGCGAGAGTATCAAAAGGAGGTTCCCCAAGCCGCTTCAGGTCGAGAGCCGTCTCCATTGCCGATTATATCCGATGCTCCTACAGAAGGACGTCCGCTCCACACCGGAGCTATTCCCAAGATCCTCCAGCCATCTCTGCTGGACCACCTGGACAGTGAGCCCCCCAATCTCCATCCAGGCATTGATGTAGGATTACCCCCTACGCCAGGAAAAACCACGCTTGAATCCGCCCTAGCTTATCTCATGGAGCACCAGGCGAAGGCGGAAGAGCGTACCCAAAGAATGTTTGAGCATTTCCGGGAGTCTTTGGGAAGTCCGCGCAGTGGAAGCGTCAGCCCCCATGCAGCTGGTGAGTCCTTCCACTGCAAGTTGCCAACGCTGACGATCCCTGAATTCAATGGAGACCATACAGCATGGTACAATTTTAAGGACATGTTTGTCAGCATCGTCCACCAGAATCCTCGGCTTTCCAACATCCAACGCTTGCAGTACCTTATGACTGCAGTCACCGGAACTGCCAAGAGACTTGTGGCAAACATTTCCCTCACCGACCGCAACTACATCATTGCATGGAATGCGCTCTGTGCTCACTATGATGATCAGCATGCCATCGTACATCATCATGTCGAGAAGTTGAACAAAATGGCAGCTGTGTCTACCCCCACGGTATCAAATTTTACTGACTTGTACACCACTACTAGTTCAGTATTGAATTCGTTGGATGCACTTGACCAAACCAACCGGGATCCGTGGATAATTTACTTGCTGCTGTCCAAGCTAGACCATGAGAGCAAAGTGTTGTGGTCTCGAGAGGTAGGCAGCCGCCAGCCTACTCTCTCTCGATTCATGTTGTTCATGAAGGATAGACTCCGTTCCCTTGAAGTATGCCAAGCGACCCCTGGCCCGAAGCCCGCCGAGCATGGAGGCAAGGGAAACACAGGGAAGCCTCCCCAGAAGTCAGGGAAGTCCAATGTACTGGCCGCCACGGCCGAATCAGCGTGCCCCGCATGCAAAGCCACTGATCACCGGGTATTCAAGTGCCCGAAGTTCTTACGGATGTCACCAGCGGATCGTCTGGCTCTCATCCGTGAAAAGGGGTTGTGTCGTAAATGCCTGGTCAGCACCCATATGACGAAAGACTGCTCATTTGGGACGTGTACGACCTGTGCTGGGCACCACAACAAGCTGTTACATGAGGCTTTTAGACCGAATGCCCCACAGCCGGCCACAGGTGCGAAGGCACAAGAGAAGACGCAGCCTGCGATCCCACCGAGTGTCACCACTCCGCCTCAGACCAACGACAAGAAAGAAGAAGCAGCTGTGTGCTCATCGCTGACTGAATCATCAGCACCAAGGAAGATTTTCTTAGAGACAGCGGTAGTGCACATTCTGGATAGACATGGCGTTCCTACCCAATGTCGCGCCTTGTTGGATTCCGGCGCTCAAGCCAATCTGATGTCGCAGTCCCTATTCCAAAAACTTAAGCTCCCAAAGTGCATCTCCACTTTATTCATTGGGGGGGTTGTAGATGGGGGGACTAAGGCAAAATACCAAACCGAGTGTACTGTCCGATCACTCCATAACTCGAAGTACTTCTCCATGACTTGTCAGGTCGTGCCTTCCATCCTCCAGCAGGATATCCCAAATTGGTGTGTCAGTCCAGCATCGGTTCCCATACCAGGCTATATGGAACTGGCTGACCCAACCTGGCACGTTTCGCAGCCAATTGACCTGCTCATTGGCAACGAGTTCTACAATGATGTGGTTTCCGGGAAGATGCTCAGACTCGGGGCTCAATTACCTGTGCTGAAAGAGTCCGTGTTTGGGTGGCTCATCTCGGGACCGTGCACAGTCCCACCGGCAGAGCCTGCTGCCCCTCAAGTTGTGGCAGCTACCACGCTGTCATCCATAGATACTTCAATCAGGAAGCTCTGGGTCACAGAGCAAGTGGAGGCCCCACGCAGCACCTGCCCAGACCATATTGCGGCAGAAAAGATTTATAAGGAAACCACTACCCGGGACGATACTGGCAGGTATGTGGT
Organism: Lutzomyia longipalpis; assembly: GCF_024334085.1. Classification (NCBI taxonomy): domain Eukaryota; kingdom Metazoa; phylum Arthropoda; class Insecta; order Diptera; family Psychodidae; genus Lutzomyia; species Lutzomyia longipalpis. The sequence goes on from NC_074708.1 coordinate 21,222,510, forward strand.
CCACCTCCCTCTGAAGCCCAATGTCGACAGGCTACACAACAACCTGTTCAATGCATCTCGTCAACTGCTTAGCCTTGAGAAACGGTTGGAGCAAAATTCAGAACTCAAGGCCCAATACCATGCAGCGATGCAGGAGAATCTGGATTTAGGATTCTTCGAAGAGGTTCCGCCTGACGAGATGCACCGCCCTTCCTATTATATGCCGCATCACTGTGTGGCGAAGATTTCGGGAGCATCGATCAAAATCAGGATCGTGATGAACGCCAGTTCCAAATCTCTGACCGGACTGAGCTTCAACGATGTCACCATGATCGGTCCCACGGTGCAGCCCGATATTGTGACCAACCTTCTGAGATTCCGGGAACACCAATTTGCCTTTTCTTGCGACATCAAGAAGATGTATCCACAAATTCTGATCCATCCGCCCCACCGTGACTATCTCCGAATCCTTTGGAGGTTCGATACCAATGAACCAATCAAGCATTACCGGGCAAGAGGAGTGTGTTTCGGCGTAAGCTCTTCTCCCTTTCTTGCCACCCGGACGTTGATGGAGCTGGCAGAGGTAGCGTCAAAAACCCATCCACTCGCCAGTGAGCTTCTCCGGAAGCACTTCTATGTGGATGACTGCCTGGCATCTGTGCGGACGCTTGAGGAGGCTCAGCGAGCTGTCCAGGAGCTCACAGAATTGTTAGCCACGGCAGGAATGTCCCTGTCAAAGTGGAATGCCAGCCACTCCTCCATCCTGCCACAGTCCTCTGCTGAGGATGTCCTCGATGTCTTACCTGATGCGTCCGCCACTCTTGGCATGATCTGGCAAAAGGCTCAGGACCGACTGTCTTTCAAGTGGAAGCGTGAATCTCCATCCGTGCACACAAAACGGGTGGTCCTCTCAGTGCTGGCTTCTCTTTACGACCCGCTGGGTCTATTGGGACCAGTGGTCATCCTCGGAAAATTACTTATGCAAGCAATTTGGCAAATGAAGATCGGCTGGGATGAGCAAGTTCCAGAACCCATACTTGGCAAGTGGCTGAATCTCCTAGCATCCCTCCCCAGCGTTCAGGACATCTCAATTCCCCGCTGGATATCCTTTTCAATACAGTCCACTATTCGGGAGGTTCATATATTTGCTGACAGCAGCAATGTTGCGTACGGAGCTGTCGCCTACTTGGTGACTGGGGACTCCCAGACGCAGCGGATTTCTCATCTCATGGTCGCCAAATCCCATGTGGCGCCGACTGAACCAACCACAATTCCCAAATTGGAGCTATGCGCTGCATTGCTCGGGGCCAAGTTGCTCAGTAAAATCCGAAGTTCCATTGAAGTCACCGATTACCACATGTGGTCTGACTCCACAAGTGTGTTAGGACAAATACGCTCCAAGAAAATGAAGCTTGAACCATATTTCCTCAACCGTGTCACCCAGATTCTAGCACTGACGGACGCGGAAAAATGGCACTACGTTCCTACTGCTGTGAACCCGGCTGACATCATCTCCAGGGGGATGTACCCCCATGAATTAAAGGAATCCAATCTGTGGTGGCATGGCCCCGAATTTCTTACAATGGAGGTTGAGGCGTGGCCACGTGATCCATCCCGCAATGAACCTGAAACTGCTGAAGTTCTTGCGTTGTCCGCTGCACCCGCAGTAGAGGAGAAGCACCCTTTGGATTCCATTCTCGCCAGTTCGAATGACTACCGGCGTATCCTACGAGTTGTTGCATATGTCTTCCGATTTCTCTCTGCCATTCGATCCAAGCCACGGGAGAACGGACCCATCACAGCCAGTGAACTGGACCATGCAGAACAAACACTCGTGAAGTTCACTCAGGATGTGCATCTGAGTGAGTTGGGGAATGCACTTGCAGACGGTTCCCTGTACCGAACTGGGAAACTCAAGCCGCTCCAAGGGTTGAGTCCCTTTCTGGACCACCTCGGTATTATCCGGGTTGGTGGCCGCCTTGATGAAGGGGCGGAATCGTATGACTTCAAGCACCCAATGCTTGTGCCCAAATCACGTCTCGCCTATTTGATCGCTCTTCATGTACACCAAGACCAAATGCATCCAGGACCCCAATTGCTACTTGCCTTAGTATCACACAAGTTCTGGCTCCTCGGTGGTAGGAGACTCACTCGCTCAGTGTCTAGAAACTGCGTGGTGTGTTGGCGACAGCGACCCACAATGCTTGCTCAGCGGATGGGCAATCTCCCTACAGAAAGGATCAGCTACGAATCTGCATTCGCGGTATGCAATGTAGATTTCTGTGGGCCAGTGTTGACCAGACCAGCCTACAAGAGAGGGGGAGTATCCTACAAGACATACATTTGTGCCTTCGTATGTAGCGCCACAAAGGCGGTACACCTCGAGGTTCTGGGAGACATGACCACCAGCTCGTTCCTTGCGGCTCTTACCCGCTTCTGCAGCCGCCGTTCAGCCCCGCGGAAGATTTTCTGTGACAATGGAAAGAATCTGGTTGGAGCCGATGCAGCACTCAAGAAGCTATTCCACGATCTCCAATCCCAACCGCAGATGCAAAATGAATGCTCCAATAGAGGGATCACCTTCCAATTCATCCCGCCTAGATCTCCCCATCATGGCGGCCTCCATGAGGCCGCAATCAAGTCTCTAAAACATCATTTACGACGGGAGATTGGTATGACAATTCTGACATTCGAGGAGCTCTCTACCGTCATATCCCAGATTGAGGCCATCCTCAACAGCCGGCCACTGACGCCCCTCCCAGCGGGCCCAGATGAACAACCAGCTCTTTGTCCAGGGCATTTCACCGCACTGAAGCCACTGGTGATGATGCCGTCTCAGGACTTCACAAACATCAACCCAGGCCTACTCACCCGGTGGCAGTTGTGCCAGAAGCTCCTGCAGCATTTCGCAATTAGATGGAAGAAGGAGTATTTGCAAACTCTTCAGAGGCGCAACAAGTGGACAAAGGAAGAGGAGAACATTAAGCCAGGGGATGTTGTGCTTATCTCTGAAGACGACATGCCACCCTATGCCTGGCCACTGGCTATTGTGGATCAGGTTCACCCTGGAAGAGACGGAAGGTGCCGCGTTGCAACAGTGCGCACGGCGAAGGGAGTATACACCAGGGCAGTGCAGAAACTCTCCAAGTTGCCCATTGATGAGGGATTACCACCCTCAGGTTCCTCCCCCCCCAGCATGTTGGCGCATTCCCGCCAACAAAAATGAGAGTGCGCCGCCGCGCGGGAATTTCGGAGTGGAATATGGTAACCCTAACGGCGGAAAGGGACCAAACTTCATGCTAATATCTTTTTTTTCACCCTGTCACTCTCTCTTCCGCTAAATCATAAAGGGAAAAAGCCACGCGAAAGTTTTCTCGGCAAAGAAAAGTGAAATATTTAAATTAAACTAAAGTTTATTGTGTGGGCCTGGGGTGCAGTGGATAGAGCGCTTGATTGCGCATCCAAAGGTCGCCGGTTCGAATACAGAACCCGGCAACGCGCCCCATCCGCCAACGTGCAATTAGATCACGTTGACCGGTTGGATCAGGAGATTGATACACTCCTATCCGTAAAATGGCCCACACGTGGTAGTATCTAGCAAGGCCGCCCACTACTTCTCCGCAAGGAGAACAACAACATCATATAGGGTGGCCGGCCCTGTTCCTATATGGGACGTAGCGCCAAAATATTTTTTTATTATTATAAAGTTTATTGTGAAAAAAAAACCCGTGTTTTCCTTCCTTCGCACCGGGTGCCTTCATCGGCAAAATATTCGCGCATTGTCTAGTGTCGGATACGCAGTTTTTCCGCGGCAGAAAAAATTTTTTTGTTCCGTCGACCCGGAAATATTCTAATAATTAACATCTTTGTCTTACCGTGCAACTCCAGGTAGACGCCCTTTGCTGTTGAAGACTTGGCTATCCACACTGACCATCTTTGTCTTACCGTGCAACTCCAGGTTCGTGACTTACCAGACCCAAAAGGTGATTGAAAAAAACCTTTAAAATTTTTTTTATATAAATAGTAAAAGTTTTCTATTGCAAATTTTGAATTCATTAGTAGCAATATCAGCTCGTGTTGAGTGAGCTAGCGTGTTGGAGGCAGAATTTTGCTCGAAAAGACAAAATTTGTGTTCTTCGAGACTTTGGAAGATCTCATTGTGCAAAAGGGAAAGAAAATGTATTTCTGTTCATTCCCACTAATGTACAACCAAAAATGTTGCAAGATCTGAACTCAACTCCGTGTACATTTTTCTTCCTTCAGCCCTTTTTTGTGCACCTCTTCTGCAACCCACTCAACGTAGGTACAAAAAAAAAGTTCATACAGAAAAAACTCCATATAGAAAAAACGCTCAGCTCATGCGACCCTTCAAGTGATCACCATGAGTGCTCGAAAGCAAATGATCTTGTGAATGGGAGGAAGGTCCTCCTTGCATTTCGCTTACCCCCAAATTTCCTTAAAAAGACCTCATGCGCCATCTACCTTCCCCTCAAATGAGGAAGGGCCGAAACGATTTTGGCACTTTCGCCCTTCTTTGTAATACTAGGTCTTATATAGCAAAGATACCACCCAAGCACAATGTGGGACAACATGCTTTTCGTTCCACACTGTTAATATAGCGAAAATTGCAATATATATAGATATATGTATATGTATTCTCTATTTATGTACATAAAATATACGTACACAGAATATTTTCACTATATACTTTTTTTATATGTATGTACCATAAAGTAATAAATATAGTTTTAACGGGCAACCAAATTTGTGCTGTACTGATGGTACAAACTTACAATAAAAGTTCTACTTATACATGTAGATATAATTGTAGTTTAATTCTTCAACCAGAACAATCGTTTGAAAGTTTGACATAAAATGTTGTATTCCTCTACAGGAGCATTAGCTTAGCAATGTAAAATAAATTTTATCACAATGATCAAAGTTTTGTTTGTGATGAATTGATTGAATGAAAATACCTCGAGTGTTTTTTTAAATATAGACTTCGTTGTGAGCCTCTGTATAAAATACATATATGTATATTTTCTTTCCTACTTCACGCAAAAATTGTGCTAAATTGGAATTTTCTTTACAAGTTCAGATCTTAAGCGTCATATTGAATCAATTTATATTAATACGACAAAATGCCATGGCGGTCCCCCTCTTTACCATTGGGGGGAGAGCTCTTTTTTTTTTTTTAATTAAAACTGATTTTTAATTGGAATTATTAGGGAAATCATCTTGGAGTTTTCACATTTTTCGCCATATTATTCTTTCTGTGTTGGGATTTCACAAATTTGAATTTATTATGTTGAGTGTAAAAACTCATTCCATGTTTTGGGCAATTTTGTCGCTTTAGCATGAAAAATAGCATGGATGGAACAGTATAAAGCGAAAGAACGGTAAGTAAAACTTACGGGCTGTGATTCTTTCTTTGTCAGTGAAATGTGAAATTGACGGAAAATTGAGGATGGGAAAATTTTGAGGAAGGCTTTCTCGCGCACCGAATCACAGCCAACGCGCAGATAATTTGTGAGAAGCCTTAATCGTGGGCGTTGGCTGTGATTCGGTACGCGAGAAAGCCTTCCTCAAAATTTTCCCATCCTCAATTTTCCGTCAATTTCACATTTCACTGACAAAGAAAGAATCACAGCCCGTAAGTTTTACTTACCGTTCTTTCGCTTTATACTGTTCCATCCATGCTATATTTAATTTTTATCTTTGCAGTTTATATATATTTATCTTTGCATTTTTATATGTATATATAATGTATATATCTATGCATTTATATATATTTTACTTTACTTTTATATGTGTATATATAAAACGCCCCGCTTCGCGGGACGTTAGACTTATGCGACTCAAGATATGACGTGTAAACTTTAAAACGCGATATCTCCGGAACGGTTACATAGATTTTCTTCATTTTTGAAATGATGAAAGATATTATAGCCAGCTATAACATATAAAAATTTGAAGCAATTCTATAAAGCGGTGCTCGAGATATTCATCGAAAACTCATCGAAAATTTTGTTTTCGATTTTAGCGCCACTTGCGGTCATTTTTTGAACTTGCAATGTTCCGAGCAGTTGTAGGGCTCATTAATATCTTTCATTTGAGCCCGAGTTGATCAAAATCGGTCAAGCCGTTCTCGAGTTATGGCCGATTTTCGATGAAAAGTTGTGGCGGCCATATTGGCTAAACGGCTTGGCCGATTTTCAAAAATAAGGTATCGTTGGAAAGGTCTTGGTGGCCCCTACAACATATCAAAATTTCAGATTTTTAGCTATTACAGGGGCTGAGATATAGCGAAAACAAAATTTGACAGTTATTCAAAATGGCGGACGCGGGGGTGGGGGGTTGGATTTGACTTCATAATCGGATGTCTTCCACCCGATATATGAACTTTGCCGTTGACCGCAAGTCTCTATCTATTACCGTTCTCTTGTAATTTAGCGAAAGGTTCCGGACGGACGGCCGGACGGCCGGACGGCCGGACGGAAAAATTTTTGGCGCATACGTTTTTTGGAATGTGGGGACCCTAATTCGTGCTCATCCCAAGTTTGAGCCCGATCTGACGACTTTGCATTTTACAGTGTACACAGAAGCTGTGCTTCTTTGAAGAAAGAATCACAGCTAAAAATCCGACGTAATATTTTAATTAATTTTGCATTAAGTTTCTCATTTTAGTAATTTTTTTCTCTAAATATTGCATTAAATAAAAAAAGTATTTCAAGCAGCAAAAAAAAAGAATAAAATATTGTCAGACTTTCTATTTTCAATTAGGATAAGCTGCCTAAAAGACAATAAAAATATTTGCTTAGAAATATGTACAAACAATATGACGTAACCATTGTGCATACATTTTGTCTTCTTTTTATTAAATAAAGCATTTATGTTAATACTTTGTCGATGATTTTTGACAAAGTATTTTCTGCAAAATTATGTGGTGTATATTTTCCGATTGTTTCCTCAGAGATGTAGCAATACATTTTTAACAATATCAGATTCTGAAACGAATAAGTAAACAAAGTTTTATTATTATTTGCTAATCAATCTAAAAAAAAAAATATTTCAATAAAAACTAAAGATAACAAATTTTCTTTCCTGAAATTCAATTAAAAAATTTCCCCTACCTGTGACGTGGATAAAATTACTCAACTGGAAGTGGATGAAGAAGGCAGATGAGAAATAGATACAAATTAGTATGTCTGAAAATACGTAACATGCTCAAGAAAGGTACGAGGTAAATGGGTCACCATCAACAAATTTATTCATTGACCATCATTCTTATACATAGCAAAATTGGTAGGGGGTGAAAATTTGTTTGCTTAGGGTAAAACACGGACACCTGCGAAAGTTCCTAAAGTTGCGTGAAATTCACCCTCATTTTGGCCTCCCCAAAAAAGCACACAAATTATCTTGCTTGAATAGTTCGATAAGACCACGAACATTTCCATTCTTTATCGATATGCTGACTGATAGTGAGGGGAGAATTTCTTTCATTTTTTAGGCCACGCGAAGAAAAGTGAATATTTATAGGTAAAAAAATATATATTAAAAAAATTGATCTGAAAGCTTGTTGGCATTATCAGTCCCCTGTCTATTTGTGAACAAAAGGAATTTACCATTTCCCGGATGTTCAAAATTTGTGGATTATTTCAAAATTTAATGGAAAATTGTTCTATGTTGAATCCCATTTGGAAAGGAAACTATACTGAGCATACTGTCTAAAATAAAGTGTTAAATTTTTTATTATCTCTGGTTAGAAAATGTGAAGAAGAGTGAACCAAAAATAAACTTTCTCCTAAAAATTATTCTTTGGAGCTCCTTCACTTTCAGTAAACAAACCCGTTCGAATATTAAATCCCAAATAATCTCTATTGGGAAGATGACAAAATCCCAAAAGGGGTTGAAAATTTTTTAACCCAAATATGCCACCAATTTTCACATATTCACCACATGGTAGGTAAATTTTTGCTATACATAGAAGGAAAAAAGATATTTGTTTTTGATTAGTGAAGAAAGGCGCGCAAAAAAGCTACGATTTTGCAGAATGGGACAAAACCACAGAAGTGGAGTGTGTCTGGTGAGGTGTGACCTAAAAAAACATTTCCTCTCGTGATCGCTCTATTTGAGGAAAAGTGAGGGTGGTTGGGTATTTTTGGATAGGGGTATATTTTTGCTGAGCTTTTAGGCTGATATTCAGGAAGATTTAGCAATGCTTCTTTTAGCACGCTTCACGTACCAATCGGAGAGCAACCAAAATGGGTCACGTTGCTTGGACGAGCTATTTGTCGGCTTAGGCACCCATCTTCAGGGCTACTTTTTCTCCTCCCCTTCGCCATCTGTAGTGCCATGATTGTAAATTAAAAAACTCTAATCCTGTGACATGGCAAGAAGAAAATGAAATTGGATGGACTTTTTGAGCATCCTTGATCTCATTCCAATATAAAGCTCGCTATATATGTACATATGTACCTCATGGGTGTTCAGGAAGTCATGAAGAATGGTTATAGATATGTGAGGGGAGTGTTGGTGATGCTGTGAAGAAAATCCTCATCCATATGGATGATATCGAGTCGGAAATCAATCAATCAAAGCCAACGAGACACCCACTGGGCTACAGACTTTCCCAGGGGGTCAATAGAGTTGCCCACAAAAGTTTTCAATAAAACATTCTTATCTGCCACTTAAAAACTTTGGTCAGCATTTTTTTTTAACTTTCAAATGATTGATTATGCGTGTTTGTACATCGGGATTGAGATATAATTCTTTTTTGGAGGTTTTTCATTTGGAATTGCACAACTGTTTTTTTTTTGCCTTGATAACTTTTGTGGATATTTTGGATAATTTAAACGAATTTTACTGAATGAAATTAATTTATGTTTAAGTTACATTCCTGCAAACTTTTAAAGAAAAATAATGGAAAAAATCATCCCCTAGGGTCTCTGATGATGCTAATAATATACAGAGGTTGAAAAGTCAGGAAGTAAAGTTCATAGTTCAATGCTTAATTGACTAACCCTCATTATACATGAAAATTGTTGAATGTGAATGAGAGCACTTTAATGAGTAAATAAAAAATAAATAAATAACAAATAAGTGATGGCCCCTTGTTTGAAATCCACGAGTGGGTGTCCAGATGCTCTACTTTCCCCTCTTCTAAAAAAACGAATATTCCAAAGAAGAATAAATGGGGCAAATACAAGTGATGGACTGTTGGTATTAAGAGAAATCCCCCATTCCCCACCGTCAATACACCTTTCTCCATAGAAAGCTGTTACAATCCAATTCAATATTCAATGGCTGACAGATTGCCAAAGTTGTGCCAATTCTGTTGTAATTACATATTCATTAGATTTATGTACCCACCATGCGGAGTTAGCTCCCCAAACAGTATTTCTCGCTTCGTTTTTGGGTTAATTTGCTCCATCAGTGTGCCTGATTTGGGTTCCATTTCCATCCATTGTACACAGATGCCGACGAGTGCTGAGACTGACTCGGCCACTGAGAAGAATTGGCGGTGATGGGAAGACGAGTGGACGGCAATGTTCGTCCCTCGACGACGAGTTCTCACAGGAGATTGGCATCGATTGCCATTGTGCCACTGCTAATTTACTTCTGGACACCGGTTGCAACATTAGAACAAAAGGATAAGCAAGAGAAGGCACCACCATGCGAACCGCGTACACTGGACGAGAGTCCTCCTGACCCATGGTACGATGCAACGGACATCACATTAGACACCGCACGTTCTCTTGCTGAATATTTAGCGCGCAAACCGACACCAGTCGAGGTATGTATGTATGTATACATAAATAGTAAATTGAGTTAGGTATATTAAATTAGTTCATTTGAATTTACTCACTTTCACATTTGCAATAGTCGCAACGCAAGCTAAAGATTGTATCTGATACATGTAGAAGAAAATCTTGTTTTCATATTACTTACAATAAATCTGTTAAAACTTTGAAAATATTTGCATTGGAGAGCTTACAATAAATGTTAATTAAATTAGTTAAATTCAATGAAAATTAAATTAAATTAATTAAATGAGTTTTCCCAGAGGCAAGCATCAACTCTATATACCTTTTAGTCTTTGCACTTCATTTTTGTATACATACATAGCATATATAGTGTGGTATGTATACTTAACATATATTTCAGAACGAGAATCATGAATTTTCTTTGTTATAAAAATGCAAGATACATACTAACAAAGTCTAATAAAAGCATTTCCGCTGTAAAACTTTTAGATTCGTTTAAATATTTAATTTATATATAAAATTTAAGTTTAACTTTAATGTTAAACTATAGGTATTATATGGAACTTTAAATTTTTATACATATACAATGTAGATTCGGCAGAAGGCCAATGCTCTGGCAAGGAGCGCACTCATGGAGGATGAGAATTTCCTGGCAGTTGCAATTGCGGCACCTTCCGTCCAGTTTGGCGTTGTACAATTCCGCGACCAAGTGGATCATCCCCCTCATGTTCAACTCAATCACAGCTTCCTAACAACATACTGGCGTGAACTCGGTGTGGCGTGGAATCACACAAGTGGCTCCCAATACTGGGGTGTGCCTTTCAGGGATTGTGGTCCACTCATGGGTCGATGGCTGTGGCCATTCAGTGTTACCATTCATGAGCATGGCTTCAAAGTGGTTGCATCCTCATTCATTGCCGCAGATTTGGATCAATGCAACGATGCCCTGGAGGCAATTTTTGGTCAAAAGCATGGATGCGATCGTGAAACAACCTTCTGCCTTCTAGGGGAAGTTGACGTCAATGCTCCCCGAAAGGGGCAGTACACGTGCGTCTGTAGACAGGGTTTTTTCATACCAAATCAGACGCTTCAGGGCTTTGAAGGGGAGAAAGTAGAAGCTGGCAAAGGGAACTTTAGTTGCATCCCTTGCCCTGGTGGATGCACCGAATGCAGCAATACGGGTGAATGCCTCCTCGGTGATGAATTGGAGGTTCTCTCCACCGAAACGCTCTTCAAGTCGTCAATTGGGGCAATTTTAGGTGCATGTATGCTGTGCTGCCTCGTTCTGGCTGTCATTGTCTTCCGTCAAAGGAAGTGCAAGGTAATACATATATGCATATATGTATATAGATTGTACTTTATGTCAATTTCCCACCTCAACACCCATCTAATTCCATTTTCTCTCCCATCTCAGACCATCGCTACGGGAATGTGGACTGTACTGGAGACAATCCTTTTGGGAATTCTCCTTCTCTATGAGGCTGTAAGTGCTTCTCTCCATTGCAGCAACTTCATTTTAACTTTAATTTCACCCCAAATTGAATTAATTTATGCCTAACTGTTCCATATATCAAAGTCAAATGGGCCACGTTGTCTCCGTTCTTGCTGAAATGACGATTTAAATCGCTTACATAATTCTATATGATTATGGTGCTTATATGGTGCTTATATGATTTGCAAATTCCGAAATTTTGTCATTCAAAGTTTGATTTGAACTTTGTAAGCATCGCTTAGACAAAAGTTTAGTATTTGTAAATTAATTGATATAATTGCTGAAATTTTAAACGAAAGATCATTCAAAGTAAGGTTTAAAGCGTGAGCCAAAAATATCAAGAAAGTGTTCTTATTTGTAAAAAAATCAGATTGTTACTATAGAACACTTTTTTTAAAATTTAATTTTAATGAAAATTGAACTTTTGTCATACACTTACATATATTTAAGCACGCTTTGAAAGCTTGAACACTATTAAAGAAGTTTCGATGTTCATTTTTCTCTGAGGACATTTTATATTGAAAATCGTAAAAAAAATTAAATTTCAATACTTTGAATTGTTAAAAATTTAAAAATGATATATCACAAATTAACTGCAGGTTTCACTGCATTTTCTCCCTGCCTCAACGCTTCGATGCCTACTGGAACCATGGTGTCGCGAATTGGGCTTTGTCATCTGCTACGGAGCCATCATCCTCAAGCTCTATCGTCACCTTATTGAATTCCGAACACGCAAAGCTCACAGGTGGGTAGTGCGAGATTTGGACCTTCTCAAATATCTCTGTGCCATGATTGTGGCCGTACTATGCTACCTGTCGGCTTTTACGGCCTCTGCCATGGATTTTCTTGAACACGGCGGTCTGTTGGGGCTCGAAGAAGATGACACAAACACCTGCCGACCACTTAAATGGGACTACGTCACCCAAGCCGGTGAAATGTTCATCTTAGCATTTGGTCTCCACCTTGGCTATGCCAGCCGAAATGCCAACACACAATTTCGGGTAAGCTTCTCATTTCTTCGCTGTAAATTTAATTTTTATAAAAATTTATAAGCTCCCAAATGCACCCGATCTTTTTTCCTTGGCCAATAAAACCACATTACCATAAACATTTATGAAAAATTAAATACATCACAATATATGTATTTTTTTTATCATCCATCGGAAATACATTGATTCATTCTTCATGAGAATTTAATGAATTTATATATGTATGTAGGTACATGTGCCCCGAATTTATACCAAAATATTGATTCTGTCTTTTTTTTTTGTGGCCAACCCATGCAAATATAATTTTAAATTATTATTAATAATACCTAATATATTGTTACGCCCGGAAAAATAAGTTGTACGAAAGCCCCACGAAAATCACCGACAACAAATACCCGCAAAGGCGCACTCGTGCCCCTAAGCGGAAGATACTCGGCAAGCGACACGAAAGAACCCCGAGAATTGCGCTCGGGAGTTGATCGGCGAGAGTCGCACGCGAGAGATACGAAAGAGCACCGAGAGTTGCCGAGCATGCAGCGTGGGTTATAAATACCGCTGCGTTGCAGCAGCAGGATGATTCCGGTGTGAGCATTGCAGCAGAACACATCTGCCTAAGTCAAGCGAGCATCCGCGAAATTCTCCCCAGCAGAGCCGAGCGAGAGCCGAGCGAAAACGCTACTCGTTAGCGAGAGCCGAGCTAGAGCCGAGCGATAAGCTGGGCAACCGAGCCCACATAGCCATCGGCCGAAGCCGAAGTGGGACCCGAAGTTCCGTCCCCGAGTGGACGAAGGGCACGAAGCCACTGTACCCCGAAGTGGGCCGAAGAAGGAAGCCGAGACGAGGAAGACGGGCTCAGCTCGCCGACATAGCCGAGCGAGCCGCCCCAGAAGGAAGGCAGCAGCAGTACCGACACACCACTCGGGCGGAGCCGTGCCGGAGCCGAGCGGAGGCCGAGCGAAAGCCCTTGTCATATTGGGGCGGAGCCGTGCCGGAGCCGAGCGGAGGCCGAGCGAAAGCCCTTGTCGTGTGGGAAGGAGCCGAACCAGCAGCGCTCGCGAGAGGGAGACGAAGCACAGCCGCCCACGAAAGGGCGTGTATAAAAGGCGCGGTGGAGGGAATTTCTTTCAATAAACTTATACAAGAGGAATTCCCTGCGTTTTCATTGTCGGTTCCATTCGGGAAGATTCGCCAAGGGGACGAAATACGGAGCAATTCGTAACAATGGCGCAGCCGGCAGGATCTAATACCCCCTTAGAGATGGCGACCCTGAACCGACATGTAGAAGAGCTACGAGCTCTGACAGCCCTGAAAGAGGCAATATTTGAGAAGATAAACGCGCTAACACTGAACATCACGAGTGTCCGCGAAATGCAAGCCGAACAGGGACGGCAATTAAATTCCCTCATGCAACGAAGTATCAGCGAAGAATCTCCGTTTCATGCTGCAAGCAGCGACCGAGGAGCACCGACCAGGGATAGGCTAATCCAATTCGAGGAGATACCCCAGCAATCGTCGGCGAACAGCATCTATGAGGAATTCTTTACTGTGGAGATAGAAAATACACCGGAGATGAGAAGAGAAGTCCCTCACCCAACAAACGAGGTGACACGAGATCCAACTCGGCAAGCCAATCGTAACGGAGGCACGGAAAACCCGATCATGTCATCCGAACAGCTACGGAGGATGGGTCCGAGCTCAATGGGCGGTGATATTCGGCCGCAAGACCGGCGTGAGGAGGTACCTAGGAGAAGCCTTGGGTTTGGAGACACTCGGGTGCTCGGTAGAGAATCAACTCGTGTGGAGACACCGAATCTAAGAAGCCAGGACCGACCGGTTGCCGAGCCCACACGAAGCCAAGACGTTCGTGGACGGATCCCGAATCCAAACGAGCCGAGACGAGATGAAGGTTATCGAAGTCCACGTGGAGCAGCCAAGCTAAAGGCTGATCAGTACGACGGGAAACGACCGTTGGAGGATTATTTACTCCATTTTGAGATTGTGGCGACTGCCATGGAGTGGAACCTGCGAGAAAAAGCCACTATCCTCGCAGCTTCATTGAGAGAAGAGGCACTTTCGGTGCTGGCAACGATCCCTCCCGAAGATCACGGTGACTGGACGAAGTTGGTGGCAGCTTTGAAGGTTCGCTTTGGTCGGGAGCATCTCCGAGATTTGAGCCATGTGGAACTGAAGCTACGCAGACAGAGACCGAAGGAGGAATTGCCGGCGTTCGCTGCCGCTCTCCGAAGACTGGTGCAGAGAGCGTTTCCCGATTGTCCGGCAGTAGCCCAAGATCGCATTGCCTCTCGGCAGTTCCTGGACGGGATTAGCGACATGGAGGTACAAGATTGGGTTCGAATGAGCCGACCTGAAACCCTTGAATCAGCATTATTAATGGCGATGGAGTGCGAGGCTAATCGCCGTGCCACCCGATCATCCCGACCACACAATCGAGCGTGGGGTGCAGAAGCTCAGCCCCCGAGAGAGGAACGAGACAATGCGAATCGGAGTATAGAACGCCCGATGGATTTGGCCAATCAGCCCAGGAGAGGTGAAGCGTATCGACGAAGAGAAAACCGGAATCCTCCGATCCCAAACCGAGGGGGCAACGAAACCAGAGATGAGGAGTCCCTCGCACGAAGTGCACGGTATATCCGTGAGGTCAGGGAGAGGCGCGTGAGCGAGCCAGCTCAAGAAACTCCCGAAGTTGACCGAGGCCCCGGCCAATCCCGGACTCGACGCCCAGCTAGGCAACGCCGACGACGGGAGAAGAAGAAACAGAAGCAGAAGGAACGGAAGAGAAATGGAGAGGTAGTAGAGAAGGTTTAAAAAGATAAAAAAAAAGAAAAAAAAAAATGAATTAAAAATCAAGAAGAAAGAAGAAGAAGTGAAGTATGCAGAAGAAAAATTAGGAAGTAAGAATTGAAATTTGAATTGCAAAAGAAAAGAAAATGAAGTAAGCTCTGGGCGTAACCGAGAGAATTAGGCTAATCGGGACGATCAGTCCAAAAGGTGGGGGCATTGTTACGCCCGGAAAAATAAGTTGTACGAAAGCCCCACGAAAATCACCGACAACAAATACCCGCAAAGGCGCACTCGTGCCCCTAAGCGGAAGATACTCGGCAAGCGACACGAAAGAACCCCGAGAATTGCGCTCGGGAGTTGATCGGCGAGAGTCGCACGCGAGAGATACGAAAGAGCACCGAGAGTTGCCGAGCATGCAGCGTGGGTTATAAATACCGCTGCGTTGCAGCAGCAGGATGATTCCGGTGTGAGCATTGCAGCAGAACACATCTGCCTAAGTCAAGCGAGCATCCGCGAAATTCTCCCCAGCAGAGCCGAGCGAGAGCCGAGCGAAAACGCTACTCGTTAGCGAGAGCCGAGCTAGAGCCGAGCGATAAGCTGGGCAACCGAGCCCACATAGCCATCGGCCGAAGCCGAAGTGGGACCCGAAGTTCCGTCCCCGAGTGGACGAAGGGCACGAAGCCACTGTACCCCGAAGTGGGCCGAAGAAGGAAGCCGAGACGAGGAAGACGGGCTCAGCTCGCCGACATAGCCGAGCGAGCCGCCCCAGAAGGAAGGCAGCAGCAGTACCGACACACCACTCGGGCGGAGCCGTGCCGGAGCCGAGCGGAGGCCGAGCGAAAGCCCTTGTCATATTGGGGCGGAGCCGTGCCGGAGCCGAGCGGAGGCCGAGCGAAAGCCCTTGTCGTGTGGGAAGGAGCCGAACCAGCAGCGCTCGCGAGAGGGAGACGAAGCACAGCCGCCCACGAAAGGGCGTGTATAAAAGGCGCGGTGGAGGGAATTTCTTTCAATAAACTTATACAAGAGGAATTCCCTGCGTTTTCATTGTCGGTTCCATTCGGGAAGATTCGCCAAGGGGACGAAATACGGAGCAATTCGTAACAATATAGATTTTCGAAAGGATGTTTCTGATTGAAAATTATTCAGCATATTATAGTACTTGTACCTTCATTTTACCTTTAAATTGAATTATCGAATTGATGAACACTTCTTGTGGGAAATATTGATGTTAAGTGAATCGATTTGAATAGAATTCATACACTCTATTAAAGCATTATGTATGTATGTGTATGAATTCTAATTCGATTATTGGATTGGAATATCATAAATTGCAAATTTCTCTGCAACTTCATTATCCATCACTTCAATGTGTTTAACGTTTTAGGAAAACGGAATAGTGATGTAGAATAGTTTTTTAATCAAATATAATATGATAAGTTTGGGCAAAAATTTATTATATATTTATATTCTTGTTTTTATTACTATTGAAAATATAAATTTTAAGGAAAAAATAAATAAATTGGGCAAAATATTTTATTCGGTGGTTTTCTATATAAGGCATCAAGAAATTATTATCTCTTGCGGAATTGTGCGAAAGGTTACTGTAGTTTAATTTTAAATCGGAATTATAAACAAAATTCACAAATAAGAAATTTCTCTATTGTATTACTTTAATTTATTAAGTCTTGTGAATTAATGCCCTTTTTTTTTAAATTATTTTTCTTTTTAGGAAAGACAATTTCTCGTGGCTTCTATCCTAATTGAATTTGTAGTGTCATCGTTATTTTATATCCTAAGAGCACTTTATTTGCCAGAACTCAGTCCAGGTGCAATCTTTCTGGCACTCTTCTTGCGATCTCAGCTCACAAATACCGTCACTGTAGGATTAATTTTTCTACCAAAGTTGTGGTATCAACACAAGCAGGTAAGCGACTAAATAAATTACTAAATCCCTCCATTATTCTTTGGTTTTGTGCTCGAGGGGTATTCAGTTTGAATTAAATTCGTTACATTGTATATAAAAGTTTTTTTTTCCATTTTTAAAATTGTCAAAATATAGTTAAAAATTATTTAAATCTCAACATAAATTGAATAATTAATATATGGAACTCTCTAAGAGGATTTATGTGGATTAAAGCTCATAATCCCTCAAAGAGATTAAACCAATTTTATATATTTTTACCTTGATTCTGGATCAATTGAATACCTCTCTCGCATTATGTTCCTTCTTCCTTATTTTATTTATACTTTTGCTTTGACTATATATTACATACTATATATAGCATACATACATATATCATATTTGACAGAGAACATAGCTAATTTTGCCATTAATTACTGTCGTACTGCTTTTATTAAATATTGTTATAGACTTATGTCTCTCAAATTGACTTTCATAATCTCTTCATGCATGTCTCCTTGACTCAACTAATTTGATTTAACTTTATGTATTATCCTACTTAACATTTAGTTCCTTTGCCAATAAAAATTTATATGAAGAATTTTCCATGCAATTCGTTCTCTATAGTCTCTATAGTTCTTCTAGCGCTCCAAGTTTCCCAATATTAATTAATTACACACTGATGTGACCAAACACAATGGTTACGAAGAAAACAAAAGTTACTCCCATTCCAATATTATTATTTCCTTTCCATCATGTTTTGTGTTGTGAAAGACAAAGAGAAAAAAAAGCTTCTTCCTTTCGCTCCTTTTGCGCGGCATACCTATGTCTTTGACCTACTCTCTCTCTATGAACTGTTTACTGTGGATATGTTTGTTGGTGTTTGCATCAGAATAGCTTGCAGGTTCGTTCCCTAACGCAAGAACTATCATGCCGCTTACCTGTGGATGCTTTTAAGGGATCCCACGATGTCTCCCACCATGGGGGCGGTAGTGCCGTCGGTGGTGGTGGAGCATGCATCCTCGGTGATCCGGATATTGGGGATTTGAGCCTCTCCGAGATGAACCCGGAAGATATAAGAGCAGAACTGAAAAGGTAAATACAATTTCTATCTCTTTATACTACTATTCTCACTTCTTATTAAATTTCAATACAAAATTGAGCCCTCCCTTGTCTAATGTTCTTTTCTGCACAATATTTCTCTTTCATTGTAGACTGTATACACAATTAGAAATTCTGAAAAATAAGACACTGCGACAGGATAATCCGCATATTAGCAAAAGACGTGGTGGCAGAAAGGTGGCTCACCGGAGATTTTCACTTCAGGTTTGTCTCTTTCGCAGAATTTTCTCACGTATTTTCATCCCTATATTGCCCTTCCTTGCCCTCCCTTCTCACACAGTATTACCTACTTGATATATATTTTCTCTAATAACATTTTAAGAGATATTATTCTCCCTCTTTCGTTTCCAACCACTTTTTCTCTTCACTGGAGACGAGAATTATTGACTTTGCTATATACGTAACGCTTAACGAGATGAAGAGTAAATTAAGAAAGATGGACAAACAACTTTAAGGCAATCGATCTTCTCTAGGCACATTATTGCAATATGATATACATTTTTCTGTATTTCTATCCCAATATCGGAAATCAATTAGAAAAGTCAATCATAACGCGTCCAGTTATAAGAGTTGGTGTCCCACAACGTGTAGAAGTTTGTTAATGCGTTGTAATACTATTTGTGAGCAGAATTAGTGGACAAAATTGATTTTTTGTGAAATTCGTCAATTTGATGGATAAAAATGGTCATATCTCTGGTTCTATAAGACCTACAGAAATTTCTTGACTAGTTTTGGAAAGGTATTAAAACAGGCTATAAATTGAAATAACTTTCAATAATTTTCAAGGTCACCTCCAGAACACAAAATGGCGACTTTTTGTTTTACAAAAACATTTTTTGGCATTTTTCGTCTTGAAGTAATCGTTTTAGAAGTTTATGATGTTCTAAAAAGTTGTAGAGAATTGCAAAACCTTTAATTTGATACTAAGATGAGCAAAATCGGTCAAGCGGTTCAAGAGATATAGCTCTTAGAACTTTTAAAATTCTAGAATTTTTCAAATGGCCATATCTTCTAAACGGCGACATAGATTTTCTTCATTTTCGGACTGGGGAAAAATATTGAGTCAGGCTACAACATATCAAATTTTAAAAGATTTGCCTAATGGGGATTCGGAGATATTGCCCCTTAAAGTTAGGCAAATTTTATTTTTGATTTTAGCGCCTCTTGCGGATGTTTTTGGAACTTGGAATGTTCTAGACAGTTGTAGGGCTTCTTGAAACCTTTCATTTGAATCTGAGTAGGTCAAAATCGGTCAAGCCGTTCTCGAGTTATATTGAAAAAACACTTTTTGGTTTAGGCCGCCATATTTGCTAAACCGCTTGACCGATTCCCAAGTATGAATTATCGATGAAAACGTCTTATTGAGCTCTACAACATACTAAAATTTCAGACCTCTAGCTGTCAGGGAACTGGTTGACGATAGTTCAAAATGGCGGATGGCGGCCATCTTGGATTTTGAAAATGCGAAAAAATGAAAATTTTCACCCACATTTCTATAGAAAACTTCAAACCGGAAGTCTCTATCTGTTACCGTTCTCGAGATATAAGGCAAAATGTGGAGTCCAGGCCGGCCGGCAGGCCGGCAGGCCGGCCGGATCAAAAATTTTCCACCACCATTTTTGGAATGTGGGATGTCTGAAACGTGCTCATACCAAGTTTGAGCCCGATCTGAGGTGGTCGGAAAATCCGACGATTACAATACTTGGTGTTGGCCACGAAGTGGAACACCAACTAATACTAGCGTAAGATAATTCTTACTAAAAGGGTAATTTATTTTAAAACATGTCGTAATAAATAGGAAAGTCAATTAATACTCGAAGTTGTGGTATACCAGCTAATTGCATAATGCTCTCCAATCTTTAATAAATAAAATAAGTAAAAGTCCTAATAATAGTCTAGATTTGTTTTTTTTTACAATATTTTCCAAAGTATTTCAAAATTTTATTGTCACCAAAATCATGATGAGACATCTGGTATATAGCCAATAGAATATCTCTCAGTGATATATTAAAGTACAGGCTGGCAGTTACAAACTTTTAAAATCATGTTCTAATTTCCTGGGAAGATAACAAAAAAAATAAAACACCTTTTTTGACATTTTTATGGGGTTTTAAAGCAAAATGAAACGTTTCCATAAAGATTTATAATGCGTGCCAATACATATTAATATAGAAATTAGAATATAGGTATCCTCAAAAAAAATCAAATTCTATACAATTTTTTTTATAAAAGAATAACGAATGCTTTAGCGAATTCATTTTCCCATCCAACATTAAAAAATGTTACATACCTATAAAAAAAAGATATTCTCATGATTTCATCAAAATAGAAGTCAATAATTTTAGTTT
The DNA here is from genome assembly GCF_024334085.1 of Lutzomyia longipalpis. Lineage (NCBI taxonomy): Eukaryota > Metazoa > Arthropoda > Insecta > Diptera > Psychodidae > Lutzomyia > Lutzomyia longipalpis. The sequence continues at coordinate 21,242,909 of NC_074708.1, forward strand.
TTCGAGAACTGTTTTGTTTTTGAGTTTTAAAGATTTATAATAATTTTTAGATTCATTTTCATTTAAAAAAATTGTATTTTTTATTAATAGCTTTCAAAAAAACAATTCTGTTGATTTGCTTATAAATGCTTAATTCGCGTAATATATAATCTAGTAGACTGATTAATTCCTTAACGTTAAAACATTTATGAAACAAGCTTGATACGCCTTCGTATTTTCCACTCTGCCACTATAGGATCATCTGGAAGAAAATCGGCAGACATGTTAAATGATGAAATCAATGACATTATCATTATGTTTTTTTTTTTTCAGTAATGAAAGAAGCATAAAAATATCTTATCAAAAATAACCAATGAAACATTAGCGTGAACGTTTCAAATATGTTTCATATACAATAATGATGTCATTATATGTATTTTTATTTATGCATATTGTACGCGTATTCAGATTGGTTTCTCAAATAAAGTTTTTTTTTTCAATTAGAAGCGCGTATGTAAACACATTATTTAGTTTCCAATCTTTTCTTATTTGATATAAGACTCCTATCATTTTACAATTTATAACGTTTATTTTTACACTTTTCCTCGACTCCTTCTTGCATTGATTTGTTAAGTTAGATAAATCCTATAAACACTTTAAATATATTTTAGTTAAATTGCATCTACAATATATATTAGACCTCTGTATAGATAGTATCAATTTACCAAATATTAATAAAATAATCGCCAGCCGTTGGAAAATATTTAACCAAGACAAAAATGCTTTTTAAATTATATTATGATTATTGAACCTTCAAACAAAATTATACTTACCACCAATTAACTGAAATTTTAACGAGAATTTTGGTATATGCATGCAATAAAATAATTATGACCATCATTAATAAATTTTCTGGCGATGATTTTTGCCAATATTTGGTAGAACATTTTAATATGGATTTATTGCAATATTGCTAATGAACTTTTACAATATACATATATTTTTTTTCCATATAGCAACACTAAAGAAAAAATAAATTTTTTTTTGATCCATTAAAAAAATAAACCCCAATATCGTAGAAAAAATTCCGACTATAAAATATCTTTTGTCGTCTTGCTTGCATTAATGACATGTAGAAAAAAGGAAGTAAGGATAAGGTGAGAGTCATCCAATAATTCCCTATCTCATCCCATTATTTGCACAATTATACACAATTTAAAGACAATGTGGCACTGAATTTCTGGTGGAAATAAAAAGGGTACATACATATAACTTCTGTAGATGAATTAAATTTTGTCCAGAATTTTTACTATGTACATGGTTTTGAATTTTAAAAGCGTTCTACCTGAGGCTCCATCGTACTGTAATTGTGACTAATATATTCCTTTTACAATATCTCTCTCTTTCTCTCTGAAATATCTTTGGGCATTCTTGAAAAGGCTTTAAGTGCAAAGCATCGGAGCAACAGACACAATGCCCACGATATGGAGGTCACCGAGGCTGAACCCTCTCGTACACCTGAGGATTCCGTATGCAGTGCTGAAGGTCCTACGGACACTGGCGGGGAATTGTCTGCGGTGTCTGCGTCCAAATGAATCCCCCACACGATGTTCACACACACCCACCATAAAAAAGTTATTCAATAAGGAATAAAATAAGAGCAAAGAGAGTATCTTAATATTTTTAAGGATATAGAATTGTGCGAAAGGACAGAAGCATTTCCCTTTGCTATACAACATTTTTTTGTGTACAGTGGACAAGCATATAGAAAGTGTGAAAAGAAAAAAAATATTATTAAAAAAAAGGAGAATTATTGTTATCGCATAATTGTTATGAAAGACGCAAAAACAAATGAAAAAAAATTTCTCAAAGTTTATTTAGTAGTCTATTCTGCAAGGAAGTTTCAATGAGGAAACTGTTGGAGACTTATACACACAATATGTCCTACATTAGAGAAAAAAAATCAAATAACATAAAAAGCGAGTCGCCAAATGGGAAAGAGCTTCCCATACAGGAAATTTAATGAGTTTTATCGCTGTGACTTGTTTCCGTGTAAATATTATGCGCTAATATGAAAAAAGAGATGTGAATAGTTAAAAAAATGTATTTTAATTAATTAAAATCACTGATAAGAAAGTTGAATGCAAATAAAATTTAATTTGCATTAAAAGGATTGAAATTTGTGTAAATAAATGTACCAAGTTAGTTAAATCGATCTCATTATATTGCAATTTTTGAATTGAGAGCTGATGGTAAAAGAAATGGTAAAACTTTAATTGCTGCATATAGCGTAAAATGAATAAAAAACAATTACAGCGAAAATAAATTTCCATATAAATTGTTTAAGCATCAGTCGGTCAGAGTTGGAAAATACATACAACCATTAATCACAAAAATCAAGATTTTTTAAAAGATTACCTATTTATCAATAAAAAAAAGAAATAAATATTTTGATAAAAAGTAGTTATATATTTTTGAAGATATGTTATATTTTTATAATTTCCCGAATCTTAACAATCTGTCTGTATTATTCGGTGGAAGACCACAGAGGAAATATCAAGGTCATTTTTGATCTCTTTTACTTATATTCAAAGAATTTCTAACTTGGAAAAGAAATTAATTAAAATCTAGGAAAACTAAATAAAATCTCTAAATTTTTGTCGAAACAGTGGAATGAAAAATAAAAAAAGTCTTGTTTTTTTTTCAACGACGTTTCGATCCAGCGACGTTTTAATTATATTATTAATATTTAATTAATAATTTAATATTATTAATTTGATGTGACATATTATAATTTCTTTGGTATTTTTCTGCATTTTTTTATGAATCTTTTTTTTTACGTTAATTTTCTATTTAAAAAAAATTATCGATCTGGGAAATAATTTTCCAACTCTGATGTGAACAAAAACGTAGTGTGAAAGTCACATTAACCACCGAGTATAAAAAAAAGAGCATTAAAATAGATTTTGAATTCAAGGGAAATACACTTGTATGCTATGGGGGACCAAAATGTCCTGATTTATGATTAAACAAATAATCAATAACTTAAATAGCTTACCAGGCTTACCATATAATGGTGAGTAAATGAGAAAATGATAATAAAACACTGTACAGACACACAAAAAAATGTATTCGTTGAGAAAAAGAAATGCAAAAAAAAAATGTTGTAGGAAACAGAATGAAGAATTACCTCCCAGATGTAATTAAAAAAAAAGAATATTAATGCTAAATTATACAAAAGAATAAATCACTGTAAATTGTTTGATGAATGATATATACTATAAAAAAAATTGAAAATTAATCGAGTAAATGAGACTTTAAGAAGAATCAATCGTGTCTCAAACGAAATAATTTTTTTTCTCAACGGGAAGACACAGAAAAACCGCCCAAAGTGAGAAATTTTTCACACTGAAAAGATTGTAAACTTTTTATCAATTCCACCATGTATTCATTGAGAGTCAGATAATAATGCCAAAGTAAAAATAATGTATTAAAATGGAGTAAAAAAATGTAATAGAAATGAATCAAATCGCAAGAATCAAATTTCCCAGATTGTTGAAGGAACTGCGGGGAAAAAAAGGATTCTCAGCGAGCATTTTGCAGAGGAACTTAAATAAATGGAAGAATGAGAAAAGGAGCAAGATGTAAAGTTTTTATTTGAAACTGATGCATATTTATGAATTCTAGTACAATAAAATGAAATAAAATTAGAAAATATAATAATTTTTTTTATTTGCTTTGATATTTCAACGGGATCGTTAATTATGAGATTTTTCCTTTTTTAAACTTGTTTTTTTTTATTCTCTTAAAATCCTATAAAACTCTCTTCTTAATTCTCTTAATTTATGTGAAAGTGTGTGTGTTCACTTCGCCGCAATCGCCAATTTGTGTCTTGTCTTTACAAAGGAAAGGTGTCACTGCTTCGCAAAAATATTTTTTAATGTTAGGTATTGTTTGTTTGTTAATTTTGAGTTTTTCACTGATTTTCGTTGGAAAAGGACCCTTAAAGTAATTTAGGAAAGCCAAAGATCATCCGCGAAATGTGGATTCTGACAAACTCCGCAGGTTCGTGAAGGATTTTCCCGGAAATTGATAAATTTCTTAAACCTAACCTTATTTTTTTTCTCAGGAAGGACATTTTTTGTGTCCGGAGACAAGGATGTCCACACGGTGGGAAGGGATCCCACATGTAGTCTCATAATTGAGAATGACAAGTCCATCAGTCGCGTTCACGGACATTTGAAAGCATCCCCGGAGAGATTGATTGTCGTGGACACAGGATCGCGATACGGAATCTTTTTGAATGAGAATATTTCGAAGATTGTACGTTTGCCCATAAAGGAGGATGTTGAACTGAAGAAAGGGGATGCTGTAAAGTTTGGGCGATTTGACAGCAAATGGTGTGTGGAGAAGAAGGAAATCAATGCCTTGTCATCATGCCTCCAGGGAGAGGAGGCTGGGAAATGGCAGAAGAATATGCAGGTTCTATGTGGAAAAGTCCAAAAGACCTGGACAAATACCTGCACACACTTGGTCATGTCAGAAGTGGTTGTTACCATGAAGGCTCTCTTGGCTCTTGTTTCGGGTGTACCGATTGTTCTTCCGGACTTCTTTGCAGCCCTTCTCGAGAGCGTGAAAATGGGCACAGTGCCACCCAAAGAGGCGGATTTCCTTCCACCAATCCGCGAGGATAATCTCTCGATGCAGAATTGTTCCTTCCACCCCGACGAGGAAAGGCGCCGGGTGTTTGAGGGGAAACGTTTCATCTTCCTCAGTCAGGAAGTCATGAATCGCTATGAGGCAGTAATTCAAATGGCTGGTGGAATCTCAGTGAGCATTGAAACATCAACGCCAAGCCAGCGTTCATACGTACAGCTGAACACAATTGTAATCAGCTCGGATACAGCACCAGGAGCACGAGAGTGGGAGAACGTGCAGAAAATCGAGAAGAATCTCAAAGAGAAGGGCTGCCGTTTTATTCCCGACAAGGAAATAGCTCTGGCAATTGTCTTCAAATCCACAAGGAAGTTCTGCAATCCTCGGTACAATTTTACAACGGACTTCCTGACTGAGTCCAGTGAGAACAATTTGAGGGGAGAAATTCTTGTAGAAGATACTCCAAATTTCAATAAGACTCCACTGGACAGGTCGCACATTGAGCTTCCGGAAACTCATCCAGATCATAATTCTGTGATTGCGATTGAGAATCCTCCGCTGGTACAGAGTGAAGATTTGATTGAAATCCCAAAGAGTTTCGAAGAAGCTGTGATGGAGGAGCCAAAGGTAGCAGAAAAGCCTCACAGGACAGAGAAGGCGCCCATGTTGGAGAAAACAACAAAACAGGATGTGCCTCAGAAACAGAATGAGCCACAAAAGCATGTGGAGCTTAAAGCTGCGGAGAAGAGGAAGCGACTGTCATGGAGAAGTGCAGATAAAGACATTGCCGCTCCACCTGGAAAGACTCCAAAGAAGAACTTGGAACACATGGAAACTAATTCGTTGCGTGCAGACCAAGAAAATCGACCAAAACGAAATGAACCAGATGCACAGTCAGGGAGAAAGCGGAAGCTCAAAAGTCTCATTGATGACCCTCTGGATTATTTCGAGATGACTGTCAAGAAGAAATGTACAAAGCCTCCAGATAAGACTCCAAAGCCTTCTTCACACACCCAGGATTCGTCAAGCGCTTCTAGTTCCTTCACATCCAGCAGCAATCTATCCAACATTCCACCTTCAGTGACCAAATCCACCGGTTGGCTAAGCAAGAAGTTTTTTCAGATCTCGCTAGAAGATAGCGAAATCAAAGATGAAGTGAAGGATGAGGAAGACGATGAAAACTCAAAGTGGGTCAACTCCCTGAAAGCGGCTGTGAAGGTGCAGACAAAGGATATGGATGTATCAATCAGGGACATAACAAATGAACCAGTGGGCACCGGTACAAGCAACACCACAGATAACACATCCCGAAATTTTAAAGCTTTCAAGAAGAAGCAGAAGTTCATCTCACAGAAGGTGGTCGAAAAGTTGGTGCAGATCAGCTCCAGCAACTTTGAATGATCTGCAGACAAAGTGCCATGTATACAGGGTGCATACGAAGAATTTTTCATTGAAATAAACCTCTTTGCATTTCATTAAATGATTCTCTTTGATTTGTTTTTGTGTGACTCCTTGAAGATCATTGAAATGCATGAAACATTTGCGCTGATGTTTCATCATAAATTAAACAATTTTGCGAAAATAAGTATAAACTCTCGCTTTTAGACTGAAACATCATTTTGAAGAAATAACTTTTTTACGTTAGGTATCTGGCGCAATAATAAATAAAGTAAAACTGCAGCTAAAAAAGTCGTTTGAATTGGCAATTTTGCATCGATTCTACGCAATTGTTTTTCAGTGACAATTTTCTCAATTAAATATTTAGTAATTAGGTGTAGGAATGCTTGAAGGAGATTGAGAATTAGTGAAACTTTCGATCCTTGTTCAATAAACTGATTAATAATTAATTATTGAGCATATTTTTTCAGCTGGTAGTTATTACCAATTTGATCCTCCGCGTTGTGCCAAATGATGGGTCCTCCACCAAGTGTTAACGATATCTGAATCTATTTTTAGTCATCTACATATGATTATGGTTAGCCCCATGTTTCCTCAAAGGAGGTCATGACCTCCATGATCCATATACGAACAAATACATAATAGGTAATCTCCTTTGACTTGCTGAAAGAAGAAAATATGTTTCGATCCTTGAATGGTTAAAAAATTCATTTAAAATAAGAAAAAAATATTGTGTTGAAATTTAATAAATTATAACGATTTAATTTAATCTCATGTTACATTTTGTAGTTTACACTTTTTATGCGTCCACAGAAATGTGATGAAGAGTTGCAATTTCATTAAAATTATAGCAATATGATGTATTTTTTAGCCCACCTTTCCTCTACAGTTTCTCTTGTTTTTTTCCTAAAGTTAGAAGCACTATTTAGTAGATCTATAATTTCTTCTTTTGTATTTTTTTTTAAATATCCCCAACCGTTTGCTACATTTGCGGTTGAGGGCGTTAGAAACGTGAAAAATGACTCACAAAGCATTAAACATTCTTTACAATTCACTTGTTTTTATTATTTTGTATTTTTCAAAATGTTTTTTTTTTAAATTGGAAATTGCAAATATTTCTGTTTTATTACTTATAAATTATTAAATTTACTTTTAATATCAATGTTTTTTTTTTAATATCAAATTGGTAGACATTTTTGCCAGTCTATTTGCTTTTCATCCTTGCAATCTTATTTGGCCTTTTTTTGTCATGGATTTTCGCACTTATTTCTTTTTATTTTAAAATCTTTTGCACATTGTTGAAGATTTTTTTCATTTAATAAAAAAAGAACATCTTAAACATAAACATAAAAACAGTACGTCACATAATTAAATAAAAATTGTAAAAAAAAATCTAAAAGTAATTGTGTAATTTAATAGTAAATAAAATTCTTGCGATCTTTAGAGATGTTATAATTTTAAAAATATAGTCATACTTGCAATATTTTTCATAGACACGCTAAAGTACAAAAAAGCGCGATAAATAAGCAACTTTCCCACCTTATGGATCTCTTTTATGCCATTCAAGTTCTCCTCGTAATTAAAGCTTTAAGATTTTTCATTCTCTTATCAGTTGTTTTTCTTCAGTAAAATTTAATTAATTATTACATAGAAATTATGCGACGAAACGAGAAAATTATGGTAAGAAATAATGATATTTCTTGCTTTCTATTTTAATTTAATTAATAGTAGATTTAGATTTTTTTTTCTTCTTTAAAATAGTTTACTGCTGATTCTGCGATCGAGATTCAAACATTGCTGTCACGTCTTTTATTGAAAATTGGGGTGAACATTTCTCTCGTCTGTGGATAGAAAAATAATTAAATAAAATTATTTCATTTAAAAAATAAATATATTTATAAGAAAATTATACTTTCTGCTTTATTTTATTGAAATTAAAAATATTTTTAACGACAAAGGGTTATTATCTGAATGAAAAATATTTCAATCATTGAAACAGCTAATTATTTTAGGGATAAAAAATCCATTTTTGATTTTTTTTCATAGAGCCGAAAGCTAAGGGAAAATTTTTATATAAAAAGAGAAAAAAAATTTAATACTCACTGATTAAAATTTGTGGGACTCCTCTGGGTTTCTCTGTCCCGGAAATCATCACACTTGGCTACCCTTAGGCCGGTTTCTTTGCCACTTAGTCGCTGATTGAGGCCACAATCGAGGGATGATGCCCCATCATTGCGACGGATTCGTCGCGTGAGTGATGACGAATAGATAAATTCCTCACTGCGATTCTTCTCATCGCGCCCAGTTGGGATTTCTCCGCGTGATTTTGAGCGCACCCGGAAGCTGTCGTCGTTCTCCTTTGTCTCACGTAATTCGGATTTTGATTTGGATTTCGCATGACTATCCCGTTCGAGAGATTTGAAGGATTCACTGCGAAATTTCTCACTCAGCTGCAAACGACGTTCCTCCTTTATCTTCTCAATGCGCTCCCGGTCGAGTTTGTAGCTCCCAAGGACGCGCATTGAAACATTGAAGCGATCTTCGGTGCACGGGAGATTGGTGAAGTTGTTCTGAATGAGAGAGATTCGATTTTCCGTTGTGGGAGTTATTTTTATTTCCTGCGTCGGCTCTTCGGGGGCTTCCTCGCTGAGCTTATTGAGATCAATCTTTAGCTTATTCTTGCAGATCTCCTCATTGGTTGTAGTGAGATCGGGAAGTTTCTTCGGCGGATTGAGACTCTTGGGACGTGTAAATTCCAAACTTTTTCGCCTCTGATTCTCCTGCGTGGTCACTTCGGGAATCTGCTGGGAACTTCTATTGCGAAACTTCTCCGTCAATTTGGGTGTTGGTCCAAATTCCCACACAAAAGCATTCTCATCGAGACTCCGGGTGACCTTGAGAGTCTCCACAAGGGGTTTACTAATGTGATTCTTCAGGGGACTCTTTGTGCGTGCCTTGGAGAAGTCAAATGGGGGTTGATTCTCAATGGGACTAGTTTCAAATTTTGTTGCTAGCTGCTTAACAAGGTAATTATTGGGCTTCTTATTCTCCTTCTTCGTCTCTTGGGGTGCTTCTTCACCTGTACACTCCATGAGGAGATTCCCAGCTTCTACTTTGATATTCTCATACACCATCGGCGGCTTCTTCATCTCAACATTCTCATAAAGGGACAAATTACTATCAAATTCCAAACTATCTTTTATATCGTAATCATGATCATCCGTTAGGGGCATTGGGTCATCATTTTCCGGCGTTACTTGCCCACTGTCCGTCTTCTCCTCAGTCTTTTCATCATTTTGACTAATAATCTTCATATCTATGTCAGGTACAATTTGTTGTTCCTCTTTCACAATAACCTCACCGATGGAATTGGGGGAGTCATCATCCTCCCCGCCAATGAGGTTGTTTGCCTCATCGAAAATTTGATTCACCTCCGAGACGGCACTCTTGAAGAATTTAACCGTCTGGTATACATCCAAATCTGTCTCTAGGACATTCGGCACCTTCTCCCCGCTAAATTCAATCTTTTCATACGACCCATTGTCCCCCTGATCGAGCTTCTCTAAGCTTGGCGCCTTCTTTATGGGCGACTTCAAGTTGTACGTAATACTTATTGTCGATTTTATTGGTGTCTTCTTATCATCCGGAGACTTGAGCGGTCTTGGTGATACATCCGGTGTCCCCGCATCTTGTCCACGGTTTAACTGTTGGTAGTCAAAGTCACTCGGAGTCATCGATGGGCTCGTATTCTCCGAGGTTTGTGTGAAATTCGGAGTATTTGGCGTGGATGGGTGATGCAGCTTTGTTGCATCCACATCCATCTGAACACTTGGTGGTTCCAATTCCAATGAGAACTTCCTCTTTAGCGCCAAAATATCCACCGTTTTTATCTGCAAAGAATCACAAACTTATTAAAACATCAACATCGCACATGTTGCACCTTTTTAACATTCAGCCAACATTTCTCAGAGTTTGCGAGACATTATGCTAATGAAACCTGCTTAATCTTTTTACTTAAACACAAAATCTTGTGCAAAATTAAACCATCAATTTTTCATGTAGACACCAACATGGTCCATTAAGATAAAAGAAGCTTCGCATGATAGTGCCATTTCAATATAAAATCAATCAATTTGGAGAGAAAGTCCGCGTGCATGCATTTGGCTAAAGTGCAGCAATTTGTGGTCGATTTTGCGACACATGGCTATAAATTTAACATAAAAATTTTCCCGATGATCTATAAAATTCTCATAAATATTACCCATTAATTGAGCTACTAAATGACCCATTACTTTCCACTTTGTGCCTTTGCTACAGCGCAAAATGCATCAATATTTTGCATATCGTTTAACAAGATTAAAAGGCTGATTAAGCTGTACTAAAAGCATAAGAAACAAAAATAAATAAAAATAAAACGAAAGGTGCGATTTTCAAAGTGCGAAAGCATCACATGAAAAAGAAATTAAAAGGCAATGAACAAGGGGTCCTTATCTGGCGAATATTTAGGAATTTATACCGAATTATTTACAAAATCGTACAATTATTCTTTAGATGAGTTTTGAGTAATATAGCGAATTTTCTAGTATAATTTTCTTTTGTATCGTCGGGCACTACACGAATGAAATGTAATTTAAATGAGAGAAAAAAGTATAAAAGCGCCCGATTCACTATCCAGCGAATGTTAACCTGCTCATAGAGTGAGTACCCTTAGATTGGCGGTAACTGTAACGCCACCCCTTGGCGACGGTTTTCTGCCCCCCAGGTTACAAACCCTCAAATAGGCGAGAGAGCATAAGAATCCCCAAGAGAATGTAGGAGAGCACTGAGCAAATAATTAGATGAGAGAATAGTAAAGAGTGCTGATGAGTGTAGAGTTGGTCGGAGCTCAGCCTTGGTCGCGGGTGGCTGCAAGCTAAAAGTGTTCTGTTAGTTAAAGTGAGGCGAGGGTGGAGGTTACTGGGGGAGTTGACCAGAGCCCCCTATTCAGGGCGCCACATTCGTTAATACGAATTAACGTTTCATACGTTAATTAGAAGTTTCGACAATTTATTTAAATTGTATTTCTTTCATTAAAATTGTATTTCTTTGATTCAAATCGCTTCAATTTCTTGACTTTATTGATGATTTTTCCTGATTTATTTTAATCTTCTGACTAATTAAGCAAAATGCTTTAAAGCCTAAAATAGAAAATGTTGAGCCTGAAATTTTTGCCGTGAATCTGTGCGAGTCTTGTGTGAGTCTCAATATTTTGTGTGAATCCTATGAAATATCACTGAATCTCTTGAAATTTCTTCAGTGAATCGACTTTTAAGGCTTTTGAGAAGGCCTGGTAATTACTTTAATCCTATTCCTGCGTGTAAAAGCTGGAATAATTTAAATTAAAATGAAAAAAAAACTCACCTCTTTGAGAGAAGTCTTCTCATTCTGTGTGGAATTGTCTTTTGTGGTGGATGATGAGAGGTCCACATCGTACATGGGGGTGGTGGTGATGGAGCTGCTGTTGTCGGAAGTTTCGCTCACGAGGAGAGAATACCTGGGGCTATGGTGGGACGATGGTGGGGTGACAACGGTGAGATTCTTGCTCATCTCCTCGGGGGCATTTTTCTTTTCCACCGTCATCCCAGGAAGTTGCTCCGTCTTCTCTTCCGATTTGTCTTTGAGTGCCTCAGCGAAAGCACCAAATTTCACGCTCTTCACATTACCGGGATAGCTGAAGCGCCCCTCGTACTTCCCAAAGGGGCTCTTGCTCTCATACTGTGGATAGCTAAAACGATTGGCTGTACCGAGAACCATTGGGGAGTCCACGAGGAAGTCATCGAGGGTTGTTACAGTTGTGGTGGGTGTTGGGGTTTCTGCTGGGGATTCCGCCACATCGGGTGGATTGTGGATTTGTGCACTTGTGAATTGCGTTCCATGCTCTGGGGTGCTGCAGTCAATGAACTGAATATCTGACAGTTGGTCCTCGAGTTTGTACCTCTTGCACGAGCTCTCGTCACTACCACCACTCGGGCTGGTCCACGTATTTGGACTCTGGCAGTTCAAACGTGGCTGTTTCTTCGGACTCGGATTCACGCTGTTTGTTGTACTCGTGAATTCCTCTGGTCGTGCTCGTAGCACACGACGTACCGAAGATACGGTGGTAGGTTCCTTGGCCACCTTGGGGCTACTCACGAGACTCTCACTCTCGGAGAAGATTCGCATTTCTGGTTCTTCGCGATCAAAATTCAACCCCAATTCTGAGAGCTCTCGCGACGGGCAGGCTACAATGCCACGAAGTGGAGATTGAAGAAGATCAAAATAGGAATCATGGGAGACTGAACGACTGTGTCCTGTTGTCCGGAGACTATCAACGGAATTTGAGCGGATGCAAATGTCCATCGTCATGGGCTTCCTATCACAAATTTCAACTGCTGCGTGGGAGAATGATTATATGTTGGTAATTAAAGTCTAATTTAAATGTCAAATAGTCTTCATTACGAAATACCTTTACTTATTGAGGATTTCTCCTCTAGTGGTGTCACAGGATCTGGTGATGTGATCGTCTTCAGGTCATCTTCATCCTGTGATGGAGTTAGAATAACACGAATATCCTTGGCTGTTGGGGCATTTGTATTGCCATTGGATTGTCTGGGTGTTCTGCTGAAAATGGATTTCCACGAGTGGGTCTTTCTCTTTTGCCAGCTCCTAAAAGTGAAAATGAAAAACCAAATGGGATTGTAGGAAGAGTCTGAAAATCATTTAAGAAGCCTCAACGGATTTCTAACGAACCTTGGAACAGGCAGAACTGTGTGATACTTGTCGGGAAGACTACTTGGCCCGCCTCCCACCTCAATGTAGGACGTGCATCCGGAATGTGGGGAATTGATGGAGATAGTTTTGTCCATGGCATCAATGCGATTCTGGCGAATCTGTGCCTCCTCCAGGCTGATTAGCTTTGTACCTCCACTCACATTGAGGCTCTTGGGTCGTTCAATTGACAGTGAATCGTGATCCCGACCAAATTCCAAGCTACCGCCTTCACCTGAACTCCTACTGTGCGTGGAATCATCAGTGCTATGCGGCGAGAATTCCACGTTAGCATTGAAGATAAGTTCGGAATTTGTGATGAGATACTCCGTAACGACAGCCTGCACACCAACCCCTCTCAGGGCAGCCACACCACCTGACTCCAGGCTAGGTGATCGCAAGAGATTAGGTGCCCACACAATGGCCAAATTTCTATCTGTCATCCCCGTGCGATCGCAATGCCGGGAAATGTTGTGCAAATGCATGGCCAGATATTTGAGAGTTCTGTAGTGTGGTGGTGGAAGCTTCTGGACAGTCTTCCGCATAATCTTCAGCTTATTTTCTCCTTCTTCGGGACTCTGAATTGCTTCAACGAATTTATCGTACAATTGGTACGTACACAGTGGATTTGGTAGCTCCCGAAAGTACATCTTTAGGAGTGAACTAACAGCATGAATGTCCTGCTTAATGTCAGATTGCTGAAGATCGGGGATACGTTCCTCATCGAAGGCTCGTCGGAGTTTCTGAATATTCGACGTAATCCCCGAGAGGCGATAGATCCCATCCACAATGCCATATTCCTCTATAAATTCCGCACAGCACTTGAGCACCATCGGAATATCCTGACCACTGTTGAGTAGATGCTCACTGAGATCGCATGAAAAGACACGTTCCTTGTAGATACCGCTAGCTTTGAGTCTCCTCCGCGATGGACGCGACAGGATGAAGCTCCGGAAGAAGGCAATTAATTTGCCATGTTTCCGGAGTACGGGCTTTGTTGGTGACAAGGCTAGAGAACCCACGAGCGGTGCTGGAAGTGGCATATGCCTGGGAATCTTTTCCCCAATTGTTGCAACGCAGTTTTGGGGAAAGAAACCCACTTCGTACTGACTCTTCTGCGTGTGGCTCTTCTTCCCGCGCCACCAGATTGATTCTGCTGGGCTGGGCATGTCGATAACTGAGATCATGTCACCCACCTAATTTTTTTTTATGTTTTACATTAAAAATTTAATCCAAAAAGAAAATTTAATCAAGCACCTACCTCAATGGAAATCTCATCGCAGGCCTGAGATACATATTTCCGTACTCCATAGGCAGCTCCAACAGCTGGTGTATTGATGCTATTCCGCATATCCGTATCCGCAATTGGGAGCCTCCTACCCTTATTATCCAGCTGAAACCACGTGAGAACCGGCCCACAGGTCATTGAGTCCGGAGCAATGGATGAAAAGCGCCGGAAGTAATCCGCAACGAGGCATTCAATCTCCTTCTCAGACTGCCCTTCTTCAATCTCCTGAATACACGGCAGTCCACTGACTTGACGATTGTACACACATTGGTGAAACATCTCGTCCAACATCTCGAGATTCTCGAGGCTCCGCTTAATCAGGAATGCCTCAGATTCGCGTGCAGTCACACGAAGGAGGAACCAAAAATTGCCACATTTATTGCCCTGTCCCGACGATGATGTCCCACCACTGAGAATCTCAGATTTTTCCTCAACAAGGCGCACATCAATGGGTGCCAATTGCACGCGCTCGTAGTGGAAATGAGCACATTCCTCCAGCTTTGGAAAGCGGCAGCTCTGTGTACGGAAATTGTGAGAGAAGTTGGGTATTTTAGAGAGACAAGAATTCTCCAGAGTGAGAATTTCCAAGAAAATTGAAAATTATTGTCAGACATTCATCTTATGTAATTTCTCAGTTGACTGCTCCAGAATCGGGAAGTAGCTAATCTCAAAATGAGATTTAAAAGAAACCAAGGGGACAATTGAACTGTATGTAAAAATTGTATAAAATTGAAGGCTTAATTCGTTTAAACGCAGACTGAAAGACGAATGGATGGCTGATAGGAAAATTCTATTCTTGGCATATACTACAATGTAGGTTACTACACAAATCACTGCTAATTCGTGGTCATATTAAAATTTTAACCGTTTAATGACTTTTTTTATTTTTTGAGCTAAATTTTTTCCAAGGTAAAAAAGGAGTTTTCTCCGTCCGGTGAGCGCCAGAAAAGAGAGATTTTCTTTATAAAAAAATCTCTCTTTTCTGGCGCTTACCGGACGGAGAAAACTCCTTTTTTACCTTCTAAACTTTACGCCAGACGCTCTAATTTAAATTTTTTCCGTCTGAAAGTTTACGAAAGAACGATATAGTTCATAGAGACTTACGGTCAATTGCTAAGCTTGAATATATCTACTGCAAGACATTATTGGCTAAATTCACTTTTCACCTTCCCCTTTCAACTATTTTTTTTAAACACTCCTCCAGTTATTCTCTGAAGAACCTCAAAATTTCATAAACAAATGAAGCGATGAAATATTATAAGAATTTTTAGAAACCCAAAAAATTTTCAAAGCTAAAAATAAATAATAAAAAAAGATCAAAGAAAAAAATTATTTGATCTGAAATTCAATTGGGTCACCTTGTGAAATTTCTTTAAAACTTTACTCCATTTATCTCCGTGGAAACAATTACATACAAGGATATGAGATATAAACATTCATTCGTACATTATGTTGTATGATACTCTACATACCAAACAAAACGACCGAAACGAAACTATAACAAGAACACGCGCGAGTAACAGGAGAGGAATCAATTAATTTAAGCTCTCTATATAAGGAAATACGCCTATTTTAAATTAATTGCAATTTGAACGACGAATCTAAGGGCTTGCGGACTTGGGTGTGAAGGAGAAATTTGACTTTCTATCTTTAATCACTCTCAATTGCATACATATTTGATTACCACATAAGAGTCAAATGCTTAATTTTACGACAATCAATATTATATGTATGGCATATATGTACCTACAATATAAACTAAATAAACAAGGCAAATGGTTTTTGTCCAGCACGTATTCCTTGTGTATTTATTGCTCAAGCTCAAAAATCGCCATTGATTTATGCATGCGATGTTCAAACTCTGTAAAGTGTCTGGTTAACTTTCTGATGTCTTATTCTCGAGAGAAGAGAACATGGCTTTCAAATTTGCCATCGTCAGTGAGTGCAGAAAGTAAGGCAAAAAAAAATCTTCCCACTTTACCCACTTTGTGAGTGATAAATTTCACAAAGAATGAGGAATGGAACATTAGAAAGAATCTTCATTAAAAATATACGTATATATACTCACACCAGGGACACTGTGAACAATCCCAAGAGATGCCTTGCTCTGACCATCGGCAGATGACGCATTGGATATTTGGGATGAATTCATGATGGAATTCAACTCCCCCGCAATATCGCATCCAACTTCGCACTCATTCCCCACCTTCTCAGCCATACTTTTGGATTCGTTGCGCTTCACTTCCTCTCCCAGTGAGATGTTTGCCTGTGCGTCCCTTGCAGCCCGGATACTCCTTTAGAGATCTACCAGAGCGTTAGGCAAGATGTATTTCTGCAAATAAGAAATTTAATTATGTTACATGATACAAGGAGGAACAAACTGCAGGGTGCAAACAATTTAAATTGTCTGCAATTTATTCGTACATGGGATATGTTTGGTGGGCATTTAAATGTGTCACAAAGTTCAACACCACTTCCACATTTGGCCCCCATCCAGAATCAATTCTGGACTTTGTGGTGCTCTCGCTCTAACTTACACGCACCCCCCGCACCCAAAAAGGGCGGCAATTTATTGTCTGTTTAACCACCGAGTGCGCAAAATTCCAACTGACCGACTTTCGCTGCAAATTCTCACTCTCTATGCTGAAGGGGTATGACAATAAATTCAATTTTGCCAACGAAATCTGATATAGAAGAGCGTTATTAGAGGCAATTAGAAGGTTATTGAACCAACTTTCGAACAAACATCCCCAAAAGAAAATCGTGCCAATCAGTAGTTAATTTCATTGAGAGAATGAGATTACCTATACCTACTTATTTTGATAAAAACGTCGAACCGTCTTCTCCAAGAATTATTATTCATTTTAACAGACAAGAATTTTTCTAAGGAAATAGGTACATAAAGGAATGAGTTAATACAAAATAAAAGTAGAAAACGTCTAAAATCTTAAATTAAATTAAAAAAAAAAAAAACTTTTAACGATAATTTCTTCTAAACCAGAATAGTTTTATAAAACAAGTGAAATGGAACTAAAATTAGTCGTCTAAAAAAGATTTTTTCTTATAATTTCTAAAAATATTTCAAGTTATTCGAGATTGAAAATTCCTTTGTTATTTATTTTTAAATAAAAATTATTTTTACCATTTAATCAATAGAAGATAAGGATAATAAAACAGCAAGTTAGAACTTATTCAATAAAATATTATTAATAATTGAATTTTCCGGGAAATTCCTCTTTATCTGCTATTGCTTTAAGTAATTTACATCGAATAATGATTTAGTATGAAGTTGTTTTTTTTGTTTCCTTCAGTGATCCACCAAACTCATTGATTTCGAACAAAGGAGAGTGAAAAATCAGCTTTATAGAGTGAAAGCACTTTGGTGCAAGAAATGATAAAAAGGCAAAAGTTATTGGAGCAGAACACTAACCTTTATGCAGATATTCTAGTTTGGTTACCACAAATGAGTAAAAATTCTACTTTTTGACATAATGCGGTATTTTACTTCGCAAATTATTTTGTTTCCTGTTAGTCAACTAAGCGGAGGAATTTTTTTTCGAGGAAAAGTATAAAGAAGAAGCAAACAAGGAAGACAATAGGAAGAAAGAAGTTAGATTTTGTGGAAAAAATCAGATACAATCCGCAAGAATGAAAAAAATAAACAGCAAAATAATTATATCTTGTCGTGGTATTTCCCTCCTAGCTAGATGATAAAGAAATCCGAATGAGCTGATAAAGCACGTTGAAGAGTCTGTTGAAATTTTCTCCTGGTCTTCTTCTAGCTTGAGAGTCTCATGGAAGTGCCCGTGGATGACATGTTATCGCACCATGCTCCGAATGCTTGTCTCGTCTACTGCTCACGTTGCTGCGGATAGCTGAGTGTTGGCGAAGTCCCGATATATTTTCCTGTCTCACAGAAACGATAATTTGGAGCTGAATTGTTCCCCATCTAAGCAAGTTGGGAATATTATTTGCTAAAGCATCACTCCGTGCCATCGATTGGTGGCGTTTTTTCGGCGGCAAAAGCAAGAGGGATTTTCTCTGTGCCACCTCGTGCAACGTTGACTGTGCTTGCTACATAGTAGGGAGACCTTAGCTGGTATACCTGCTTCAGCTGAATAGTCCGAACGAGAGGGCAAACTATTCGTGGTTCAAAGCGTGGTGTTAGAAAAGCATACAACCAAGTGTGATATCTTCAAGAAACATTGCGACGAGCATTTTTCCATACAACACACAAAGCAGCTGTCGAGACCCTCGATGAGGGAAAAAAAAGAGGAAGACTGACATTTCAGCATATGGGATACCGAGTGAGTGTGAAAAAGATAGGCAAAGACATTCAATCAAGCAAAATGCTTCGTCTGCACATCGTTTCAGTACGATAGTGGTTTGTGAACAGGCAACTCCTAGCTTTTGTGTTCCAATTTTTTCTTGTGTGTGCTTCAACATTGTCGGCTAGCATGACGCCACCACTAAATGTGGATAAATTCATTGAGGACATCAAGAATCGTCCTTCACTGTGGCATAAAGACTATCCCGTAAGGCTAAAGGAGCTACAAGATGAATGGACAGAAATTTCAATCTGTCATGGGATTCCACGTAAGTCAAACCCTACACCACTACACGCTTTACTTACCTATGCTGACTGGCTTCTTATCTTTCGCACCATAGAACGCTTACTACGACAAAAATGGAAGTCTCTCCGGGAGACGTTCCGTATGGAATTGAGGAAAATTCCAAAAACTAATGACAATAACTTTGCCATTTCGCCGTATGACTTCCAATCTCAGTGGATACACTTCAAGCAAATGATTTTTCTGGCTGGTAACATGAGGACACGCGAAACTCTAGAAGAAGCGGCTTCCAAGGCCAATATGAAGTTAAAAAATCTAAATGGTGACGATAGCTACCCTTTGGAGTATGTTTCGCCCCTCGTGGATTCCAAGGAACTCCTCAGGCAGCAACTTCAGCAGGAAGGTGAATCAGCTCCTTCAACAATGCAAAAGCCTCCACCAAAGAAGAAGGCACGCTATTCGGCACCATCTAGAGTGTCAACGAGGCCTAAAGTAAAGCCAAAGTCTCCAACTCCGAAGCCATTGAAAACTGAGAATTCAGTGCCATCACCACGTACCGATGAGGATGTAGGGAACGTTGGGAATAAGTTCCTAAATACCCAGGATGATGATTACTATTTTCTAATGAGCCTCCATCCGTACATGTCTAAATTGGGACAAGTTCAGAAGCTTCAGACTCGAATGGACATTCAGAATATTATCTTTAAGAGGCTCTACAGTGAGGAGGATTTTTAATTAATATCCAGTAAGCCGTTCTACTTGGGATAAGGAAGCATTTAACTTATGAGAATGCAAGAACTTAAAAAAAAAAAAACAGAAAACTGACGGTTTACGAACACTTCTTATTCTTTGACTTCATTTAATTTCATTTATTCTTAAAAATTAATTTTCATCGATTCTTTAACACTAAATTTTTCTCTCAATATTTTCTTAAAAAAGAAATCTCGTGAAACCTTTTTAAGCATAATTCAAAGGTTTAGTAGATGTAACAAGAATACAAAGAAGCTTGGAAGAAGGAGAGAAAATTGAGAAATTTGCCTTGGTATTGAGTACAAAAGAGTTCAAAGTTGAAGACTGAAAAGAAGAAGAAAAAAAAATGTAGGCAATATTATTGTAAAAATTTTGATGAGCAGCATCAATAAGCGCTTCAATTTAGGGAATAAACTTAACAAAAACATTTTCTACTTAAAACCTCCATTGATATCTCATTATATTCTAAAGAGAATGTATATGGAGAGAAAGACCTCTGACTTCAATCACATTACAATTAAACTATGTGCAGCTAAATATATAACTTTTGTGAATTGGTTTTCAAGATAGTTTCTTCAACACATTGTCAATGTGCTTCAGGAATATAACATAGCTATGCTACACACAATGTTCTTTCATTTCGTTTTTTTTTTTTGAGAAATAAAACGTTAAATGATTAAAAAGGTCTTTTATTCCTAAACACGGACAATTGTTATATGGATGAACTTGAAAACTCATGAGTGGATGCTGTTTTTTTTGTGTGTCTCCTCAATAAATGCTCACGGGGCTTTATTTATTCATCACCCGGGAAGTTTTCCAGCATAACGAAATGCTGGAAATATACAAAAGTCGGTCACTTGTTGACAATTTAATTTTTAGCGCTTTAGAAGTGGAGCAAAGAGGGGAAGTTAAACTTTTATTACGAATTCATGCAAGAAGTCAATTGATAAACAAGCACAAACTACTCAAAATTCCAAATACACATTTGCACTCGAAACCAGTGATTGTGACCATCCAATGAACGAAACAATCGGGCAATTTCATCAATTTCTATTGATGCATTTGGTCGATGGATGAAGAAGAAATAATAAAAATGAGTGGCATTGTATTGCTTACGCAGCATGGATCACATTCCATCCTCTCCTACTCCACATAAAATGTACATAATATAATAATTATTTTCCAATTTCTCATCTCGATCATCACATTTTCACCATTTCAAGTTGGGCGCACGAGGCAAGAACGCGATAATCTCATTTTGTTCGCCCATATAGAGAGCTGCTAATGTCGTGTATTACAGAGAACGCAATACTTCAATTAAATTCAATTGAGCACTCTGTGTGCAAAAGATTCCTCCACTGTCGCCATCCTCGCACTCCTCGCGGTACAGCCTCAGCATTGGGGCAGCCCCACAGCAAGTCGCCCACCCAAAAAAACATATATATGTACCGCATACACAACGATCAATTCACCAACACAGCGCTTTTGCATTTATTTTTGCGTATATAGGCAACACTTAAGGTTTGTTTTATTAATAAAATAGTCCGTTCGCACATATTTTCGCATCCCATCGCAGTGTTTCAACAACCCAACTGAGAGTGCCAAGTGATTGAATGGAATTTTAAATAATGACACCGATTACCATATAGTAATTATTATGTATCTAGTTTGTAAAAACGACTCTTTAACCACACTCGCAATGCCTCATTCTTTGGGTGATTCAAAATAAATCGCACAACAAGAGTGTATCACACTTTCGGACCCAACATTAGGTATGCTTGCTTGTTGTTGGGCAAGACAAGTTGAGAATAGAGTGTGGGACTCTTCGCGTGATCACGTTCTTGGTTGTTTCATCATTATGGAAATCTCTCTGTGAGAATTTTCTTTGAAAAACTTGCAAAGCCTTGAAAATAAATCAATATATATTCTGATAGTTTTATAGGTTTTATAATATGAATAGATAAAGATTTATGTATGAAATTTGATGCGCTTCACGTCAACAATGTTGAGCTTCTGCTGATGTTAATCGGAAGTACGAGTAAACACAATCAATCTTTCATTTAGCAAATTTACCCGAAAATCATTTACCTATTCGTGAATTTTATTAGATGGAATAATGTATTCATTCAAAATATATTGAATTCAAGGGTACAGACTAAGGTGGGGATACTGTATAAAAGTTTTTAAAGTTTATTTATAGGAAAAAATTTAAATAATTAATAACATTAACATTAATTAGTGTTTCAATCTTTTTTATCAAAATTCTAAATTTTAACATTTACTAGAAAATATGGTTCAATATTAAAGAACCAATCCAATATATTAATAACTTAAGTGAGTTTAGTACGCAGTCTAACTTGAAATAAGTATACTTACTTAGACCAAGCAATTTGAATTAAGTTTGAGCTGAATTTTAAAAGCTTCTCTTCATTTTAGAAACTACAAAATATAAAGAATATTGGGATAGCAAACAAATACCTATTTTTGAGATTTTCATTGAATTTAATTGATCTATTCCGTAGTCTAAAATAGATTTTCCAATTACATACTATGTGCAAAGAGGCAAGAATATTTAATAAAAAACTTTTCAGATTAGGTTCGTTAGTTTTTTGCATAATGCAATGGGTTAAAGTTTTTTCTTCATGCAAGACAAAGGAAAAGGACAAAGAATTTTTTTCTCTTGTTAAAAGTTTCCTATTACTTTTAAATTTTTCTAGATAGAATAAAAACTTTAATTGTATTTTTCTTACCACGACTTATTAGGGATGATACAAAAAATGTTATTTTAGTTCTTTTTTTTTCTATTTATATTATTATATAATTATTATAAATCCCTGCCACAAATTGAGGAATTCCGTTTTGAGTGGTGGGTACCTCAAAAAGCACTCCATGAGATTTCTTTTAAAGAACTTCTTTGAAAGATTGAGGAGATAATTTTTTCGCTGTATAGTTCCCAGAATTCAAATGATTCTAACAGAACTTCTCATGAGAAAATTGGACAATGTCTCGAGAGGTTGAAGACACACACAAAAAAAAACGTCAAGTCAATGCTGAAAAGTCAATATTTTCCTATTTATACAGTTCCAAATTGATTTTACGGATTTGTATGTAGTGTGAAAAAAATTGGCAATGATTCTTTGCTAAATATCCAAATTGACCTACAACCGTTTTTTTATTTTCTTTTGTCTTACTACATATCGTGTGTAAAATAAAATGTTTGTGAACATAAATTTTACTTTTTCTCTTCTTTTTTTTTCTCTTCTAAATTCTCCCTGATTGTGCAAATATGTATAGAGCCGTTTCACAGTACACATCCCGCGCGTTCTCCAACCGAATTATATTCTTGTGGCAAATGCTTTACAGTTAAACAACTAACTGACCAACTAATCAAGTCACTCTCTTTTGCAATAAGTCTATTTTCCGTCTCAAGAAGCGAGTGTGTCTCAACATACCGTGGAGAAGATGTTTACAATGGCTCTGTGGATTCTCCTCGTGTGCTCTTGTCGATGGGTCAAATGGATGGTGTGCGTGTGGGAATTGTTCAAAGTGGATGGAAATTAATGATGGGATAAACAATAAAATTGATTTTAATTGTCACAATAAATTGCAATGCTAAATTTATCATTCAATGATTGCGTAATTCATTAAAGAAACTATTTTTTCATAAATAAAAAAAATGAGAAATTTATTCAAGTTGCAAATCATTTTGAATTAACTTGCGAGAAAATTATATATTTCATGTATTGTATACAAATTTTTAACTTCATTAACCAACTTACTCATTAATACAGTAAAATTGTTTGCTCTAATGAGGTACCTACTTCAACATCATCTAAAAACTCTTCGTTTTATTTATTCTTTTTTTTTTGAATTGAATAAGTAAAAGCCGGAATCTTCTCATTGAAAGTCAATAATATATATCGGAAATACCTATATTAGTTGTGTTTCTTTCAGACATATAGGTAGCTTTTTTTCTTTTGAAATCCTTTACACAAAAACTTCATATCTCCTCAATTTCTGCGGTACGACGACGACGGCTTTATGAATAGCAATGAGAACATTATATACTTACAATTTTATCACGTATTGTTTTTAATTATCAACTCAATTGTTTGTTTATCCTCAAAAGTACATCTGTATGTATTTTGCTTTGCATCACCATTTCCCAATTTGTACGGACGGATTGGAATATTTCAATTTTCTAAGAAATCTATCTTGAATAGCTCTAAACACTTTTACATGTTTGCAGTTCAATTGTTCACTTCCATTCTACATAAAGTTTATTATGTATGTCACATTTGCAAGTTTTCTTTTTTTAATATACATACATAATTTCCTATCTTCTTTAAAAGTATAATATTATTTGAATTAAATTTTAGAAAATATTTTATTTGAGTTTAAAAAAAAAAAACAAAAAAGAGATAATGCTGTAAAAATTTAAGAGATTAAATTTCACAACATAAATGTTCAACAATTAGTCCTTCTTTTGGTATATAGCGCGAGAATTTATTGCAGTGATTTAATAAATAACTTCTTTACGTTTAAAGTAGCATTATTATTGCAATTTTATCATTTCTCAAATCGTTTTCTCAGGCTTTTAAGTAGAATAAAATTCATCTTCAAGATGATATTTTCACAGTAAAATCTTTTCGGAGCAATTGAGATAAATTTTGTGTTTGCTTGAGTTTCTCACATACTTTCAAATGATATGTATCATTCTTTTGGGGGGATTAATTCTTGCTGCCGCGTTTCTTTCGCTCTCTCCCGCGAGATCTCTGACGCGTTTTTTTTTATTCATCTGCACTGACCTCAAATTTAGAGCACTTTTGTTGGCTCTCTGCAGCAATTTAAATGAATAAAAAAGCATAATTACCCGCCATTTATTGTGTGCAATTAATCATTGAGCACACAGCGGTGGAATCAAAACAAAAAATTATACTCGGTAAATTAAGTCGTTGCAATCCAATTGTTTGGTTCAATCACTTTTTCCTTCTTCTTGGAAGCAGGAAGCCACTGTCTTTTCGTGTTTGGAAAATTAGTGCGCGCGGCTTGGTTGTTTGGGAGGGAAAGTCAAAGTGAAGAAATTACTCTCACTTTGTAAGTATTCTTCGTGGGTTTTCCCACTGTTTTGCTTTCCTCTCTCTATGCTGTTGTGTAAATTTAGGGCAAAATTGTTTACTTAATCCTTTTTTCGGATAATATTTCAGCACCCACTAAATACACAAACACACATTCAGCTGTGATTTCTTTACCATTGATCCCTCATTTTCTATTAAAATGAAAATTTCTCTCTTCTCCGTGCATGCCCTTTAAATTCTTCAGTGAATCAATATTTTGCGATGACTCGATTGCAATAATAAAAAAATACTATATTACTCACCGAAGAACGTTAAATAAAAAATAACAACATGAGCAATAATTTCCATGTCTGACGAATTGTTTAGCATTCTTCAAGAGTTGACCACAAGTTAAACATATTCTTTAATTTTAGATAAACTTGTTTATTAGAAGTCGTATGTCACAGAAGAATTTCTTAGAATATTTTTAAATCAGTCGAAATGGGAGAAAGAAACACTACAAGCAAAAAGTTCTCGCTCCATTATTTTTCGTCGATACCTATAGCAGAAGTAGGGGAAACTGGGGTCAAGTTAATTCAAAATGTCTTTATACATACCACTTTTTTTTATTACGGTAACATACTGAAATAGTTGTAAAGAATTATCTCTCAAAAGAAAGTTAAAAACTTAATTGTTGATATTTTTACGTTTGTTTTTTTTTACAGAATTTTATGCCCTGATGAAGATCAAAGAATCGAAACTTTGTTGAGGAATAAAAAACATAAAATATTACACAAATTTATTAATCTGAATTAAATGTTATTCATTAATTTTGACCAAGAATTGTAAAAAAAAAATTAAAGTAAATCATCGCACGTCCGTTATCGTCTTCATTAACAATCTTCACAAGGTGAGGCTGGTAAGGTCAGTTTTGTTAATTTCTAATAATAAAATTTAGAACTTTTTCTTTAGTTCTTGCTGAGGAATGACAAAATTTATGCATAGACTTAATAAATTTCTGAGGGTTAGAGGGTTGTTCTGTAAAGCAACACAGTTCAGTATACAACAGTTTATTCTTAGACTACTCTCAAAGAAAAGTTTCTAACTTTAGTTTATCATGTGTATGAAAAAGGGTCCCCCTTCTAAAATTTGTGCCTCACAGAACGCTATTTCCTGCGACTTGATCTGATTTCTTGACATTCTCTCTACTGATTGAGATCTCTGCTTGTGAGCACACCCATCTGGCCCTAAAGTCTTCTGCCTCACTCTCTGGCCAGAAAAGAAGTCACTCCAATGGACGCAGTGGAATGGAACAAGGCTTGAAGATTACACGAAGCGTAGAGCCCCTTTTTTTTCAAGCTCCAAACAATGCAATGCAATTTGGTATGTTCTTGGAGCTCTCGCCGGAGCATCTTCGTGTATCTCTGCATTTTTATTTCTGCTACCATTGACACGCGTAGATGATTCGCCGTCGAAGTGAATCTTGCGAAACCCACTTTCTGCCTCCCAACATGCAAAATATTTTTCCTCTCCACCAACTTTTTCCACCCATTTTTCCCACCACCATGACCCTGAATTGCAAAAGGAACACGACTCTCCCAGTGGGTGCGGTGATGTGCTATAACTCCGAGGATTTCCACTGTGAAATTTATATTTACACGGAAGTTTGTGTGGCAGAGAAAGGCGGAGCAGTAAAAAGGAAAACAAAACATCCAAAAGCCATTTTGCAAAATGAACCTTGTCGTTCGAGTTTTTCCACCTCTCACCCATATTAAGAGCAATTTTATAGGAGGAACTTCTTCTATAAGTTAAACGACGACAGATTATCGATGGAAGAAATTACTCAATGATTCAACATACCAGTAAACTGATAGATTATCATGGTACTTCCGCTTTCCCTTCGACTTCTTCAACACAAATCGCACCACAGATTCTGCTGGCGACACATCAACTGCACTCCCTTGGTCCCACCTCCTGTGTCCATTCACCGCACTTTTACTCCGAAAATATCACTTTTTCCCAGCAGAAACACTCATTTTTCCACCATCACTGCTACCGAGGAGCACTTGGGGTGCAATTGAGGCAAGAAAAATGATAAAAAATGCACAGAAATTTGAGAAAAACACAAAGAACCGTCGCGGTTGCGGATCAAAGCAAGAGTGACTTCTTCAAAGCCTTCGCCTAACTTCTGTGTTGATGTCTCATCATCTCATTCGTGCATCTGTAATCCACATCTTGTCTTCTCTCTTTTCCAAATTTCGCCGATGTTCCCCTACGAAGTGTAGCGGGATTGGATTTCAACCACATGCTTCTTTGCTACATGACACAGAGAAGCTTATGCATTATGATTATTTTTCAGCCGAACGTTTCGACTTGCGTTCGGCAAATTTCGTCAAAGTTCGTACTGAACAACATGCTGAATGCATATGCTTCTATTGCTTCACCTGCAATAGAGGGAATTTTGAATAAATCAACAGTTATTTTCACATGGCTGAATTTTATGGCTTTGACTTTCCACCCACGAATTACTCAAATTTAATCACAAATAAATTTTATACCTACTTGTTACCATTAATATGTATATAAACTTGAGGCACAGCTGATTGTATTATGCAACGAGTAATATACTTCCCAAGACCTTGCAAATACTTATCGATTAATCTCCTTTGTGACTTTGAAAATATTATTATGCAATCTCATTTCGATTTACCTCCAAAAACCTAAAAGAATTCATCAATGTCTTATCCACTCTATTTCCCTCGTCGGTTTCTGAAATACAAAATGTTCAAACTTATTGCCTCTACCATAGAACTGAAAGAGATATAAAATTCATATTTTTTGATGATTTTCATTTTCAAGAATTATTCAACATAATATTCTTTTTCCAAATTCCGCATTAATTGAGCAATATACAGCTATGTAGTATGTGTTTGGGAGATGAGGGAAGAGAAATCAGCAGACTAGTTCTTTTGCATCTCATTAATTATAAGACAACTGGATTTCTGATATTCCTATTTCTCATACAGCCTATAATGACGTAATCGGCATTTAATAAAGTCCAATATGAAGTAATAATAATAATTTTTTTTATAATATTTGCGTTTATCATTTTGTTTTTCATTTTGCAAAATTAATTGTTAATATACATTTTGGAATAATTCAGTATTTTATTAATTATCTTTCGCAGTATGTAGTTGAAAACTGTCATAATAATGGACGTTAACTTTTAATTATTCTACATATATATTTTATTATACGAAAGCTTTTATTTAGTTTTTTTTCTTACCATTTTATGTTAGGTTGACTGATGTGTATAATGAAAGATTAATAAGTTCCCTTTTAGAGCGGATGGACTTAATAAATTGGGCCAGTTGTGGACATTCCTTCAAAATTGAAGACAAATATAAAGTATTTTTTTCTCTTTATTTGCAACTAAATTCCATGTAGATTTAACCACTGTTACAGCAATTTGGAGTTTTTTACTCACCGCATATCTTTCACCATTCATCAATGACTGTTGAGTATTGATTGTGACTAGGGAAGAAGGAGTTTTGCAGACATATCAGTAATTTCTATATCTCATCTCATTTTCTTCTTTTTACTTTCATCATCGATATTTCTATTTGTTTTTTTTTTCTCTTTATAATTACTTTTCTCAATTTGATTATTACATACTTCTTTCTCTCAACTCATTTTCATTTTTTCTTTTTTTTTTAAATTTATGTGTATATAAAAAAACTCTATGAAGCGATTTGATATCAAAGTTATTCATTTAAAACCTCTTATCTTCCACCGTCGTGCCGTATTTTCTCATCAACTTTGGACTATTACCTACATATTTTTTTTTATTTGTTTACACTGATAAATTCCCATTCTTTGATAAAATATCCATTGTATTGATTTAAATATAATACAAATACATATATGTTTCCTCCCTTAATTTCTTCATCTTTCTCTTTTTTCTCTCTTCTTTTTTAGCAACAACTTTTTATCTTCACTTCAATAAACTTATTCTGTTTCAATGTTAATTTTGATGTTGATTCATCTTCTTTCGGTTGGTAATTTGTTTTATTCACCTTGCGTATTTTTTTTTTAATATCATACTATTTTATAAAAATAAATATACAGTATACGACTCTATATTGATTTTTTTTTAATATTTTCAATATGTTATTGAATTATTTACTTGTTTTTTTTTTTAATACTATCAGTAATTTTCACCGTCTCATAGTTTTCTTTCTCTCATGGGTTTTTCGATTTTTTTTTCTTAAAATTTCACTATGATTTTTCATCCTTTGTATGACTTTTTACATGGATTTTTATTGAAATATTCACTTTGCTCTATAAACGTACAACGCTTTCCACCCCAAATCCGGGCCATTGTTTTTTTTTCAACGTTGTTGTACACAAAAGTTTAGCTTTTCATTTTTTTTTCTTCATTTAGATTATGTAAAAATTAATATGTAAGACTGATATTATGCTGTATAATTTCTAATAACTTGTTTATCCATTTTTTTTTTACAATTGATCTTCATTGCTAAATGGCAAAAAAGTCAGCATAAAGAAAGGTATAAAAATTAAAAAAAAAAACCGTTGCGACGGCATGTTTTATGGCATAAAAAATGATTTGATTACAGAAAGACAATAGGCTGAAGCTAGTCAAAAGTGTACATTTTTTCTTAATATAGCCCTCTGGCGGATTTTTTTGGGAAAAATTTCTCCTAAAATTGAAAATATTCGCTGATTTTTTCATTATTCATTTCTTTTTTCTTAAAAATGTGGCGGAATCTTGTCATTTTAAATTGATAACACTTTATGGCACCATTAATTAATTTATTTTTCTAAATTCTTTTTCTTGTGTGTGGTTCACTTTTTTTTCATTGAGGGAATTTATAGTATTTTTAATATGAAGCAAATAGCAAGAGAAAAGGTAGGCTCAACTCAAAACTTCATAGCTTATAAAATTGCAAGAAAAATGAGAAGAGAGAGAACTTCTCCAATAAAGCATTTTTTTTTGTAAAATTTATTATTTTCCATAGAGAGAAAGAATATTAGAATATAAACTTTGGATTCTATTTACAGGAATAATGTGGCAACAAAATCGTTAAACGATGGAGTAAAAATGAGTTATCCGTGTAGCCTCATTATACAACTAATCTATCAACTAATTCTTATTTCT
Organism: Lutzomyia longipalpis; assembly: GCF_024334085.1. Taxonomy (NCBI): domain Eukaryota; kingdom Metazoa; phylum Arthropoda; class Insecta; order Diptera; family Psychodidae; genus Lutzomyia; species Lutzomyia longipalpis. The sequence continues at coordinate 21,272,573 of NC_074708.1, forward strand.
TTTAAATATCATTAGAGAACATTTACAAATTACATACATACACTTTCCCATAACACTTTTATAATCTCATCCCCTATGCATGGATTTGAATGGTTTTCTTTTATTTGAGAAAATTATCTCTTCGCGATAGCCTTTTCTCGGTTTATTTTAATTTTATTCTTATGGCTTATCGTGTGAAGATTTCTTTTAATTATTTACAGTGAATTTTATATTACAATTACATATGTATTTTACATAGTGAAGTATTCAATATGCAATGATATTAGAAATAATCAAAATAGATCCTAAACCATAGGTTTTTATTTTGAACTTAAAAAAAGGTTTTCTTTTCAAATAAAATTTAAATAACTTATCAATAGTTTGGAAGAAATAAAGATTAGTTAAAAAGTTATCAAATTCAAAGAATAAAAAAAGAAATTGAAATAAGACAGAAAAAATATCAGAATAATTTTATTATGTTAATTAATATTTTAGATCTTAGAAAGACTAAATTTTAATTATGATTTGTTAAAACAGTTGTGCATAAATCTAATTAATATTTCTAAAATCACTGCAGATTTGTTCCGTAATCTCAAGAAGTCATTACGATTAATTAGGAATATCTTTTGAGATAAAAATTCCTTCTTAACATGATTTTAGTAAATCTCTTTCAAATTTTCTCAATAAGTCAAGAGTTTTTTTTAATCTTTAAATTGGGTGTATTTGGCAACATCTCTTCTGCTTCACGTTGATTTTTGTTCTTTCAAAAAATCATCTGTTTTGTCTGCAAAATGTATGGTATACGTGCCCATACTGAAAGTTTTAGCTAGATACTGCCTTCTCCTTAATTTAAATTTTTTATTAGAGAGCATTTTGTCTAAGTTTTTCTTTTTTTTTATAATATCAAATGTACATTTTTTTGGCGTATTCTCTCGATTGATATTTTATTTTGTTAACCTACTTTTATACAACCGAAATTGCGGCAGTAGTTTCAACATCATTCCCTTCTTTTTTTTAACATTGAATTATGTTGACGAAGTTTTCTTTACTCCATAAATATCAATTTTATAGTTTTTTTTTTAAATATATATTTAATATCCTTGTTAAGTGTTTTTTTTTGTTATCCTAAAAAATCTATATACGTAAAGTATATCCTTTTGTTGCGTAAATTACAATTAATTGGTTCTGGATGAAATGACGCCAGTCTCAAAAGCTCGAATCACCTTTTTAGTTAATTTTTTTCTCGTGTTTTCCATACACGCATTTTTTAAATCAATTTTTATCAAACTACACTGTACGTGCTTCTCTTTAACCATTCCACCTAATACATTATGGGTAATATATAATAACTTTTTACACAGTATCTATATCCTTAATAAAATCTCCTACTTGGGCTTGTATTTTTTTTTCATGTATCAATCCCTTATTTTTGGGATATTACCTGTAGTGCCGCCGAATGTGGGGGAGGTATTAGGCTAACACGATCGTCCATCGGGGCAATCATCCGTGGACGCATGTCTTCGTCGTCGTCGTCTTATTTGGTTGGTTTTCTTCTTAACAAAGCGCACATTGTAGGGATCCTCTGCTAATTCTGGATACTTCACTACATCGTGCACATACTCCCCTTCGTACATATTTGCATAGCCCTGCTTGAGAATTTCATCACTCTCCGTCTGACTCCACTCAATGGCGGTGGCAATGCCACTACGGAGAGCCTCCTTTTCCCTATGCCATGCTTTTCGCACCACCGTTAGCTTAGCATGGTGCATCAGTCTCTGTGCCTCCTTCTCCACTGTCGTCCCGTACCTCAGATTGATCACAGTATGTGCTCCGTGGATCTTCACATCGAGGTAGTTGTTGCCACTACCGTTCTCCCGAGCAATTTCATGGAATGTCGTATTAACTTGTCCCTGAAGACGTTTCAATTGCTGCCGATCCTCACTCGCCCTCCATGCGTCCTCCTTCACAAAGAAGAACGAATCCTGCTGACTGTTGTGCACCACAAAGGTGATCGGTAGTAGGTGGGATCTGTTGAAAACAGACGTATAGACATCGCGGTAAATGGCATTTGCCGCTGGAACACTCGATACAATAGCCTGTCCCGTGGATGAGCGCGAAACAACAATTCCCCGTCCAAATGGTGGATCTGATGCCGCTCCAATTTTACTCGGTGCCACGCGCATAACGTCCATTTTGAGTTTGGAGCGTGGTGGTGAGGACAACTGCTCAACTTTGGATGCCCTCCTTAGGGCTAAATGTGCCAAGAAGCCACTCTCAACTTCCACATTTGGTGATCCAGTAAAGTCCATTCGTGTCACTTTGGGTATAGGTCCAAAGTTGCTAACACGGCCCCATGCACTTGGGACACGCCAGAAATTCTCATTGAGCTGCGGCAGTAAGCTACTAACTTTGTAGCCCATCAGCTCAAACCATGTTCCATGGTCAGCTGGATAGTTACGATCGTGACCAATATTGATGGGATCATTCCCATTGAAGCGATAGAGATGAAGCTTCGTTGGTGTAGGAACGCGTTCTGCTACATTCTCCCAATCTGGTGTCATCCATTGTCCAATCAGAGGATCATACACTTTGCCATTTGGCATGTGAACCAGAGAAGTTACCTGAAAAATTTATATAATTAATTCAATTTCAATTAAACATAAACATTCATGATCAAGAGAAGAAGGATAAGTACCTGATCGAGAATTCCACCACAGAAGTCAATCGGAAGGTATAGGTATGGGTTTGAATCGTAGACAATGTGTCCATAAGGAGAACGCATAATCTCACGAATTCCTTCACCGTACTGATTGAAGATCATCACAGGCGTCCCACATTGATCTGTTGCTACGTAGTACTTATGCCTGTAGACTTGAGCATAGATCAGATGCCCACGATCATCGTAGGTGAGTGACATAAGCTTCCCATCGCGTGGAGAATAGATCTGACTAACTTCCTGTGGTCTCTCCTGATTATTGTAGAAGAATTGCGTAACATTTCCAAAGTTGTCCTTCCTCGTTGATAGCCTATTGAGATGGTCATAGTAGTATTTGACATCGAAGCGTCCACGCTTGGTTGCTCTCACCAGGAGTCCCTGAGTGTTGTAGTGGAATCTTTCTTCTCTTGCATTTTGTGCCACAAGACCACGACTGTCGTACTTGTACTGACCCTCACCAAATTTCATGATACGATCCATGCCACTGTACTCCATTGGAATTGTATTTCCACGGTATGTGAGTGAAAGCATGTTGCCATTGTCATCATAGCGGAATCCCCATGGCTCTTGAGCTTCAACACCTATGAGCTGACCATCGCAGTCCCATGTGAAGTTCTTCACATTGGTATACGTGTTGACTCCAACATTTCTCGTGTAAGTCTTCGTCTGAGATATCCTGCCGTGCATATCATGCGCAAACTCCATACGGAACACCTCCATCCGGTGAATTGTAACGGACATCTGAGTTTCCAAGTACTGACCATTAATTGTCCGAGAAAAGATTGCAGTTCCATCGAAGACAGACGTTTGATTCTGTCGTGGATGGGTCACCTTAAATTGACCAATTTCCTCAGGTGAACCGGTTTTGCTGCTATAAGTGAAAGTCTGAACCGGAAGGTTCTGCCCACCTATGCGTCCCTGAATGGAAATCAGGCGGAAGTTGGTGTCGTATTCATATGAGAATTTAGCATTGCTCAATCCGGTTTTGGCAGAGAAATCAATTCGTTCTTCAGTTAATAGGGCTCCGGTGTACTCGAAATCCCATCTGTACTCAAGTTCACGCTCAATGTGACCCACTGTGCTTGGCATTCCTGTTAGAGCATTGTAGACAAATTCACTACGACCATCCCCGTGGACTACTTCCGATAGTTGACCATTTGGTGTGTATCGGTAGATAACCCTGGCACCATCTCCTGTAGGCATAGGCAAAGAAGAATTTTTAGTTTATTTGCTTAAACTATTATGTAGGAAATAGGTAGTAAATTCGATTAAAGAACGAATTTGAGTTTGTGACGAAAACACAATGATGGCATGATTTTTGTATTTTTGAACACATTTTTGGAGATTTTTGGAAAATTAGAAGTTTGGTGGTTGTTTTTTTCTGTTTCAAATTTTCTATAAAATTACGTGCAAGATTACGCGTACATATCCCGAAAGTTTCTGCGAATGTGAATTTTTCTCATACAGAAACGAATAAACTCCTTTTAGGTGATAAATTTTGATTTTGTATATTTTTTTTCTTCATTTTTTGTCCTTTGATATTCTGTGAGTTGTATGAAAATTATTGAGTCATATCTCCGCTTTGATTGCGAATTGTTAAAAAAAATCAATTATTTTTTTGATCATGAAAGGGTTAAAAATATTTAAAAAAAAAAAAACTTTAGAAAAATTCATATCAATGCATTCAATGGTCAAAAGTTCCTTTTATGTTTGCCCTTTGCTTTCGCTCATTCACAAAGAGTCATGTCTCAGTATTTCCTGCATTTTGCAACATTGGTCATCAATTTTAATCGATATTGTCTTGCGGTGCAATTTGCTGCATTTTCTTTCACACCCTACCACAATTTTCCTTGGCCTCAGCAATGCAAGGGATTGTGCATGGCTTGATTTATGAATGGACACTTTTTATCAATTGGAAACTATTTGTCAGAATTTTTCCGCATAACGCTGAGACTAAAATGTTAGGTGGAGGGGTGAAAAAAGCAACGAAAAGAGTAATATTTTCGTGTGAGACTCCAAAATTTATGAAGACATTTTTCATATAGCTTCTGAAAACTTCGTGTGCACACACAGAGGTTTTCGGCGAACAATGGGGACTCCCGCACGAATTAGGTCAATGTATGGAGGGCGAAAGCATGATTAACGTGAGGGAGGTAGTCGGGGAGAGGTGCAAAGGTATATTACCTGGAAAGACTGTCTGCAGCAGAGCACCGCTGTGGGAGTAGTGTTGGAGGTAGGGTTTAGTGCTGCCGGGTGGTGTGTATGTGTACCGAATGAATCCAATTGACGGCTGCAAGCTAAATGAGTGCTTCGTGCCACTGGGCAGGGTAACATGTCTCAGTCCACCGTCCTCATCATACCCCAGGAGAATCTTCCTTTGACTGGCCAACCCGATTTCCGCCACAAGATTGAGGTCATTGTAGACGAAGCTCACGGTACCATCCTGCTGGCTTGTAATTTCAGACAGGAGCCCATGCTGTTCATATGTGTATTTGAGCTCAGATGGTCCCCATGTCCAGCCATCGATTCGATTGAAGCGGTCGTAGGAGATGTTGAGGGGGTAGCCAATGGAGGCGGGATGGTAGGACTGTGGCTGGCCTGATGGGTCAAAGGCAATTGTGAGGATGGGCTGACGGTCGCGGTCGAAGAATGTCTCCCTGCTGGTGAATTGGTCGAATTCCACCCCAAAAGCACGTGAATTGTTGACAAAGAGCTCATGATTGAGTGTCTGCTGTGGATTGCGAACATCCCCAACGAGGCTGTACGATGAATACATGGTGTTAATTAGCTCATCACCCATTGTTACCGTCTGCTGTGACCACATTGGGAGCATTTCCGCCTCAACTGGCAACGAGGCCTCCAGGAGGGGGTGTCTTGCTGCGGCTGCCGACTCAATCACCATATTGTTTGGCGTCGCAATGGAGAGGGTGTTGTTTGTATTTATATGGGCTACGGTCTTTTCCACCCCATTGCTCATTGTCAGTGACTTAATACCACCCACAATTAGCATATCGCTGCGATCATGTTGACTTTCAGCAAAGAGACTCTGTACTGGAGCACGCACCTGCACAGCTAGACCAATATCCGCTGCCAGACTAGAGCTTATCGACACAGTCTCCCCCGTGGGCAAAATCATTCCAATTACCCGTCCAAATTCATCGTATAAATAAATATAGGTTTCACCACCACCTGAACGACTATTCAATAGCCCCGATGTTGTATCGTAGTCCAACTCAATTTCCGATTTTCCCTTCTCCGTCAGCTTGGCCAGGAGCCCAACGTTATTAATCTTCAGCTCAGACTTGTGATCCTGGGTATTTTCAATGGAACTCACGAGGTTGCTGTAGTCCCTGAGGAATTGTATCTTATTTCCCGAACTATCCGTCACTGTTGATAGTTTCCCAAAGCTCGTGTTCTTTGAGTACAGGAAGGAGTAGCGTGTCTTGGCCGATGCCAGATCCTTGGTGGCCACATGCTGCCCATATCGATTGAATACGTACACCTCACTTGTGGGCGGGTATGGGATGTGGAATTCACCGTTGATGTCGTGACTCGGTAGATAGTGCTGCAGTGCCAAAATGTGCAAAGATCCTGCAGAGGCGTGATGGGGGAAAGAATAAAAGAAATGAGAGTCACGCTAAAGTGATTAATAGGGTAGTTTAGCTATGTATGTATGTATGTAGGTAAATATATATACATTTTCATGCTCTTCTCATATAATAAGCACAAATGGTAACACCGTGAGAAACAACAATATTTTGAAAATTATTCGCATAAATATTTACAACACCCAAATAAATATAGATAAATTTTATTACATTTTAATTTTTAAATGCGACAGAAATCAATTGTACGCGATTTATGGCTCAAAAATAATCTTTAAATTTAATGATTTTATAAATCAATTTACCTACTAAAATGTTTGTAGGTAATTTATATTTGTGGTTACTGATTTGTGGGCTACACTTTGAAAATCAATATTTGTGTGTTTAAAAACAATTTATACTAAACTTTGTTATTATATAGATTTTCAATTCAATTAACAATGAAATTTATTTGATTTTAATCAATATTGCGGTTTCAACTGTATCAAAGTGAATTTTCATTTGACCCATTTTGAGTACACTGAAAGCTTAAATAAATTGAAAGTTTGTTTTTTTTCTTCTAAATTTTTCAAAAATATCAATTATAAGGATATTTATTTAAGCTCTTAATTTAACTCTTTCCACTTGAGGGTTATTATACCAACTGCCACAAAAAGGTTAATAAACTGATTGCACTAAAATGGAAAACTTCTCAAGACTGTTGGAAAAAAGTTTTCTTCCAAACACTGACACAAAAAATATAAAACAACTTTTTTTTTATCTAAAACGAAAGATTAATTTCTTATATAACATGAGAATACAACTTTTATGTAAATTCAAAGTACCATGTTTCTCTTTTTTTTATAAAAGAGTATACACTCACTCTCTTTTATCTTTTAACAAAAAGCAAAATCCAAATGTTTCCGCTGCACTAATAATGATATTCAGGTTGTTTCTCGCGCAATGTTAATAAATTTTCCCCAGGGGGTTGGTTTAAAAGTCATACATAGTTACATATACCTACATATTTCTAATGTAAAAAGACTCTCACAAGAGGTGGAAAAAACTAGAAGAACTGATATGCTGAGGCAATCCGCGTTGCATGTACATCACTCACCTTGATCGGCAACATTGATAACTCCGTCCTGGGACACGGCAATGGCAGAAATGGCTTGGAATTTGGCGTTGGAAGAGAGAAGAGTCTCAGCATTGCTCGTTGCTGTGTCATCAGCATACCCGGTCGTTGTGAAACCAGTGCCGTTGTAGGGGGTGATGCAGGAACAGCCCGCGGTGGCTGCGACGGAGGGTGAAGGTGCACCGGGATTTCCGGTACTTCCGCTTCGAGCTGGATTCATCGTTGTTGCCGCCAGTGTTGCCGCCGTTGTGGCATTGCCACAGTCGCAACTTGGGAGCCTGCAATTATTTGGGTCATTAAGGATTTATCTCTTCCCCATTGATTTCTTGCAAACACCACTCCTCTTGTGTGTCTTTTCCTCTCTTTTCGTCGCGCACATACCATTGTATATATCCCATCCGTATACTCTGGCCCAATATCCTGTCTCTTCGTGAGAAATGAGGGGCATTGTCCGCGTAAAATTCTACTCCACCACACACACAAGAGGGGGTGTAGCAACAGGAGACAAGAGGAAGTAATTGGCGTGTGTTTTGTGAACAAATGGTGTGGACAAGAGGGGACGCAATGGCACTCATTTGCCACGGTATATAGCGTATTTAATGGTATAAAGCGATGATAAGGGTATGCCAAAGTTGTTGCTTTTCATTTGAACATTTCCCAAATTTTCACACATTTGATCTTAAGAAGATACCCATTCACCATTGTCAGCAAAATATAATGCCTTTCTAGATAATTTTTGGTGTACAAATTGTAGCATATTCTTTAAGGAATACTAATTGTATAGCACGAAGAATAATATATGATACAATTTTCCGGAGTAATTTTGAAACTTTTCAGCAATCTTTGAAAACCTAACACAAGTATATATGTACACTACCCTAAAAAAGTTTCCGGGCAAGCAAAAATGGTGTATTTTTGAAGGCAAATTTCAAGTGGCAATATCTCCGGCTGTGGTTAACCGATTTTCAAAAATTTATTAGTTTTGGAAAGGTACATTTCTCACCTTTCCAAAACTGGCAATTTTTTGAAAATCGGTCAACCCGTCATTTATTGGCAGCCATTTTGGTAAAGCTAGGAAAAAGCCTATTTTTCATGATTTCACAAATTTTGACTTTGACCTCTTGCATCTCGGCCGCTAGTGCACCGATTTTGACAAATATAGTATCGTTTGAAAGGTAATTTAATTCCCTTTCCAGATCTGCTAAATTTTTGAAAATCGATCAAGCGGTTCGGTTGTGACAGTCGTTCTAGTGAACTATAGTGAAAAAATACACTTTTGACTATATCTCAGCTTAGGGTTGACCGATTTGGACAAACTCGGATTCAAATGGTAGCTAATAATGCCCTCTAACTTTTAAAAAAAATTTCATCCCGATCCGTCACGTGGTTCTTTTTTAATGTTTTTTTATGTGACCCCCTTATGTTACAAAAAGTGTACCCTTACTTCATTCGCTTCCCAGATTTTTTATAAGTTACACCTGGCTCAAATTTCATCAGAATTAATAGTAGACATTATCATCTGACTTTTAAAAAAAAATTTCACTCAAATCCATCAAGTGGTTCTCCTGTAATGTCATTTTTTGTGGAACTATGACCCATTTTTGCGTTAAAATTTGACATTTCGACTCAACCAAATTTACGGCCCCTGGAGTGTAATTTGACTTAAATCCTTGTTAAATCGGCTTAAAAATGTTAGAAACGATGTTCTGGACCTTATTTTGACTCATTTTTTTCTATTTAATTAAAAAATAATTTTGATGATTTTTCACCCAAAATCTTTATTTTGACCACCTCAAGAGCCACAATATGAGCATTAGCAGATTTCAAGTTAAGAATCTAATAATTTTATTTAATTTCAAATCCCATTAGCATAACATTATAAAAGAAGGTCAAGGACGTTTGTACAAAGATTTTGAATACAATTTGAGTCATGATTTGGTGGGGGGAGGGGGGGAAGAATGGTAGAAAGTCAAAAAATGGTCATAGCTCCACAAAAAATGACATTACAGGAGAACCACTTGATGGATTTGAGTGAAATTTTTTTTAAAAGTTAGATGATAATGTCTACTATTAATTCTGATGAAATTTGAGCCAGGTGTAACTTATAAAAAAATCTGGGAAGCGAATGAAGTTAGGGTACACTTTTTGTAACATAAGGGGGTCACATAAAAAAACATTAAAAAAGAACCACGTGACGGATCGGGATGAAATTTTTTTTAAAAGTTAGAGGGCATTATTAGCTACCATTTGAATCCGAGTTTGTCCAAATCGGTCAACCCTAAGCTGAGATATAGTCAAAAGTGTATTTTTTCACTATAGTTCACTAGAACGACTGTCACAACCGAACCGCTTGATCGATTTTCAAAAATTTAGCAGATCTGGAAAGGGAATTAAATTACCTTTCAAACGATACTATATTTGTCAAAATCGGTGCACTAGCGGCCGAGATGCAAGAGGTCAAAGTCAAAATTTGTGAAATCATGAAAAATAGGCTTTTTCCTAGCTTTACCAAAATGGCTGCCAATAAATGACGGGTTGACCGATTTTCAAAAAATTGACAGTTTTGGAAAGGTGAGAAATGTACCTTTCCAAAACTAATAAATTTTTGAAAATCGGTTAACCACAGCCGGAGATATTGCCACTTGAAATTTGCCTTCAAAAATACACCATTTTTGCTTGCCCGGAAACTTTTTTAGGGTAGTGTATGTATAAAGGAGTTAAAGCACACTTACGTGGCCATGTCCACTTTCCCGGCGAACGACCTCATTTTGCCGGAAGTGTCGACAGTGCGGATGGAGTTGACTCGTCTAGAGTCAGAGTCCGCCACGTAGAGGTCACCAAAGGGTGAGAAAGCGATGGCGAGAACGGTGCCGAGGACATCATCGGTGGAGGTTTTATTCTTCTCTCCTGCATTTGAATTGCAATGTAGCGGAGTGCCAGCCACCACTTTGATCTTCATGTCTGCGGTTAGCTTCAGCACCAGGCGATCGTCGATGAAATGGAGGGAACCATCGAGGGGACTGAGTGCCAAACCCGTTGGCCATTGCAGCTGCGTCTGACTTGCCAAAAGGGCACCTTCGCACGGTGCTGGACTCCAGTGGTTGTGATGCCCATGGTGACCAATGAGGGTGTGGATTATACCCTTTGGATCCACAGCTCGAATATTCGTTCCGTCAGCAATGTACATAGTCCTGTCGGCTGCTATGGCAATACCTTTCGGGTGGGAGAGACGAGCTAGCTTGGCTGGACCCCCGTCGCCGCAATTACCTTCGTCACCTGCAATTAATGGGGATGCTTTGAAGCCTTTTCTCCCCCATTGAACACACTCTCTTCTACCCTTCCTCCTTATCCCACCCCACCCCACCAAATACCCTTTTCCCATTTCTCATGCGAGAACTTCAATCGCATAGAATTGCACACAATTTTCATCTCTCTTTGCTTGGAAGAGAACCTTCCATTAATGTGAGTGGTTTTCTTCATTTACTGCAAATTTCTGCTCAATTGATTACTTTATTCCTTTGCATTTTCTCCCATATAAAGAGAAATAATATTATGTATATAATGTCCTGATTGTATATTATACATATATCAAAGTTTTGCCAATAGAGCAGATCCAAAATGAGAAGAAAAAATTAGGACTATTTGATGTGGCAAATATGAATGGGGAAAATGAATCAGAAGTAATTTCAATGATCTATTGCGTGTGCTTGATATTAATTTGAGCTATTTTTTGGTCTATTAAAATTTTTAATTCACCTTTAAATTGGAGCAAGAAAATTATCTATGAAAAAAGCATAAATCAAAAATCTTACCTGGGATACATCTTTGTCCACTTCCAACAACAATTTCGCTGTTACTAATTGGATTCTTAACATCATCAATTGAGAGAACCTTGAGAATTTGATGGCGTTCTGGGTCAGAGATGTAGAGATGCCCATCAGCAGGTGATACGGTCAAGTAGTACTGGTATGAGACTTGCGTAGCGCTCAATTGGAGCACCGTAAAGACTTTCCCCTCTGGTGTAATTCGTCTGACAAGATTGAAATCCCCCACAAAGAGACTACCATCGGGACCAGATGTTAGGGCTACGGGGGTTAAGAGTTTAGCATCTTTAGCAATGCCATTGCAGAAATCTTTGCCACAACTAAGGGGTCTCTGTAGGCCAGTCCCCATTACAACTTTCACAGTTCTCGGATATTCTTTCATGTGCAACGTTGAGCCATCACCCTTCTGCAATATACCCTCATGGAAATTGTAGTGATGGTGTATATCGAGTCCCCATCCCCCAATGTCGGAGATGTCCACATCGAATCCCTGCAGTTTGGCGGTTTGTGTCTCCCACACGGGTTCTTTGCATGTGGAGTGTTGATAGCCAACGCTAATGCGCGCCAGGGAGACACCGTACACCTTCTGTTTGTACACATTTCGCTTGTTCCAGGCAAAGGTGTGGGTCAAACTGGGGTCAGCCTCGTATGTCTTGACATGGAGGGAACCCTCAATCTCCACCCCAACGTGTACATGTGTCAGAGTCGGGGGGATTGTGGCTTTGGTTAATCGCATCCGTACGATACTCAGGTATCCCGGCGCTTGAGATGATTGGTACGTCAAGTGTAGACCTGAGCCTGGGATTTGCACAGATTCCTGTACAATCTGCAAAGAGGCAAAACCCCAATTTGGGCATATATACATACATATACAGTGCGTGTATGTGCTATGTTATTGTATCGAAAGGCATAGAAGAAGCAGCAGGGAAAATTTACATTGGCATTTTATGTGTGCCTCTGTAAATTATGTATATCCCACCCATTTGCTTTTTGGGCATACTAGTCAAACCATATTTTGATCCCTTCTCATCCGGGGGTATACCCCATATAACACCCTCGCTCGCATCTCTCCCCCACATACACACTGAATCAGATTCTTTTTAATTTCCTGAATTATGTACTTCTCGCACATCTTTCACCATTTTTTATTGCTCGTAAAGGAGGAAGATTTTCCTTTCCTATTACGACTTTATCATCCTGAAAAACCCAGATTTTATCCTATACACGCCTTCGACGAGTGAAGATGTGAAAATCAAGGGTGATTGGAGAAAATATTGCCCTACTTGTATTCACACAAGAACACGCTATATATGTATGTACGTACAAGCTTTTATAGTTTAGGAAATTTAAATGCTTTAGTTTTTTTTTTGGGTATACAAAGAATTCTCTGGGATGTTGAAAATATTTTGCACTCGTCACCTTTAGTTTTCAAAAAGTCAAGGACTAAGAAACTTTGGCATAGTCTAAATGGCTTTTAAGTAGTTGGAAAGCTCTTAATGAAATTGTTGTTTGGGAGTAAGAAATGAAATTTTATCGATTTTATCTTGTAAGAGGAAGGTACAAACAAATAAATTTATCAAAAGTAATAGATAGATATGGTGGGCAGCTGTAAGAAGATCATGCAATTGTAGAAAATCTCATTAATAAATGATTGATTTTCAGGATTATTCGTATATATCGGGGGAGGGGGAGGAGATGAAATTACAGAGCGATGGGATTAGAGGAAAGGGGTTATTAATGTGACTAATTAAATATTGCTCGACAGTGGAAAATTAATTTGAACACTACTATATACAAGCTGGACCCATCTTGAGTGCTTCCATCCGGAATTATTTGTAAAATTTGTGTCCCTAGTCGCAATTGATTTTCCTCCCCATACACCCCATTTCATTCTCACCCGGAAAACTTTGATGTACTGCAATTACTCACACATAGTGCAAAACCCACATATTGTGGGGTCAGGTGCCCAACCCCCCGGAGAGCCCTCATCTCGTACCTGTGTCTCGGCGAAAATGTTACGATGACCAGCCATGGCGCCCACACCATTTGGCATCCATGTCCCGAACAATTGTGGTTTCAGAAGCTCATGGTCGTGCTCGAGACAGACAACTCCCGGTGGGACACTTTCGTCCGTGAAGTGGTACTGGATGGTGTTGAGGAAGCTGAATGCCGGATTTGGTGGTGTAGTTCTATTTGGTATGCCGAAAGAGGAAAATTTATTAATATTGCATTGCATTTCTAGGGTTTTGACATGCTCCCTAATGCCCTAAACCAGGAAGAGGTTTTAGAAAAGGTTACTCTTAATTTTTTTTTTAAACAAATTATAGATTTCAGAGAATTTCCTTTGAAAAATTTAGCCATTTAAAATATTTGGTCCTTATCGAGCTCTTGTGACAAATAAGTTGAAAAGAAATATGTTTTAAATGGAAAATATTCTAAATAAGAAAATTTGTTATCTATATTATTTGTTTTTTTTTATTTTTAATAATTCGAAGAGCTCTAAATTCAATTAAATTCTTTGACGATTATTGATTTTTTTTAAAAACCATTTTACAACAACTCGAGCTATGATATCTTCTGAAGCTGACTAGAAGATAATTTTAATTATTAATTCTTTAGAATAAAAAAACAAGCTTGCTCTGTCGTAAAAGGGTTTAAGATTTTCCTTCATATAAACCTTCTGAAGAAAAGTAATAGGTATACATAAAAAAAATTCTCTGAGAATTTTCTTTTCCTCAAAAAGACATAACATTCAAAAGGGAGGTAGCAAAAGGAGCGTGTGCTTGAATATAAAATACGTGTCACAGTTGAAGAAAAATAAAGTGCATACTTTATGAGTGGACGCAAGTGTTCCTCATCTTCACTGAGTTGCATCTGAACAGGTGGCAAAACAACAATCTGTGGGGAAATATAAAATTCATTTGTGTAAAAACCCGTTAAGTTTAATGGTACTTCTTGTAATTTTTTTTCACCCTCAACTACCCTCGTGTTTTTTTTCTTTTGCATGCCCACCAACATTTTTATTGTGTTCATCCGTGAAACTCACCTGATTCCAGGGTACGAAGACGGTTCGCGTTAGTGGACGGAAGGGTGATCTCTGGAATTGCAAGGTAACAGCACCGCCGCCATTTACCAGGACATCAAACCTAGATGGGGGTTCACACGAAGTGGATGGAGAAGAAAAAAAGAGAATCATGTTAACTTTTGCGAGGGTGAGCGAAGGTCGTTAAAGTTAATGGAAGCTTTTACATTTAATAAAAGGACATGAGACATTTTTGTTTCATGTTAACTCTTAATCCTGTCATTCAGCCAAGTGGGAGAGGAAGAGGGTTATTTTTAGTGTGCACGGGGAGGAAAATGCCATTTTGACGACAAAAGTTAATATTTCTCATTCAATCACAAAATAAATCTCTGAGATGGTTGACTTGTTGGTAGCAAGGAAAGCCATGGGGATATACGGTGGAAATGATTTCTCCTTGACTGACAAATCAGTTGATGGGGAAAAAACCGCAAGCGCTTTAAGTTCACCTACGTGTGAGCCAAAGTGGCCGCCAGTCTTCGAGAAATCATTGCCTATCTCATGCCCTATATAGATTTTTATTAATATAATGTAATTTTGAAAGATTCATTCTTGAAGTAAATTTTGAAATTTTTTTTCCTATAGAATCGTAAAAATTAATTATCAGTCTTCGTATTGTGTGACTCTCATCTCTGTTTGCATAACTTTTTAAAATTTTAATAATAAATTTCAATTCTCGGAAAAGAGAAAAATTATTTGAATGAAAAATTGAATTTCGAATAAATAAATTATATATAATTTATTTAATTGAACTCTTTATGAAATTTTCATGTGAGTATACGATAGGGCGAAACAAAAAGAAGGGCATCGAATAAATAGGTAGGTGTGTCCAACTAAATAATTCTATCAACTTTAAAAAAAAATTATATGGGTTTGTTTCATTTTCTTATACAGGAGTCTTTTTTCGAATAAATAATAGGTGTACGTACATAGAAATGTATATAGACTTTTATGCCAATCATTGAGATTTGTCTGGCAACTATGAGTATGAAATTGTTTGATATGTTGATATGCGATATATAGAGTTTCTCCCAATAGTGCTGGTGAAAAAGATATTCATTCTTTTCAGACCATTTTCCACTGACAGTGCTATAAATTTTCTTTTTATGCACAGCCATGGATATTGCGGAGAATGTGAACATATACCGTATGTTGCTATATAGATGTGAGAATGATTTGCATTCAAAATTCAAGTCATACACGGTTGAGACAAAACTGTCGATATGGAGGCAGAGTTAAGAGGCAGTTGCCATAATCATAAATAATAAATGGGCCACTTTGAAAAGAACTTTCTGCAGTAAAAGCACACAGGATT
Organism: Lutzomyia longipalpis; assembly: GCF_024334085.1. Lineage (NCBI taxonomy): Eukaryota > Metazoa > Arthropoda > Insecta > Diptera > Psychodidae > Lutzomyia > Lutzomyia longipalpis. Next base: position 21,288,205 of record NC_074708.1, read on the forward strand.
AGATTTAATGTATCTTGAGTGTTTCCTTTTGGATTGCCTTTGAGTAATGCTGGGATATTGCGTTGGGAGAGAGTGATCTTCGACGTCAGTGATATCAAATCAATACTTGTTCACTCACCTCATTCTCCCACTAAAGTCTTTTCAACTTTGCTACCCCATCTGTCCACCACATCAATGCAGACACGTCCCTCCTTGTCTCCAAGGCTTCTCTAAGGAAGCGCAACCCTCTTTCTTTGGTATGGTTTTTGGATTTGTCTTTCCCCAAAGTGTATATGTGTGGATATGTTTTAAGGGTTGAAGGATGAAGTTTATACATTGGCATATAAACATGCATATATGTATGTACAAAACATATACATAGATGGGAGGGTAAAATATATAATCTTATTGGAAATAAAATTAATTTAGCCGAAGAGATTTATTTGACTTATTAAAGGAGCTGCCTGCACGTTATAATAATATTTTTATTTTTATTACCTACGGCGCTTTTATGGGTCTTTCATCGAGGTGTATGCTGTGCTGTGGATTAGCAGACGCAACTTCGACATCATATTTTTGGAATATATGCGGAATTTTACTGACATTAATACATATTACATTTAATGTGGTCGCTTTCATAAAAAAAAAATTTCTTTTGCAATTACTCTCTCAGCGATGGAGCCAGAACTTCCATTATAATTATGATAGATTTTAGCATATGAGAAAAGCTACACAACCATTCTCCATTAGACATTATGACTTTCTCACATATTTTCTATATTATACCAATTATTTCCCATCATCAACCACAATGTTTGCAGAAACACTTAAATGCAATATGGGTTAGAATTCAGTAAACTCCATTATAGAAGTCATAAATATTACAATATAATGAACTTAACTAATTAATTAGTAATATAAACAAACTATCTATGCCAGAATAGTTCGTGACCAATCGAGAAATATTAGTTGGTGTTCCACTTCGTGGCCAACACCAAGTATTGTAATCGTCGGATTTTCCGACCACCTCAGATCGGGCTCAAACTTGGTATGAGCACGTTTCAGACAACCTACATTCCAAAACTGGTGGTGGAAAATTTTTGATCCGGCCGGCCTGCCGGCCGGCCTGCCGGCCTACCGGCCTGCCGGTGGTCCATACTTTGTCTTATAACTCGAGAATGGTAGAAGATAGAGACTTCCGGTTTGAAGTTTTCTATAGAAATGTGGGTGTAAAATTTCATTTTTTCGCATTTTCAAAATTCAAAATGGCCGCCGTCCGCCATTTTGAACTACCATCAACCACTTCCCTTACAGCTAGAGATCTGAAATTTTAGTATGTTGTAGAGCTCAGTGAGACATTTTTATCGATAATTCATACTTGAAAATCGGTCAAGCGGTTTAGCAAATATGGCGGCCCAAAGCAAAAAGTGTTTTTTCGATATAACTCGAGAACGGCTTGACCGATTTTGACCATCTTGGTATCAAATGAAAGGTTTCAAGAAGCCCTACAACTGTCTAGAACATTTCAAGTTCCAAAAACATCCGCAAGAGGCGCTAAAATCAAAAACAAAAATTGCCTAACTTTAAGGGGCAATATCTCCGAATCCCCATTAGGCAAATCTTTTAAATTTTGATATGTTGTAGCAGGACTAATAATCTTGCACCAGTCCAAAAATGAAGAAAATCTATGTCGCCGTTTAGAAGATATAGCCATTTGAAAAATTCTTGAATTTGAAAAGTTCTAATAGCCATATCTCTTGAACGGCTTGTCCGATTTTTCTGAACTTGGTATCAAATTAAAGGTTTTGCAATTCCCTACAACTTTCTAGAACATTAGAACCCTGTAAAACCATTCTTTTAGGGCAAAAAATGCCAAAAACTGTTTCAGTAAAACAAATAGCCGCCATTTTGTGTTCTAGAGGTCACCTTGAAATGTATCGAAATATATGTCAGATTATAGTTTATTTCAAGACCTTTCCAAAACTGGTCAATAAATTTCTGTAGGTCTTATAGAACCAGAGATATGACCATTCTTATCCATCAAATTGCTGAATTTCACAAAAAAAAATCAACTTTGCCTACTAATTCTGCTCACAAATCGCACTACAACGCATAAACAAACTTCTACACGTTGTGGGACACCAACTCTTATAACTGGACGCGTTATGATTGACTTTTTGATGTATTTATTTGGTATAATTGTTTTGTTTTGAAATTTTGAGTTAGAAATCATGTATACATAGTAAACAAGATTAAAAAAAAACCTGTATGAAACACTTAATGAGAAAATACATTTTATTTAAAATTTTATGTATGATTTGACCTTCAATCATCGCTTACGCTACAACACTATTTAGTAAAATAATAGTTTAATCTAACTCGCATTGAAAATAAAACGCAAAGAAAAATGTTGCAAAAATAGATTTTCAGAATGAAATTGAATTAAGTTTTGAATAAAATTTAAATGTTTAGAATCTTTATAGAAGCTATTAATAAACTCTATAGTTCCATTCAGTTTTAATTAAAACTTTCAGTGGAGTAATGGGTTTAGTCTATCCCGGAATAGAAAATTGAAATCAAACTGAATAAAAGCATTGAGAGGATAGAAGTATTAATATTTTAATCAAATATATAGGAATAATCTAAATTCAGCCATAAAATGTTATAATATAAATCTTGCTTTTGGCTTAACCCAAATCTGAGATTTAATAGAAACCAGCGCCATTGTGTCTCGTCTGTTAAAATTTTGTCGTCAATCTTAAATTGAATTGTGTTTGTCCACGTATATTCGCCCACGCGTGGAATTCTCAGACGATTTTCCGTGCCAAATTTCCTTGGCACTTGACTCACTGAAAATTCCGTACAGTTAATTCTCCATAGCGATGTAATAATTTGTGTGTAGTCCACATTGAAAATGGGAATCATTAAAAATTCAATGGATTTACTATGATACATAATGTAAAGAAAAATAAATGGAAAATTTATTTTAAACTACAATTCTTACGTTTTATTTATTTTTTGTTAAGATTTACGAATATTAAGGAGAGAGAAAATTTCTATAGGATGTCCTTAAAAAAAAATATGTTAAATATTTAGTTTAAATTATTTGAATAAAGTAACGTATTGAAAGTTTCGTACGTAATTAAATAATATACATCATCATTTCCTTTTTATTTTCCATCGTTGTCTTTTCACGAAGCATTGACTTTTTGCGCGACACATCAATTCCACGTGAGGGTGACTTTTTGTCACTGTTTTTGCGATATAAACGGCGATAGCACATGAAAAATCGTCGTTTTCACCTAAATAATGATCAAGTGAATTCATTGAAAAATGGATTTGGCAAAATCGATAAATAATATCACATACACAGAGGCTTCCCCAGAACCACCGCGTTCCATTTCTGCTTCCCGCACCAAAAACACACCACATCACTCAGTCCTCCCTCGTCGGTAAAATGCGGGAATTCTAGTTATGTGAACTTGGAGGGGTGAGCTTTTTGGGGGTCGCGCAGATGGTGTGTGAAAATTTATAAAGCTTTCCCGAGGGTAGTTGGTATTCATGGGGGTGGATTTTTGTCAATATAAGCCCCCAAAACAGGCGCGTGTGTATGGAGTCATATTTTAAGATAGCATCAGAGCTGAAGATAGAGACCATTTAGCGGTGATCAGTCATTCATATTTGAATGGAAATGGGGGTTGGTGCTCTGTAGCCTTCCTTTCCTGCGACTGACACGATCATGATTACCCTTGTGTTAAATAGAAGAGACTGCCTCACAGATAAAACTTAAAGTGGGCCATTGTGTGGAATATGACAGGGAATTATGGGAAAATTTTGGTGCGTTTGGTGTTGATAAGGCAGCAAGATGAACTGGTTGAGTTGCAGGTCGTGTTGTTTTCCATGAAAACTTGGGATAAATTCAACAAAATACTATTTAAACAAAACAGGAAAAGAAGAGCTTTTTTATGTTTTGATTTGTATTAAAAATAAATACTGGGATGACTGTTGTTAAGTTATACTAAAAGATTTTACTTATTTATTTATTTAATTGATAGAGGGATTGCCATCATTGCTGATGATTCCCTTGTACTAAAAGATTAAATTCTAAACTATGTCTTTGTATTGAATTTATTAAAGAATTCATCAGCTTGAATTTTTTTTAAAACAAATTTTGTAAAAAAAAAGTTTTAGAATATTTCTATTGATTTTAAAATTAAAAAAGAAGTAATTTGGTGTTTAAAGTTTTTTTCATAAAATATTTTTATTTTTACTGAAATGTATACGTACATATATAAACATTGAGTATTTTTTTTTAGCATATCGAGGGCTGCATTGTAAAACCGGCTAAGTCGGTTCGGAGCTCATACCGACTTAGCCGGTTTTACAATGCAGCCCTCGATATATAATATTATGTATGTACTGTACATACATATGTATGGAGATACTTTTGCATATTTCCATAAAAAAACACATATAGTCCGTTATATAACATCATTGAATCTACGGATGTGCCAAGTTATTTCGTCATATATGGCTCAATGAATGAGATAAATCTATCTTTTATTTATACATTTGTTTAGAGGGCCGAAATATTTATGTGGCAGCGGAAATGATACCAAAAGCTCTGGGAGGGTCCGCAAACCCGATGTCACAACGACCCGGGAAAAAAGGGAACAAGGCTCGAGTGTAGAATTGAAAATATATTTCATTGTGAAATTTGATGATTTTGCGCTATTCATGAATTGGCGAATATTTGGCGTATGAAGGAGGGAAAGAGCCAAAAAAATTGGAATACCCACTCGAACTTTTATTCCGACTCTTCCATATACATAAATGAGCTTTAGCATATGTGTACGTATACGTACATACTATGTGTACACATATATAAATTCTCGAGATAATAATAACAATGGTCATTGCATGAAGAAGTCAAATAAAACGTAAACTGAATTTTCACCTTTCTGGGATTTGGGCAAATGGAAAAATTGTGAAAAGTCAGCACATATGAGTGATTTTTTTCGGTGAACACTTTGGGTTTAGGTATAAAGCCCAATATGTTTTGTTGGCAAAAATCTAAAAGTATTAACCACATTTTCATGCATATATAAATGCTTGATGCTCCAACATACTAATATGCTGTGGATGTGCATGTATGTTCGTATATATTATATACTATATGCTATACACTGATAATAAAATGTATATATATGGGGCAAGTCGGAAAAACCGATTCAACCCTCTCTTCCCCCGACACCACCCCTTTTGGTATTGTGTGGACGCTTAAGCTTATATTCGGGGTGAGATATTGTAACGATTTTTCACGTATTGTTGTGGGATTACACGGGAGGTTTATATCAAAGGTTGAAAACGCTGTGAGAATATTGAACATAAACCACCACCATGGACTACCATACAGAAACAACAACATATAGTCTGTTACATAAATATGAGAAGCTACACACAGCATTTCAGTTCAATAGATAGCCTGGCATTTTGAAGCACTGCCAGTGCTCGAGGGATGTGGAAAAATCTCACAGATGGGGGGGCACAGAAAGTAATAATAACCATTCGGAATAAATTATTTCATGTGATTTCAAGTTGGAAAAAATCTCATTAAAGTTTCTCGCTGTCGATTTTTCAACATTATGGTTGTTCATATCATACTAAAAAAAATATAACATATATTACTCTGATAAAACATTAACAATATTTAAATAAAAAGCACATAAAGGATTTTCCAATAAGTATTTTTTTTAAAAAATAGATATATGTTTTAATGAAGATTGAAGTCTCTCGAGTATATATTACGAATTTTGCAATTCTATTGCAATCCAAATGCATTTTATTGATCGGTTTTGGTCCTTATGAAATTGCATAAAATTTGAAACACCCGAAACACCAAAAATTAAGCAAATAAGTGCATATTGAAATTGCGTAATAATTTTATGTATTTTCCAAAAATCAATATTCTACGTTATGTCATTTACAAAATTGGATTATTTGCACTTTGAAAGTGTTAATTGATTTTTTGTCGGGGCAAAAATGTGATTACGTTAAAAAAGCAAATTTTAATCCGTTCCTATTTTTTCCCTTTTCCCTCTCTTATGGACACATTTTGAAAGCTAAACGAAGTGTAATTCGATATTTTTAATGAATTTCATTTCATTATCCAGCAAACATGGAAAGAATGAGTGAATTTTTAACAAAAAAATATCAAAAATCCATAAATGAATTACAAACATCCATTTAACTGAAACTCCAAGGGTTAAACATACAAATGTACGTACATACAGGGTACTTATATGTATTTAAAAATTACATATAATGTATGAAAGGGTTGAGAAGAAAATTGCGCTAAATGGGGAGGTTTGGGATGTGTATAGCCTAATTGAAGTGAAGCCCCTTGTTTTGTGTCGGAAATGCCATGCGGCTGGAAATTAGCATTAGTCTCATTACAAATTTGCAAGAAATCATTAGAGACACTTTTAATGGAGTAAACTTAATATTTACCAGGATGCCTTCGAGGGAAACTGATTAATACCCATTCCCTAATTGTCCTTTTTCCACCCTTAAATACCAACGATAAAACGTAAGCAAAGTATATGTGATATGTAGATGGAAAACCACAACGTAACTATGCACATGATGGAGAGATAAAAGGTTGAATTAAATTCTATATGTGCGGTTATGTGACATCAAAGTTGTTCTGAACAACAGCCTCCAGCGCTTATATACCAAATAAATGAGATAAACAAAAACTCATTTTGGGTTTTAGGTAGAGGAGGAACAGTCTGTGTATTTCCGTGTGCCCACATTACAGGTCCTGAAAATATCAGGCCCTTCCCAACATATATGTATATACGCTACATGATACGATGCCGAGGCGGCACATTATATGGCGCTATAATATAGTTTCATGAACAAATAATATTCATGCCTTATTTGGGAACTCTGCCCCCATCCAGATTCCCATCCACACAGTAGCTCAACCTCGCTTAATAATACATTCAATTCTTGCCTTTGTACCAGGCTGAATGAGAAAGAGAGCAAATATATGCCAGTATAAGTACATATGTGCTTAGCATCGTTATCATCCAGCCAAAAGTCAACTTTCAGCGAATTTCATCACAAGGGTGAAACTTTTATTTGCCACTGACTCGCTCTTTTCAGCGACAAAACCTCTACCGAAGCTCTTCTTCTATGTACCCGCTTTTTTCACACCACATTGCCACCATTTTCTTTTGAAAATTTCCCACCGTAACACTGAAATAAATTTTTGTTACACAGGGTACCAATTAAACTGCATTAATTAATAAAATTTATCTTGTTCTTATATTTTTTTCTTAAATAAATTTCATGCTTTCGTTGATGCTTCCTGATATTCTCAATATTAGGGGAATCATCAGGGACGATATCAGACCTTTTATCAATAAAATAAACAAATATTCTTAATAAAAATTTTGTTTTAAAAAATTAAAACCCTTTAAACAATTTATTTACAAAATTGTTTTTTAGTAGGTGTTGTAGGTATTGCATTTTATCAGCTAGAAAACCTTAAGTTTTGATATTAGTTACGGGATTATCACACTAAATCTCTAAAAGCTTAAAAATTTCTAACCTTTCCTCAAGTAATATGAATAAAACAATGATTTTTTTTCTTATTTTTTCCCACTATTACTTTCGTCTCAGAAACGTTTCTTTTGGAGAATTTTTCACTAAAATCATCTAAGAAATATATTAGAAGTACACATACTATACATATAATATCTTTATTTATTTGTTTACTCAACTCCTTTCCTTAATATCTTGTAAAGGAATAATTTGTTATTGAAAATTTACAGAAAGAATTCAAATTAATATTTTTTTACAATGTTTATGTACCTACATATGTACATATTCAATAGGATTGAGTGGTATAAATTTCCACTTTTCTATTATTGCACAAATTGCTGTGTTGTTGCACTTCAAATGCATCACCCTATTATTTGCAAGAGAGTATAGATGCAGGTATGCAGAAAATGACAAAGAAACCGCAACAGAGTGCGAATAACGATATTGGAATCTTTGTGTGGCACTATGAGACAATTTTATATATTCATTTTGGAAAAGTTAGTTCCTTAATTTTGTATTTTCTTTCTTCATGTCACTACACACACTACCTTTCGACATCCACCAAGTCCTATAAACCCCCCCACACTATTCTTCATTTGAGTTCACAAAACGATGGAGATGGAGCGAATGAGAAGGAGGGGGGGGGAATCGTTGGGAGACTATTTTATCCCAAGACAAACATACCTTTTCACCCCAAAGTGTGGTCTCACGTTGGGAGCTCCCTTTGGTACATTTGGAATGGAGGGATATTATGATCAACTTAGGTGTACCTTGAGACCACCCTTCAGGAGGAGTGCCAACCCACCTGGGTAGTCTTATGTAGAGGGGGGCGAGCAACTTTCATCCCTAACCCCATGCCCTGGCCAAAATGTTAGGCATCGCACCGGTAGGGGGCTGCGAGGAAAATGGACTGGGGTGGTTGTGTATACTTAAGGTAAAACATGCCCAGAAACGAGAGATTTCTCTCTGTTTTATTGCAAAATTTTCCAAGAAAACACAAGCCAAAATCTACTTCCATATATCCACTCTTATTCACCCTCATACTTATTAATAGAGAATGAGATGAATTAATATTTTATGGATGGCAATGTATTCTATCCATTTCCGAGATTGTAAATTTCCATGTAATTAAAATTTGTTGTTATTTGATTCGGAGGTATAACACCGAGGGAGGTGGAGGAGGTATACCAGGATATACCAAAAAATATTTATATACCCCGAATATTATACACATTTCCATCAAGCATGGTTTGCGGAAGGTATACACCAAAGACAGTGAAGAAGTAGTTTGTTGCTCGAATCTACATAAACTCGCATATATTCAAGCTCTTACAGCATATTCAGCTGGAAAGTTTCAAATCGAGCACCATGATACTGTGGTAGAAATTAGTTCATCATATTTTAATATCACAAAGTTATGAAGTTGCTTGAGAAATTTTGTCTTAAAGGTGATGTTAACTTTCAATTAGAGCTCTGTGTTTAGCATCATTTATTAAAGGGACAACACATCATGACTTTGTATGAAAGTTTGTTCAAGATTATGCATTAGATGTATTTTTGTGTCATTTAAGAAGTTTTGCTTCTGTATTGTCGCATTTTCCTTATTTCTTATTAGATTGCATAGTGTGCTGCTATAGGAAGAATTCTCAGCTGTAGGTAGGAACCAAATTCTATCGATTAAGCTAGCTTCTCTACAAAAAATTCAAATATACATAATGTTTATATATTTTTTAATGGATAGGTAGGTACAAAATCTACAAATCCTTGCAGATGTTTGCAACTTCAAAATGAAACTGTTCTATAATGCGAAACAAACATTTTCATTTACTTTTTAACATAAAGTCATCTATTAGGCATCAGAAATTTGAATGGTTTCCAGTTTCGAGGTGCTATCCACCGTAAATACAACATGCTGTATGTGATTTTTTGTGTTGAAAAAAAAAATGAAAGGAAACATGATCCCCATTGTCTTTTCTTGCATTTTCTGGAAATACTTTGTCTGATACATGAGAATATAATAATAATAATAAATTCGAAACGGAATTAGGTATACAACATAATGTGGAAGTTGCGGACAAAGTGTCTGAGGTTGAAATCATAAATTTCAACATCACCCCCGTAGACCTTATTTGTGCACATACCATTAGATAATTTAATATAAAGTCTACCGTTTGCCATCCACTGAGATTTCCCTGTTATCATCGTGTCGTTTGGGTAGGTTGTGTCTTGTCATTAAATCAATTACACTTTATTTTGCTGCTGGGAACACCCACCCACAAATTTTGCCCGCCACAACCCAACAGCGTGACCCCACAAAGTCACAAACATGCACAAATATCCTGTAACACTCTCGTGTATAATGAAGCCAAAATGGGTGGTTTGCGCCCGAGCATGAACCACCATGAAAGCTCTAATCTCTAAACTTACAATCCTCTTCTGCACACATTTACTGCATCGTCCACATTAGACATTTTTGCACAGATATGGAAAAATTGCATTTTTTATTAACTACATGATTTTGAGCTATTTATTTTTTATATCAAAGAGATAAAGCTCTGACACGCTTTTTTTGTAAAATTAAAAAAAAAAAAAACATTTTAGAGCTTGCTTTTTTCCAATTTATTTTCAGGTAATAAAGGTAAATATATACGGATTTCAACTTACGTTAATTGTTATTAAAATGATTTTAAGTTCAAGTAAAGAACGCTTCTTGATCATTTTCTCTGCAACCTTATAGATAGAGAATTGATCATCATTTACAATTTTTTCAATATTTTTTTTAAATTTAGGATTGTTGGTCGTTGATTAGTTACTTAGTCATTAGTTAGCTTGAATTGCTTGAATAAAGTGACTTATATAAATGTATCCTTATTCTAAAGTTTAAAGTTCAAATTTTTTTAAAAAAAGTTTTCAGATAAAAGGCTTTCTATTTACCTTCCTCTCACATTGACCATTTTGCTCTATGGAGTACATGGAAATTTCGTTTTCCTGAGTTTTTTGAAAAAAAATTTATGAAGGCAGCACCACCGGCATTTTTCCCAATAACTAGATAGTAGATTTATAATAATATTCTATGTATTTTATATGATTGAACCCACATAATACGTTTGTGGTTTTAAACAAACACAGTTGTTATAATAAATTGAGTGAATTGGATGATATTTTCTCCTTGAAAATCGATTGTGGTGGTCAATAAAAGACCCCCGTGTGGCATCAATAATGGTCAAAAATGGAGCTATAAAAATAAATTTGGAAAAAAGGTATATACATATGTATGTGACAAATATCACCGTGAAATCGATGCAGAAAATGGTGTGGAAAGAAAAACAGGAAATGCCCAGTGATACGGAAATAAACAAGAGGAAACCCATGATATTTCGTATAGACAATACATTAAATATTTTTGTGGGAATATATAGAATTATTTGTGCATAAATCTTCAAGTGGGACAAGGATTTTTCTCATATAAATTTGCTGTTTTTTGTGTTCTCTGCGTGGCCAAGACTTTTGGTTTGGGATTTTGGAGTGCGACAACTTTGTGTGCTTCTCACTCCTTCATCTTTTCAACCCCATTCAGCAACTGTGTAGAAGGAAAATGGACTATTGTGGTCAGCTAAACTCAATTCACATGGCATCCCATTCTCCTTTTTCAAACGCTACTAGATCTCTCGGCTCTACCCCCTTTTTAGCATTACAGAAATATTTTCCATAAGACCCCACCGACACTAAAGTTGTGTTGAACTCACAAACATTTTCTACCCATCCTTCCTCAAGCCCCTTCCCCCAAAAAGCCATCATCCCAGACTACGTGGAAACATGCTCCTTTTCCTGAATCCTGACCACATTCTGTGAGTATATGTGTGAGTTTGGGGATGTTATTTAAAAGAGTATAAGGAGACTGAAAAGGGGAACATGGTCAAGCATGGTCCGCTTGCAATTGTTTGCTTGACTTTGCGTCTCACAATATATACCAGAAATTGCTCCAAGGACATGGTTTTCGTATATGGGAAAATCTCAAAGCATTGATAGTTGCTGAGGATTAAATTAGGTCAATGATTTCATTTTCTTTTTGTTTCCATAGGATTCAGGGGTAATTGGCGGAATTTTCTATTTTTTTCGACTTTTTATAGGCACTGAAATTAAATATTTTATGAATCAAAATTATGCAGAAGTGTTTTCTAATGTAGGTTGCCTTTATCTTTCGTCTTAAGTCCTATTAATTCTGTATACTTTATTCTGTAACTCAATAATAATAGTTAAAATGTTCTTAACAAATAATTCTATTTGTAGATTCAGATGGCAATACTTGTGATTTTTACAGAAATGTTTAATAAACTTGCTGAAATAAATAAGTCTGAATGTACTTGGGTCTACCCCATGCGGAAAGCTTTTACATGAGAATTTGTATTTCAGATACCATACAATGTGCATGGCGATAATAGTAAGTATTTTAAGGATTTAACCCTATGCTCTCTCACTTCCCTAACACTTTTTGCAGCAACAGACCCCTATCCCTGGACGACACATATGAGAAGATTAGGTACATTATGCATTCTCTCTTTCAACATCGCAGTTCATGAGGAGATTATTTTTGGTATTTGAAGGTGAAATTCTGTGTGTCAGGGTATATACAAAATAATAACCTCTACATTAACTACTTACACAGAGATTTCTGAATAGCTCCCTTTTCTATGCACAAAGACCGAAGCTCATCATCGCATGTGAAAGAAGTAAAATTACAACGTGTACCAGCGAAAGATCATAGGAGTAAGGGGGATAAATCTTTTAAATGTAGGGGATTACATAAGAAACATACGGGTAGGTATTTAAATATGTAAGTTGGGAATTATGATAAAATCATTTCAGAATTTTACATGTAAATAAGTGTAGGTAATCCCAGTACTCCTCTATAATAATTTATATGTATGTATGATGTAGTAGAGGGTAATAATTATTAAACTTTTTATTGAGACTCTGCAATTCATTGGGGTCCCTATTTTTTAATTTTTTATTTTCAATCACAATGAGGGCTGATGCATTTTTTACTTTCAAAATATTGATGGCAGAATGAAATGCCTGAAATACCTCAACATTTCAGAGATCTCTCATTGAAGATAAGCCTTATGATATGGGGTATTATTTTCTGAATGCGCCATATGGATTGTTTCTCTATTTTCTTAGTCGGAAGTTGCACAAACAATTCATTTTCTTCAAACTAGAGTAAAATGTCTGGAGAGCTGACACAACTATCATGGTCGATAGAGAACCATTTTTCTCAAGGAGCTTTTGGAAGATTTGTCAAAATATTGATCAATCTGAGACATACAGTTGGGGGATAAGGCTTAAGTTGCACTTTAGTTTTCTTTACACATGAATTCTCGTGTATACCATCACTGCAATGTGCAATACCGTAAATGGAATTTTGAAGAGAAAAGAAGGTTTTATCTGAATTTATAAATTGATTTGTTATTATCTAATATATGAATGTAGAATGTAATATAGGTGAGTTGCATCTACTTACTTCCAAAGAAATATAGGAAATGAAAATTTTTCTTTATCAGTGAATTGTATAGAAGCGACTCATGAGAGATTATAATATAAACTAAATTAACGATTTCCTTGTGTTCCCTATTAAACCATCATACTGGCAATATTGGTCTTATAAAGACAAAAAAAAAACACCGACAAAAAATGTGTGTAATTTAACTTCACTGCACATTTTCATCTATCTTTGGTTCTGTCTCTCGGTAATTATACAGAGTATAGAAAAAAATCCCCGAAGATAGAATAAATATTTGTAAAAGTACCCATTGTGCTCCACTATTGGGATTTTCAATTTTTTTCCTGTGAAAATTGCATAAATCCTGCACAAAAAACAGAATGTGGGTTTTTAGTAAAAAAGGTATTTCCAGGTATTTATGTTGGAAGTTTTGTCATCAAAATGGCTTTGAGGATTTGAATTGGAAAAAAATTTCCATTTTTGGATATGGAATATTTTCTTTGGAATCACAATAAATAAATAATTACCCAGCTTTTGGTACTTACCATCCTCCTTGTCTCGTGAGTGTGAATCCAAATCTCGAGTCTCTGTCCACAGAGACACGAATTCCCACAATTCCGAGTCCCTGGGGTGTGACAACTTGTCCTCGCATCACAGACACTCGACTACATTTCATGTGTTATGTTTGAGACAGTGTTATGGAAAATAAGAAATAAGAAGGAAAACATAAAAATAAGTTTGATTCATATCATCGTCACATGGTGACTTTTGCTACTCTTTCCTCATCTTATATCATATGAATATTTTATACAGCATATGAGAAATTTACAAACAGAAAATAAAACGCAAAAGTATGGTTTATTTTAGAACATTTCAAACTGTTAGTTTGCGAATTAGTTTGTTAGTATTAAAGAGCAATAATACCAATTAAAAAATTTTTTTTTGCGAAAAAATGCGTTTTTATCCTTGCAATTTAATATTTTTCTTCATTTTTTTTTTTTAAATTTTTCAAACGTGCTTTACTTCAGAAAATCGTAGAATTTAATTGAATTTACAGTAATTAAAACATAATAGAAAAAATATAGCATACAAAATCATAAATCATCAATCTTAGAAGAATTTTGACAATATCGTAACGTTCTGAATAAATAAAAAGGGGTTTCAATGCCGATATATTGTGAGGAAATTTATTTTCTAAGAATCCCAAACCTAATGTTTCATTTGTTATTCATTTTTGAAGCAATATCATTTTTTTTATGAAGAATATTAAGTTACATTGAGATTGTTGTTAAATTATATTGTTTTTTATTCTTTAAGTCTCTTTAAGAATAATTGCAATTGCAACATAACATCCTACACTTTAATCAAAATTTATTCGTCTTTAATGATAATTATATTAATATCAAATTAGGGAAGAATTATACGGAAAAATTAATTAAAATATTTAGTTTTAAAATTAAAATATAATACCTATATAATTTCCAAATAAAATTTCCAGAATTTCATTTCTGACAATTTTTCAACCATATAAATGTTTCAATAAGGTTGAGTGGATTTTCATTTAGGTTTTATTTATTTAAGCATTATAATCCTGATAAAAACGTATATTTAGTAATATCTAGGATTATTTTTCCGATTTCTTCACTATAAGATATATTATGTATAGAACGCTGTTCTGGAAATTGCTTCTGCAAGAATTAATTGGATTTTCCCTCCATCTTCCTCCTTCTTCAATATTTTTTTCTTACTTTTATAACTCTCATGAACTTGTTGCTTTTAAAGTTGGCTTGGCATGGATATTTCCCCTTGGAAAATTATCAAGCTCAAAAACCATAATAATGTTGAGAAACCGCAGAATAACATAGGTAAATTTTTACTAAAAAAAAAACATTACCGATACCCTCTTTATTCTTCTAAATAATTGATGTTGGTCTTCAAGATATCAATGATTCCAAGTTTATATTTTAAACTTTATGCTGTTTCTATGCAGCTTTTTTTTAAAACATTGTGTAAGTTTTGTATGATTAAGCAATTGTTTGCTAATACTGCTGCATTGAAAAAATCAATTAAATATAAACTAGATTTATGCCAAAGATATCTCGATACGTAAAAAATATATATTTACAGGTAAAACAAAAGATTTTTCTCATATATTTTGGTTAAGATTTAAAGCGAAAGAATAAGTCTTTGTACAAAAATAAAACAAATCACGAAAGCATGCAGATTAAAAATAATAAATATATTTTTCATTAATATTAAATAGGCAACCAATGATTTTATTATCACATATTCTGATTAATTTGAAACCTTCTTGCATATCTTTATACAGTATGGATGTTTCAGAGTATGACAAACTAACATACTTTCCTATTTATATATGTATATACCTATGAAATATATTTCATTTTAAACCTATGATAATGTATAAAAAAAATATAGTGTTGGAGATGCAAGTGCTTTTTTATTTATTGATCTTGGCGTGAAGATGATTATGTTGGTTTTATAAAATTAATTCTATAATAAAAACTCACACGTGTTAGTCATGCATAAATTTGATTTCTTACTTTTTTTTCTTAATTTTATTCTAGCATAAGGAATATTTTGTTGGATTTTCCTATTATCATTTTATCACCCCTTGCATAGATTATTTGTAATACATATTTGGTAGTAATTACGGCAATGCAACGAGCATTTTATCCACAATGATACGTTCAAAAAAATCTTGACTAAATTTTTATTTACAAATTCCGGAGATCGGAATGGAGAAATAAAGATAAAATTGTAAAACACAGTAGATTTTTTTTCTTCAAAATTTTCATGATGTTTCTTCAAATTGTTTTTTTTTAAATTCTTTATTATTTATTAAATAAAAAAAATCCAGTATATTTTCTTAAAGAATTTGTTTAGAAATATTGTAGAAGTTAAACAAAGTGTTTGCTATGTCAGACTTCGATCGCTTTTCAATGTTGGGGGAGTGAAAGAACGGGAGCCGCCCTGTTCAAATTATCTTCGTTTTTTTAGGCTATGTTTCGGAGTCTTTTATCTCCTTCCTCAAGCATTAATAATTGGGGGTCTTTCGGTCAACTTTATTGTTCACTTTCTACATCAACTGTGCACTACTTACTACTTACTTTATGTACATTGGGCCCAATACAACGACCTCTCGGATGTATGTACTCTTCACACGCATTATTTTCAAAGCGCGAGAGTACTTCAACCATGTGGTCGTTGTACTAGGGGTCCCACTGTAGTAATATTTCTCTGTATTTTTTTTTAATATGTTTCAAAATTAGCTCACTCAGGTTACTGTTTGAATTGCTTTTGCTTAAAAATTTAAAAAAAAATCTAATAATTAAAATTAATAACTTCGACGAAAATACGTTGGAATAGAATCTCTAATCCAATAATTGTATTGAAATATAAATTTCAGAGAATTTTCTATAAAGATCTTCGAAATAACAGAAATTTATTAAGACAAGAAATAATGATTATTCTTGTAGGTATAGTATCAAGTCAATTCAAATAAATTTCATAATATATTAGTAAACACCCAGTCCTTTTGAATGATAATTTTTGAGTAAAAATTGATTAAATGAGTGGTCAATGGTCATAGAGAGAAGCTAGGTTTATTTTTATGATTTGAATAGATTTATTATTTAAGGGAAGGTGGGAGATTTTTGTATAATATTTAGCATTAATAAGGAATAAAATCATTTCATTGAGAAGCTTTCCGTTAAATAAGAAAAAAAAACTTTTCTGCTATATAAAAGATTTTATGTTCCATGAAAGTTTGTTTTTATCTTTAAACTATATTTTTTCTCCTCAACTTTTTATGAAATTATTACTCCAGGTGGAGAGATATTGGTGTGGGTGAGATTTCTACAAAGTTATGCTGAAGCTGTAGAAATGTAGATGCTCTGAACATTCAAAATATTATGGTGTGTATTGATTTTTGACTGTGAGATGAAAACTCAATTTCCCGCTCAGACATTGCTCGGAAAACTTCAAAACTATAGAGAACAAGTGCGGTTGAAGCTTGCAAAAGGTGGTTTTTCTGCATACCACTAACTATGGCGAAATCATCTGACCATGTCCATTGGGTATGATCAAATTTTGCACCGCATCACCACTTATGAGTACTCAACATCGTGTATTGCCGTATATGAAAAGTTTTAAAATTAGTACCAAACTTATACCTATCTATAAAACAATAAACTGCATGGAATTTTTTTTTTGCAATCATATTGTTATGCAGATGTTATAATTTGAAATTCCTCCAATGAGTAGAGTTTCATAACGAATATCTGCATTGGAAGGGTTTAAATGGAAATCATCTATATTTTCCGAATAGTAATCAAATAAACTCATATTTCCCCGACAGTTCTACTTATGGAAAACTCTAATATATCCTGTCCTGGAGCTATGACAAGAGGAGTAATTATAAATTCTGATATATACACAAAGTAGTTTGCTATGGGGGCTATTGGTCAATGGCAGTGGCAGATAAGTGGGCGGACATCCCAATTGGGGTCACTTCCGGGGCACCCTATATGTATGTGCTTTCCCACACGTAGTCCTGCATATGAAATCACGAGAATGCCTACAATCGCACGATACTTCAGGGATTTCATTAAAATTGCACATTATGCATTCGATATTGGCTTTCCTGTACATATGGGAAGATCCTTGTTTATTCACACTTCTCCTTATTATTTCTTCGTATACGTTGTGGCACAACATGTTAACCAGGTTGATTGTCTCACTTCTCCATTCTGAAACATCTACATTTATTCATATACCGACAAATATGCATGTCTAAATTTCGAATTTAGGTCTTGAATCTATATATCGGATTAAAATTCAACATTCCCAAAATCTCAATTGCCTTTGTGTCTAAGCGATGAACTATACACCTAAATGGTTTTACCAATTGGAATTAGATTTCATATGAAGTTATATGAAACTATAGGAAGTTAGAACTTGTAGGAATATTTCATTCCTTTCAATTATACATATTTTCAAAAGTGGGTGTTAAAATTATGAGGTAAAATGCTGACAGACTTGAGTCTTTAGCTTTTCCTATGGTATGATCACCCGATGAACTGTATTAAACTGTTATATTTGGATTATAATTGTTGTGAAGCCAAAGCAATGGCAAATATAGTCAATTGCTCTTTGATAGGATTCATCGATTTTTTAAATTTTTGTTCGTTTTTAAAGAAAGTAAATTTTTTAATTCATTATTCAGGCTCTGCCTTAGTTAATGTTTTTTGCGATTATTTTTTAAATCGTCTCAGAATATAATTGGCGTCTTTTATTGAAGGGATACACAATTTAATACATTTCGTTTAGGTCATTGACTTGTTTCACCTTCCCTTTTATATAAAAAAAAAACCTTACCCCCATAAAATTGTTGTTTGCTGGGGGTCGGGTTTAAATAATTAATAGCTTGCAATAATGTCATTTATAGAATAAACTGACAAACAAGATAATTATAGTCAGCATTTCTTTGATCTTTTACCCATGAAAATATGCCCAACACTTTCACATAATTTACCCCTTTATATTCTATCAGTTCTTTAACCCATTAGTTCTCACACCTGGATATTTTTTCAATATTTTCTATGATTTATTTGTTTCAGAGATATTCAGTGAGAAAAAAAATTGGGCAATTTGAGCCTTACTTTAGAGATTATCAACACAAAGGTTTAAAAATCGAAATTTGTTTCTTCTCTTTTATGGGTAAACAAAGATTGAAAAGGTGCAAAAGCTCCCATATGCTTAGGGGATTGGTAAGCTTAAATTAGATGCGAGAATTACTATTTATTTGCCATTATTAAACGCACGCTATACCGAGTATATAAAGGGTTCTCTTTATGACCAAATACTATGCAAATGCATAGGTATATATTTTAAAATTTAGAACATTATTTAGTGGATTACCTAATGTTAATGTTAAAATAAAACATATTGTGCAACTGATGCAGCTTGTTTTTGGCGAGAGTGAACAATATGTCGAATTATTATAATTTTAGCAGGATTATTGCGATCAGCGATAATTAATTAAATTAAACTTAAAATTAGTTAAAATTGAAATTTATTTAATTTATTAAACTGAAATAAATATACAGTAGCTATTCGATATTCATGACTAGGCATAATAGGTATTTTATTAGTCTAATAATTTATACTTTTATGAAACATGACAATTTTTCTAAAATTCACTTCAGTATTAGTTTAAAATTTTTCTTTGTAAGCATAAAAAGAACTTAGGTTTCTTTGGTATGAAAATTTAACGTATTATTACAGTGAAAGTAACAAGGCATCATAAAAAAATTAACTCCCTAATACACTTTAACACAGTTGTAAATGCGTAAAAGTTATGATATATCTTAATGAAACGTATTAATTAATACTTTGTGGTAAAATGGGGTTGAGTATAAGCTAAAGTGATAAGCAAAAATTGTTTGTTTTCTTCCCAAAGGAAAACTTACAAGTCACTGTCTTTAAGTGAGTGTTTATGGCAAATATGACATTTTGCCATTTAACACGTTCTTTTATCCACTTCCTTTCACTGTGGTGTTAATTACTCCAAAATCTCAATTAATTTCACTTGGTGCACAAGTCGAAAATATATTGGAAAATTACGTGAGTAATGAAATTGTGCAATTTCCTGGATTTTCTCTACTCTCTCTCTCATTTTTCTCAAGAATTTTCTATCAAGATCATTAGACATACAAATTTTTTTTGTTACAATTACATTTATAGTTACAAATTATCTTACCTCTCTGGACTTTTTTTTATCATAATATAATTAGTTATATTTTGTAAAAACAATTTGAAGAAACACCATTCAATTAATTTTGATAAGTATTCACAAATTTAAATCGTGTAACCATTCCTAAGAATAATTTTGAAAACTTAAATAATAAATATAAATGGAAAAATGTACACCTTTATACAATATTTGATTTTTTAAAATGTAGAATTAAATGTTTTCGGATGAGTATTTTTTTCGTTTTTTTGACAAAAATTTGTGAGGGTTTTTTGGTTTGGAAACAGATAATACGAATGATAGACGCAGACAAAGGATGGTAGGATGTTTAAGGTTGAAAACATAGAATGAAAAATAATTTTTTTTGCGCCACGCGCATATGAAAAAAAAATCCATAGTTATTTCATAAAACTGACCACTAAAATCTTTCATAAAGTATAACTAAAAATGAAATAAAAAATTGTAATTTTTTTGGAACATAAGAAAATTTTGAAAAAAATATATATACGAGAACTAAAGAGTAAGAAAATGAAAGACATTTTACTAACTCATTTTTTTGACTTATATATACCTTCTTCAGACGAACAAAAATTACCTCGAAATTCAAATAAATTCCTTTCATAACTGTATTTTTCCAAAATTTCATGATCTAAATTTTCTTGTTGCGAGTGTCTCAATGTTGGGTATATTTCTTTTTTTTTATATTGAGAGGATGAAACAAAAAATGAAAAAGCATAAAAAGCGGGTGGGGTTTTTTTCTCAAGTCATAATGTAAGAACAACTATTAAATAAAATAAAACACAATGAAAATAAATAAATTACCGTTAAAAACTTGTTGTGTGAACATGAAGTATTAAATCATTCCTAAGTGTGTATAGTGTATAAAATGTTTTAATTTCAAATTACTTTCATATAAGTTTTCTTTTATATGAGATAATAAAAGGGATTGTTAAAGCTTATGAATCAGGCACAATGTGTAATCAAATTAGCATTACTGCAGAATTTTTTTTTTGCAGAATTACAGCAAAATGATCCTCGATGTCTTAAAATTGAGAGGATTTATCTTATTTTTCTTAAATATTTTTCTATAATATTTCTGAAATGTTTTCTTTTTTTTTTTTAAATATATAAAGCAATTATGTTTACTTTAAACTTTATAGGATAATGTATTATATACAAGGGGAAAACAAGATTTGTTAGCCCTTTTTTATTCTTTTTTTAACGAGGAGTGAAAACAGGACAACTTTATCCTACATTAAGTGTAGGCCAGAAAAAATTGGGTAATAGAAAAGGTTTTACACATTGACATTTACTATTATTAATTATGTGTTTGTGCAGGATGTTCATCAGTTTATTGGATGAAGTGAAAAGAAGTAGTAAAATGAGGTGTGGGTGTTGTATAAAAAATATTGCTTCAAATAATAAAAAAGCAAAGCAATGGAAAAATAAATATAAATAATATATTGTCAGATTTTATGACAACTATTAATTTTCCTTTTTTGGCCAAAATATAATAGCATGAAATATTGCATAGTCTTTTCAAATGTCTTTCTTCGTATTAAACGCGCGTCACATGGATTCAATAATTTAGGTGAAAAGCCTCTGCAAATTAGAAGACCAATATTTATTTATTAAATTGATTAGAAAATAAATTGTATGAATAAATTGAAGAATAAAAGTAATGTAGTTAAATTTTTATAAAGGAACATAATTTAAGGATCACTTTTTTTATTAATTCTAAAAATATAGCTAAAGGACAATTATTATTAACTCAAAAATACAAATGAAAGTTTCTGAAACCTAAGTTTATAGAAGATTCTGTAAGAATATAGCTCTGCGAATCTATATGATTTGTTTTAGACTTTTTTTTAAATGTACCTCTTTAAAGACTTTTTTATTGGCCTTACAGTTTGTGCTGAGAATTTCCTCCAATTACCATAGCCATGTGACCTTTGCTTAACCAGTAATTTAATTGGAAATTCGTGGATAACAAAGGCAAAATAATGAAATTTTGAGTGTATTTACAAAGTTTTCGAAAATAAAATATAAAATTTGAAAATATAGCAAATAAATAATTTTATAATGGGTGATATAGATTAAAAAAAAATAGAATAGCAGATAATTAATAAAAATAATAATTGTAAAATAAAATTGGACTTGGTGAATTTTGAGTTTAATAAAATTTTGGATAAAAGTATTATGATATCGATGGAAGACGAAAAAGAAAAAGTGAATAAAATTTTTTGTACACAACGAAAAAGAATATAAGCTCACAATCTATCGATTATTCATATTAGACAGACACAAAACAAAGTATAAATATATAAAATTAAAAATATATACCAAGAAAAAAGTTTTTTTTTTGAATATTACTAAATATAGATTTTTTGGACATACACGTAAAAACGAAACATCACCTTAAACATAATCACAAAAAATACATTTAGTGAGTAGTGTGTAATCTTATTTGTATCTTCATTTTTTTTCTGGACACAAGACACATAACATTCATTACAGGTATTTTTTTTTAATATTTAGATGTAGTATAAAGTGACGAAAGAAAAGTAGGTTTTATCGGGAACGGAGGCACGATACGTGGGGCGAGGAAAGAAGAAAAATAAATTTCGAAAATATAGAAAGAAAAATCTTGTGTGATTATGATATAGGATAATATGAATGACGAATAAAATGAGAAAGAATATGATGGGAGGACGAGAAAGAAAAATGATTGTGGCGGCTTAAGCAAATGATAATCGATGAGGAACAAAAATTGAATGGTTTTGGTATGATGGGAGAATTATCAATGATTGTCATTTAACGTGAAATATGCGCTCAGTATACGGAGAACGAAAGAAAACGTCTGTATAATTTGATCGAAACTCAGAATATGGGAAGGCAGTTAACATGTTTTGGGGGGTAGGCTTAATGGGTGAAAATAACGTAAATAAACGAGAAAGAGAGTGAGACGTAGAAGACGAGAAAAAAGAGAAAAGAACAAAAGGAAAGTGAAAAGAAGGGTTTGGCGGGAAGTAATGGGAACTTAAGAAAAGTATCGTACAACAAAGAACTTAAAGGATAAGAGAACGACTGCGACTTACCACGGTGTAAAGGAGTTCCAGAACTCGCTATGTTTGGACAAATACGGTTTGTATTTTGTGCGATGGGCACACGGCATATGAATCAGAGCACCGAGGCACGGCACAGCGACAGGGACACAAAGAAGACAGGACAATATTACTAACCACCCAAATACTTGGCATACACTTTGGCATTTCTGTGTTCTTTTTTTTTAACTTTAATTTTTTTTTAATTTGACAATTAATTCAAGGATTATCTCAATTTTTGGTCTTCCATTTTAAAAGATTTCTATCTTAAATTTTTTGTATGAAAAGGATCCAATGCGGTATGAAATTGAATTGAATTGAATTTTATAGCGAATACTGGGCGAAGACATCAAAACAAACAAATTAGTCTTCAGTTCTTTTCTTTAAAACTAATACATCTATTTCATCAACGCGTCGATCTATTAATGTTTCATATATTTTAAAAATGTTTTCTTTTGCTTTTGGACTATACAGAGAAATGATAAATTCACTAAAAATGCATACTGAGAAGTAAAATTTCAATTGCTTGTGACAAGAATGAGAAATGAATAAAGTATTTTGAGAACCGTGAAATGTGTTGCCAGAAGTACTTTGGATAAGCATTTCGTTTGGTAAAAGAATGATTTACATTTATTGGGTTGACCAATATTACCAACCACATTGCCGAAATATGTTGGTGTGTAAATCATTCTTTCAGTTTGTTTCACATATATTAATATAGACAAACACATCACATTCACTCAACCACTCACTCTTTGAAAATAAAACATAAAGAAAAAAAACGGACATACGAATTACATAAAATGCTTTCAATTGTATAAAATCACCAAATAAGGTAAAAATGATTTTTTTCATATTAAATTATATTAGAAAACTTTTCGAGAATTATAAGATATAAAAGAAAAATTTGTAAAAATTATATTTTAGCGAATTTCCATAAAGAAATTCCATATTTTAGGAGATTATATAGAATTTTCTTTTTGTTTTTTTTTGTTAATTTAAAGATAGAGAAAAATGTGAAAATTATGGATTATGTTTTTTTTCTAAATTTTATTTTATTTTTTTCCACTAAAACAGATAATACATTCAATGTCGCAATAATAGAAAAATTCCAGATTTAAATTATACAATATTTTGTGGGGATAATAAAAATTATTAATATTATTATTATATTTTGTACAGTGGGATTTTGCAGTACAGCCTCTCAGTTTAATACAGTCAAGCAGCGAGAAGCTTCCCATTTGAAATAAAATGAAAATAGAATTTTCCAGCTGGGCGTTTGACTCTATATTGCAAAGGCTACACTGTAAGATCCCATTGTATGGTATATAATTGCGCAAGCAAACGAAACTAAAATGCGACTTTGAATGGTTCTATTTGGAAGAAATAAGATCAAAAGTTAATTTGTTGTTATTACATAAAAATATCGGGGAAAGGAAGCAAATAATAGTAAAAACTTTTAATGCAATTGAATACTAAAGAAGAAAACTTTTTTTTCTTTTTTTTTTAATATACTTTCTTTTGCACAATACAATTGACTCAATTTGAGAAAGAAAATATTAATAGGGGGACATGTTCACAAAGTTTCTTTTATCGGACAATTTTCAGTATTTTTCATAAAGCATTGTATGTAAAATTTATTCTTTAGAACGGTGGTATGGGGGCAAAGTGAATAGTTAAAATAGACACAATAGCCATACTTATTGTTAATATGAAAATAAAAATATGCTGCAAAGAGAGAAATTTCCATATTGAACTTACACAGATTTACAATAGTAAGGTGACTATGAGGAAACTTGTATGAAAATCTGGCAGTAAGGAAGTGAAGAAAAGTATAACTTGCATTGGAATATTGTGAAGGGTCGCGATTTAGGGTGGAAAATATACATACTAAAAATCAATATTTAATAGATTTCTTATAATTCATGATTTTTTCCGCTACTTATGGTTTGGTTTACAAAGAGCTTTTTTTTCTTTTGTGGGAGTTTTATGTTTTTGGTCTTTCCATTAAAAGTTGTAGGTGGTTATTTTCCATGCTTACACAATAAACATTGAAGTTTTAAATTTGGGAGAGTTCGAGAATGATATTGGAAAATGCGAATTAATTCAAAATTAGATACTTTGTTACAAATTCCATGGAAAAATTGCAATTGATAAAACTTGGTAAATACAACAAATTCTCTCTTTGAATTTAGATTCATAAACTTACAATTCACATTTTGAATTAAACATCCATATATTGTGTTGTATGTATGTATACATATCCTTAGATGGATAAAATGATGAATACCAATGCAATTTATTCGCTAAATATATTCCAATGAGAAAATGTCTGCAAATAAGTTTTGCATGATGATTAAACTTCAACACATATCCTATACACCAGCTTCTCTTAGCGGATGTTATTTGAAATTCCAATTTCATTTCTCCATTTTCAATGTAGTGCAGCAAAAACAATATGATGAAGAAAAAAACTATTCATGACGTGGCCAAGTATTAAATATTTTCTTCATATTTTATTTTCCACTATCAACACGCGAAAAATTCTATGCATTGACTTCTTCGTCTGCGCTTTTTAGCTGTTTTTCCCTCTACTTTGTTATCGAAACATATTTTTCAAATCGTGAGCCATGTGGGGTTGGGGCGAAAGTTGCTCAGAAAAAATAGTATTGCATTTCCGTTCTTCTTTTGCCAATGAAAGTCATGGGAAAATATGAAAAATGGACAAGCAGACGAGTAATAGGAGGGAAAAAACGTAGAAGCGCTTCACAATTGAAATGCTATAAATTTTTCTAAAATGTAAGATATTTTATTGAGGAAGAGAAAATCAATAGGAAATTGCTGAATTTGGAATTCTTATTCTCACACGAAAATCATAGGGGATTGCCGACTTTTCTTCACTCTGTTGAAATGTTGTGTTTTTCTTATTCATTCAACAATAGCCAGGAAATTATTTCTACAAAATATTGTGTCCATTTTAACTTTTCTCTCTTCAGCCTCTTTGATAGATTTTCACTTTATGTTTTTTTTCTACGATGTTCATAATAGTATTTTTTTCTTTCAATATAATTGGGAGTAATAGAATGAAAAGAAAACTCTATTGAAAATTTGTAATATAAAATAAAATAAAATAAAAAGGGTGGTTAAGTGCAAGTATAGGAATTGATTTAAGTGAAAAATTAGGAAAATTACCAATTTTACAACAACAAAAAATCATAGATTTTGATGGCAAAATCCACTTGGAAACTTTCTTAATTCCTTCACTACAAAATGGAAAATTTCATCCTTGCGTTTTCTTTTCTTTGATCAAACTCAGGAACAAAAAATTCTCATTTTTTCGACGATTTCACGCTTGATAAAATGATTTTTATTATCATCTCTAAAAAGAAAAATAGAAGAAAGAAAAACTTTCAATGAATGAAAAATAAAACTAAAAAACAAACTTATTCTTGTAAAAATAAAAAAAAAATTAAGACTTCAATGAGAAGAAAGAAAAATGAAATGGTTTATGATTAAAAAAGTTGATATTAAATAGACAGGCAGGGGATTTATAGACGCACACATAGGGTTGGGTAGGCACATTAGACAAAACACATACTTGACAAAAATATGTCACAATTTCATAAGGAACAACGTTGATGCGATGGAATTGTTCGAAATATTTTACTAAAAATTTAAACTTTTTAGTTTAATTTTTCAAAAAACTCCACCGTAGATCGACCAATGGACAATGGACGTCCTTATCATCAATTGGCGGTCTCTATATCCACATGCCCTTTGCAACTGTAGACAATTCTTGCCAAGGGGAAAGAGAGATTTGTGAGGGGGTTTTGAGGAGTTTCGACTTGTTGCTAATATTGGATGACATTTATTCTTGTTCCCATGTATTTGGGAGCGAGAATGACTTTTTTCTTCTCAAGATTTTCAAATCAACAATGAAAATATTCAATTTTTCTGTATTCTGAAAAGATTTGTTAATTGTTTTTTTTTTCAATCATATATAGGACAACCCTGTAGTATACATTTGAATTTTGTATATTTTGATTCTTAAATTTGGAATCATTTCTCCAACCTATAAAACGTATGAAATAAAACACTTCAACATCCAATGTGGGTATATAGTAGCTGAATTTCAAATAAAAGTATATAAATAAAGGTGAAAAAAAAACCTTCCTAAATATGTTTTTTTCCGTAATATAATTTTTGCAGGGAAATATTGCATAAATAAGGGTTTAGGGGATATAAACGTATATTTTTTCGTCTATTGAATTTATAAAAAAAGAGGCGTTTGAAAATAAAACCTTTCACTCGTGCACAGTGTAGTCTAATTTCTCAACAATGGGAAAATCCAATACTGTGTCTAATATCTCATAAATAGCATAAATAAATTCATCAAAATATGAAACAAAAAATTTACAATGTTTTTTATAAACGATGGGTTAAAGCATTTATGTTCAAATAATGTATACCATCTGGATTAATATACTCAACACGTTCAATTCAAGAGCTTTCTGTTGGCACTGATATTTTGCACGAGTCACACACTTTGTTATATTTATAGCACCTCAAAAAATATGTTAGGTAATAAAATACTCAAAAAAAATTAACTCAACCATAGATCTCTAATAGACGGAAAACTAAATATTAACGAGGATTTATTTTTGTTTTTAATTTAACGCTATTGAAGAGTTATAATAGAAATAAAGGGTTATAAGTTCAAAATACCGGAAAAATTAAACATTCAAATTTTCCTAAGCAAACTTAAAATACTTATAAAGAATTAAATTTGTAAATGATGGTATATAAATTAAGATGAAAATAAAACACAATGTTGATTATATCCACAAATCCTCAGACAATATAAAACTTAACACAGAAAATAATTCGTTAGTAGTTACCGAGTTAGTATACACAACATAAACTAAAATGTAAATTTTGGTAAAGTGTGACAACTTAAACATTGACGCAACGTTAACTGTGGCAAAAAGTCTAACTTGTGAATGCATTTAAAACTTCGACACAATTTATTTTTTGCATTTTTTGAAATAAAATTGTATTTCTTTGATATAGTTTGTAGGTACCTAATTTTTCTTAAAGATTTTGAGATTTGACTAATTAATAAATAACACAAAAAAAACTAATAAAACTAATCTGCTTATTTTGGCACAAAAAAGACCACGACTAAAAATACTTAAGCTGTGTCAAAGTTTTAAAGCAAAATTGCGTGGTAATAAAAAATAGGATAATTTTCCTTATTATCAGTTAGAGATGTTAAAAAATAGGATTTTTTGGTCAAGTTGGACATACTGTAATTGCGGACTCACCTCTCGCTGTACTCATCCAAATGGGCATAAGATTGCACGGAATTCTCTTCAATGAGAAACTTGACTCTCTGGTAGAAGGATGCGGTAACAGATGGTGGCTGTTTCCGTAGCAGAACTTCCACAGGATCATTGGATGCCAAACACATAATGTGCTCAGCACAAATTGGATGTGAACAGCATTCACTATCCGAACAATCTGTCATGCCGTCTGTAATACGAAATCAATAAGTTTTGTGGAATTATTCACACTGACAATTATTAGATTTTGATCCAGACCACTTTTCACTCAGCAACAGTGACAAGTGAAATTAGAAGGAAAAATTGCATTCATTCATTCCACCAACGTTCTTTCTTTTCTCTGTGCCAACGTTTTTTTTTCTTCAAACAGGCAGTTTTTCTTTTTCGTTTTTTTTTTGGGTAGGTTATTCTGCGAAATTTATATTGGTGAAAATTATAATAAGAGGCGCTCTGGGTGTCTCTCTGTGTGAAAGATGATGAAGAAGTGGAAGAAAAGTCCCTCCTATGTTTTCCCATTTTTCTTCTATATTGAAATTTCTTTTCTCTCTCTTTTCTGACGGAGCATATAAATTAGTAAGGGCATAATGTGTATACATATATATTTTGCACCATGAGAGAAAAGTAAAAATAAGTCACCTCAGATGGAAATTGGCTTTGCAAGTTCCCAAGAAGAAGGCACCCCGAAGAAGAAAAATACCCAACATCTTCCCGAGAAAACTCCCTCAAGTAGGTTTATTCTCAAAAGCCACTTTCCCAACACATCTTTTCCCACACACACACACACACTGCATACATTGTTATATGTATATAATTTTATATACAGGTATAGGATATAAGGCTCACTCCTCCCTCTCTAAGTATACCCAACCCAATATGCCAGAGATAGAAGATTTTATACTTTTCTCAATTCAATAAGACTATTTTATTGGCACAACTTAGGGAAAAACTTAGTTATATAGACATGTACGTTTGTGTGTAAATTCAAATATACGCCACAACCACTGTTTTTCGTGAAAAGAAAAGGCGCACACAGAGAGAACCCACCACAGAGGAAATGTATGAAAGTGGCAATGGAAAATGCATGGGGGTGGGAACGCCACTCGGTAAAACCTCATTTTATTCCACACTTGGAACATTTTATTTCCTTTTATTTTGTCATTTTGTGCCATATATGCATATATATAGCATGGAATACAAATACTTCACTCCTCTTCAGCGCTGTAAGTTTTCCTTCCTTCAATAGTCCCCCACATCCCCCATATACACACACCCCGACGTAAGCAGACAAAAGGCCAATCGGCTTTAAACAATTTGTTGGAGGAATTTAAGGATTTTCACCGTTGGATGCCTACAGGGAAGAAATAGTGCCTGTCCGAGTGTTCACCGCAAACTCCTAAAAAGGGCTTTGATCGGGAAATCTGGCTCGAGTCCACGAGAGCAGTGAAAGGGTTTTGTATGCGGACAATATAAGATGATTAATTTGCGGTATACAAAACCCACTTATATACCTATAACATAGCAATATAGCGAGCTATAGAAAAACATACATTTTCCTATATTTTACACCTCTGGAAAATGATGGCGTATAACCAATATGTTGGATGATATTGCAGATTAGCTTAATTTAAGTAAGAGAACCTAAAACCTTCCATGAATGGGACTTATCGTTCATGCAATCATTTGGCTTAGACAAGAGCTCAGACATACCAGCTGCATAGAGAATTATGGATTTAAGGTGAAATACCAAGTAAAATCTACATATGTGTGTAACAGGAGGGAATTGAATGTCAAGCTAATACATAATAAAGAATGTTTAACATCAAATTGCCGTCAAATTTGATAAATCAAAACACCAAGAGAGATGTTGGAAAAATTGAATAGAAAGCACACAAATGCTGCCTTCTGTCCCATGGCGTCAATTTTTCAACCCTTTCCGCCCTTTTGTGTCTTTCTCTCCCATGTACGAAACGCAAATTTTCGCGTGTAATTTCTCAAGCTGTGCGCCGCAATGACATGAAAGACGGGGGTGGTTTGATGTGAACTTTTTCTGACACACCAATTCCACTGGGTGAGGGATTTTGTTTGAATTTCCCACATACAAATCCTCCTCAATTCCGGAATTATATGTGCGGCAGCACACACACAGAAATCAATCAGAGATTGTCCCCCGGAGTGATCTTGCGCTATATAATGTACCTTGTGCATGACATTAGCCCATGCGAGTGTGCTTATATGGGGAAAGAGAGGAAATTAGAGGTGGAGTGGTTTGTTCCGATGACAATCAATACGCTCAATATACCCATTGATGTTGTATTATAAAACCCAGGAGCAAGTACAGGAAGATGTGTTCTGTCAACTTCATTCCACCTCTTTTCCGTTCACTTGAATATGTTGTGTTGTGTGGATGTGTCATCTAGAAACGTGGCAGATATGCCATCAAATGTTTGTGATGGACAGGATGGATGTTTTTCATCTACCCACACTTTCTCCAAAAAAAAAACAAGTCAAAATAACATGGTGGAAGTCTCCACATGCGGGGGTGGAATATTTCAGGGAGTGTAAATGCGTACTCCAGAGGGGGGTTTGTTTGTTCACAGGCCAGCACACACACACCAGGGGGATGAGAAAAAGTTTGCGCCTATTTGAAATTCCTCACCAAAACCAATAACGAATGAAATGAAATTTTTGGGCACAAAATTGAATTTTGCATTCCATAAAACTCAATTCGTCCAACCATCTTTTTCGCTATGCTCATCAACCTATGTTATCATCACCTA
The DNA here is from genome assembly GCF_024334085.1 of Lutzomyia longipalpis. NCBI lineage: Eukaryota > Metazoa > Arthropoda > Insecta > Diptera > Psychodidae > Lutzomyia > Lutzomyia longipalpis. The sequence continues at coordinate 21,319,293 of NC_074708.1, forward strand.
CCCTATGGAATACATTCTGACAAGTGAGACTAATTCCCCTTGATCTCATTTTAATGACGCATGCACGTACTGGAAATTTTACTTTGGATATTATATGAAAAACATACCCATATAGCACCATAACGTTCCAGAGCTTTACAAAAGCTCCATGCTATGCTTTTGATATATTATTTGACTATTTTATAAAATAGAATACCTAATAGAAAAAATTAAGGAAAAGATTAGGAATTTTTAGAAAAATTAGAAAGGGGTAGATAACTTTCATTATAGAATTTATGATTCACAAGCGAAGAAGCGCTAGGAGATTAATCTTTAGGAGATTAAAGAAAATGAATGATTTTTATCTTTATGTTGTGAAAATAGTTATCAGTTTTAATAGAACAGCCTGGAAATGACCTTGATCTGACTTGATAAAAATTCTGTAAATAATATTTACGTTATTTACAATTTTCTCTAAAAGAAGTTTTTTCTATATTTTCTGAAGCAGGAATACATCAAGATTGTTGAGCTTAGGGTAAGAATGAATACCTATTATGATGATACTTGTCTTTGTTATAATTTTAAATCGATGTCACTATAAAAAAAAAACCCATAATATTGCTTGGTGCAGCAACTGAATTATACTTTCTGGGAGCGATACCATTTGATCCGAACCGACTGTTTCAGCAGATATTCTGTGCTGCAGAGCCGTAAATTCGAGGTGAAAATGGGTACAAAGTTATTTTCTATTGGGGTGGTCTCGCGTGGTGCACGTGGCCGGAATATTCCAGGACGGTGGAATGGGATGCCCACACGGCAATTGATGTTCACTTACCGTGATCATTATCGATGTTATCCTTGCAATTCATTTCCAGTGGGATTGAACAATCTGTGCCGGCCCATCCCTCGATGCAGACACACCGATATTCACCATCCTCCAGAGTGCACTGTCCATGTCGGGAGCATCCATTCTCACATCCAGCTATACGTGGGTTGATGCATTTTGCAAAAAGTGCACAAATTTATTTATGTTAGCTTTCTTGATCAATTACATGGGAATTGGAGTCGATGCGACACCCAATTGGAAAACACTATAGGGGTACATTTTGCACTACGTAACGGGGAGGGATTTAGTTCAATTTGGAAAAGAGATTTATGCGGTGTCCACTTTCCCTTAATATCCTTCACTCTCTCATCTTTCAAGGGATACATTCTGTGCATGGGAGAGACAACATGAGAAGGAAATCTCGCTTCCAATAAAGCATATAGCGCAATGAGACAACACACTGGAACTTAATATATATTCCCAGCCAGAGTGTCCCGTAGTGATTCAATGAAAACAAATTTTTCTTCCTCACCGACTGCTTTTGCATTACATCGTCCATTCGCCATATAGCGGACAAGGGGGAAGCTTTACATGACTACCCAACCCCAATCCCACCCCTACTCTTACCCATGTAGTAACAGTCAATGTTTATGTGGCTTTTTGTTCCTTCCCGTATTTTTCTTTGCCCGTCTTTTGCAAATGAAAACAAAAACAAATGGAATGGAGCAGTCATGAAGGCAAAAAGTACGCGAATGGACTTTTTGGGAAGGTGGGTAGAGGGAGTATATGTATGGCATGAGAGATTCTCCACCAAAATGAGCGCTATAAGGGAAAGGAAGTTTCACTCTTTTGGCTTTTGTGGAACTTTTCGAAGAGTCAGAAGCATATTGAATTTTTATGAACATTCCGCACAAATCGCCAGTGTTATTCCAAGTGTCAACTGTGGGTGTTTTTCAGCCATTCACCCCGGAGAATTTCTCTACATTTTTTTAGTTTTTCCTTTTTTACCCTCAACCCCCATCATGTTGTTTTTCAGTAAACATATAAAGAAGCTTGTTTAAACTTTCTCCATCCGCTTTCTCGCACTAACGTTGAGAGAATATACATTTTCCCCAAGAACATTGTATAACAGAAACTGTTCACATACATGTTTTCCCAACATTGGAAGAATAGCTTAAAAGAAATTGAACTTTTCCAACATTTTTCATTCAACTACCTTACAGAATTTACTTCTCATACATCAAAAGAAGATATATTTGCGAATTATAACTTTTAATTTTTAAATTTTCTTCAAGTTTATCCATGAAAAACGCTAAAGCATTTTAAGTTAGAACTTACATCTACTGAAATTTATGAAATTGATTTTTTTTCTTAAAATGAATGATATAATATAATGTGGATGATGTTATTAGCACAATGTTTTATTCTTTTTTTTTATCTTCAGCAAATTAAATACGTTGGATCAAATAGTCGAAATAATATAATTCCCTACCCACTTACGTATTTTTCCGGCGATTTCTTATATATTTGCTAAGCTTGCATTATTTCTTCATTTTCTTCTCTATTTTCATCTGTGTGAGGGAGGTAAAAGAATTTTCATTAAAACACATATTGTTTTTCTGTTTGTCTCCTATTAAATTGAATTCGATCAATTAATAGAATTTCCTGCGTCTTCCCCATATTGTTCGCAACAGAACAGAAACGAAATCATTGAAAGTAAATCACTCGAGGATATTTTGTAATTAGAGAGACTTGAGCTTCTTTTTGCAGAAGAAGATGAAAAAATAAACTCTTAAATTCTCAAGTAAATTGTTGAGAAATCCTCATGAATCATTCTCGAAGAAGTTGTGTCTGCATTTTGGATTGGTTTTTGTCTGGTGGGGCTATCTTTTCGCCACCCCCTTTAACTCCTTGGCAGAGAAGCATCAACAATGATGTGTGCTATATACCAATTTTATCCTTATATAGGGGAGAAAAGTGATTGTATGAGTAATTGAAATTGGAGATGCTTTTTTGTCATCATCCCCAGCAGTGGAAAGTCATTCCTCCGCATCAAGAATTTTCATTGTGAACAAGCTCCCCAAAAGTTTAAATTGATTTACAATTTGTTTTCCATTTCAATTAATCGAGGATCAGGAAGCAAATTGCCAGATGAAAATTTTGTTTGTCTTCGGACACTTTAAACGTGAATTTGCAAATTAACTTTCTACACTCAAAACATTTTCAATGCGTCTTTCGTTTTTATCAAGTTGTAGTTCTTGTTTTGTTAAATGTTTTCAAGCAGAAATGGAGGGAAATTGCATAAAATTACATTAAATGGGATTACTGCTGAAAATTGGGCACTTAGTGGAAGATTATTGTCATGTGAATGTAATGTGTCATGAATATGGAATATTTTATGGTATTTTACATTATTTGTTCTTGCTCCACAATTGCGAAATATTCAAATGTCGGGGAATGTTGTAATTTCGTAATTCCACTTTTATTTAAATTTTTACCAGAATCAATAAAAGGATCCCTTAGTAATGCATAGTTTAGCAAATAGGGTAGTAGTGTATGTAGTTTGTATCATTGAAGGATATTTTGTTTTCCCATATACAGAAGCTCAATTATATAGTTGAGAATAAAATTATAAGAACATTATTCTGGCAAATTTTTAATACAAAAAGAGGAGACAGCAAAATCTTGGCTACTTGACTAATTTTCATAATAGACTAAAAATTATTTGTATAGAAATAATAAATAAATTTAGAAATCAAAATAAAAAGATTCTTTGTTAAATATTCTGGCTGTGTTTCAATTCTTCTTTACATGCCTGTACGTATACATTCAATTCAGACTGTAAGCAATTTGGGGGGAAAATAGGGTCAATCAATAGAAAAGTGTCATTTACTGTGTATACCAAAACCAATAGCGTTTGGGGATTTTCAGTGTTATGTGACATTTTCAAATTGGCGGATTTTTTTTTAGCATTTAAATGTCTCAGAATTGAATGAGAATAAAAAATTCCACAATACTCAAATGGTTTATGTGAATCTCCAACGCAATCAAATTTAATTTTAGTTTCAATGCAGGAATAGTTAATTAAAGTTGTAAAACAACTAAACGGGAAAAGAGGCGCACCAATGGGGAGAAAGGTGAAAACCCCAGTCGTGTACTACATTCTTCCTCCCTTTAGCTATGTAAATTCATTTTCCACGACAGAGTTTATGTGTTGGTATATAAATCGCGCTGGGTGGAAAAATACGCGGATGTGGAAATGGGTGGCAGGCAGGGAGAGAGAGAGAGTTGCTAATGACCCCGTGGCCTTATTGTCCTCTTTTCAACTGCTTTACACTTTTGTGCAGTGATAAAATCTCATCGGTAGACCCAATTTGCGTGCGACACACGATGGTTTATGGGACACCCCTGAGGGACACTTCAAGAATAGCCCCAAAAGCGACATTTTTCACGCCACTTCTAATTATGCAGTGTCAAAAATTCTTTCTCTGTGCTCGACTACATTGAGGCAGGTCTCCCACGATTATTTAATTAACTTCCTTCCCTCGTGCGCCAGTTGACTCAACATTTTGCCATTGCCAAGGATTAAGGGGGACTTTTTAAAACCTCCCGCGTAGTAGTAGAGTGCGAATGCCCTAAATCGAATACAGTCCATTTCGATTGTCCATGCGGAATTTCAAATCAAATTAACCTTTTGCACGAAATCCACACGAGGTTGGGGTCATGCTCTAAAAACCCCTTGTATGAGAAGGGCGAAAAAAAAAAAAGACCCGGCGTAGTGCAAAATTATCTATCCATTTAAGCAGTATACTCACGCAGGGTGCAGTGACGACCATTCCATCCTTGGGAGCACACACAAGTGCCATTCTTGCACTGCCCGTGCTCGGCACAACGTGCATCGCATGGCAATTGATCACACAGATTTCCTGTCCATCCAGCATTGCAGCGACACTTTCCAGATTCACACACCCCATTCGGTCCACAGTCCAAACTGCACACGGCTGCAAAAAAATTCAAACAAATAAATGGTAAATTTCCCGGAACTTCAATTGTACTTGTGTGTGAGAGACTTAAGCTGTGAGATTTCTGACAATGACTATATACAATGGGAGCTTTTATTCATCCTGTCCGTTCCATATAATTTAGGATGATATTTTTTTACATAGAAAGAATTGTTCTTTTGCAAAGAGAGATAGAGTAGAGGATTTATTTCTTTTTACCTTTCATAGTTGAAAATGTAGATTGGAGCTTTCTGAGCTTTTTCTTAAAACTTAAAAATTGAAATATTCCAGCAGTAACTATAGATACATATAATTTTATCCTCCCACATTAACCTCAACAGCTATTTTTAATAACTGAATACAGTAGTGCTTCACTTGGCACGTTTTTGCTGTGACTCTTTTCAATTTTCACTCTACTTTGGGTCAATATCGTGAATTTTTCACAATGTTCAAGATATGGAAAAAAATAATAAAATGAATAATTAATAATGTCCTTGATAAGCAAAAATCGCCATTTCCGACGTAGCAAGGAAGTTCAAATGTTGCTTTAAAGTAAAAATTAGAAAATCACGCTAAGCGGAGCATCACTTTACATTCTAGTAGGAGAAAATGCTTCAAGAAAACCATAACTTATAGGGGGCAACATTTTAGGATAACTCCTGGGGATATGTTGGAGGTATGCCTACAAAATTCATTTGCCATAAAATATACGTAAACGACCCATACCGGCGTGAAAAGATGAAATTATTTATTAAATATCAAAAAACATTTTCCACCATTCACCCTGTACGCTACCCCGAGATTGACTGTATATCCCAATTTACCCTCCATCAGTGAGGCATTACTTTTGTCCATATACGGGGAGAGATCTCCCGCGTAATATGCATGTTTATCTTCGTACCCGTAAAAGTTTTGGGGGATGACGAGGCTGAGGGCGGTGGAAGAAAAAGGTAAATAAATTTGCAGAGAGGTGTTCTTTTCTTTTTCCCCTCCACATCAACATCAACTTTCGCTTTTTGCATAGTGGTTGGTGTTGAAAATTTAACTTGATTTGCGCGTCAGAAAATTTATTTGTTCCTCCGTTCAAGCCGGGTGGGCGGAAATTAAATGGGTGCTATAAATAGATACTTAACGAAACACCTTGTCTGAAAGTATGTTGTAGGTGAAGTACCCCTGAGGTATATATATTGATTTTTTAGGAGATACAAATGTACACATGTTTGTATGGTTTTATGCACGGAGGGAAGAAAGTTCAAGTTGATTAAGAAGATAAAAGGTAGGTACTGTGAACTTTTCTGAATACATACTCTACTTTCTTGAATTTTAAAATTAGGAAAATTACATACAAAACATAATTCTTTAGGACGTTTTTTTCCGAGATTTTTTTTTCTTATTTCCAATATAAAAAAAATGAACTTTTGGCCATCTGGAAAATTTTACATGGAATGATGTACAAGAAATTAAACTTAATGAAATTCTTCTGAGATTTTCAATGAGAATGTTGATTACAAAAGTGCTCTACCTATTTCAAAAAGGGTGTAGAGCAAAAATGATGGAGCATTAAATTTATCATCCATATCCTTTCCCGCACCCTTACCACATCCATAATGTGGAAATGTGCACAAAATGCAAACTTTGGTGTTTATCATTGCATTACAATCTTAATTAAAATTGTTCCCATTGAGTGGTTTGGTACGTAATTAGTTGAAAATTGTAGCAGGAAAAGTCCATTCACGGGGGAGAGTCTGTTTTTAATAAATTTACCAAACAAAATCAATCTCGTGCCAAATGACAATTCGGTGATTGATATCGGTCGTTTAGGGGCGGGAGAGGGGAGAGATGGTTTAACATATAATTTTCGAAAGACGCATATTAATCATTAGAGGACAGTGTCCAAAAAAAGGGATTTTTACTGTGTATCAATTTGATACAGTCGCCGTGACTATGTGCTTAAATTATTCCTCCAGAATCCGGATGTTATTAGCTTCAGGAATAAATTATGATTGTGTACATCCTCATTATCCTCATTAGGGGAGCATACGGGGATAAATCTTGCATGGTGTATCAATACATAATGTTGTTGCAAAACATACATCATACCTTGAGAGCAATCTGGTCCGGTCCAGTGCCTGTCGCAGACACACGTTCCCGTTTCTAAATCATACGTGCCATGTTCAGAGCAGCCGGGCAGACATTGGTAAACTTGCTGGTCAACCATTCCGCAGTCGTCACCCTGCCAGCCGGCCTTGCAATAGCATTGACCATTCACACAGGTACCATGGCCAGAGCATGAAGGATCAAGGCAGTCAGCTGTCATGCAATTAGAATATTTTTGATTATATTAATCTGGTTATTTGATTCCACACTGCTCAACTGGGCGCACACAGAAAAGCAAACACACGCCACATTTGCAAACCTTCCCTTTTCCTACCGGAGCTACCATACGGCATACACTCGATGAAATATTTACAATTCCACCCTCTGCTCTATTTATTCATTTTGCTGTGAGTTATGTTTCCCAAACAAAAGTTCATTTTCTAGACTCAGTTATTGCATTTTACATTTCATACAGCATACAGTGTTGCGAGAGAATATCCTGCATGTCTCGTCAAAACTCAATTCCATTTTTAGGGCTATCTATTTTTTAGAATTTTTTTTAACATAAAGATCTTGTATAAAAGCTCTGTGCAGAATTATATATTTACCTCCAAAAAATATTTAAGTAACCATAAAATCTAACAGTTTCACTAGCTTAGACAATCTTAGGAATTTTAAAATTATTCATATAATAAATTCCTCAAGATAATTGAATTATTTTTTTTTATTTTGATGACTCTTGGAAAACACTAAGGGTAGTATTTTAAGCTTTCTCGGGGAACTCAGTTCATGATTTGACTAAGCTTTTTTGTTGGTTTGTCTTATATACATTTTATCTACATAAGAATATGTTATGGAGCACAATTTCCAGTATTTTCTTTTAATTTTTTTAATGGACTTGTAAATATATTCCAAAAAGGAAAGAAAGGAAGTTTTGCAGAAATTGCAGATATGCAAAGTTAAGTTAAATCAAACAGTCTAAAAATACACAAAAAATCACTTGAAAAGTAGGACAACACTTGAAAAAAAATTCATCTCTGCAAGAAATAAGAGATATATAACCCAGTGGATTTCATACCCATGGCATGTAAAACTGTTAAAGAGTAGTAGAAATTGTGTTTAGTCACGGTGGGTATGGGGCACACGGGGGTGGAAAGTTTGCAAATATTCACACATACATACAGGGTTGACAAAAAATTGGAGGCCGAAATGAGATAATTAAATTTACTCACGTTGCTCACAGAATTGTCCTCTCCATCCACGTTCGCAATGACAATCACCCTCAATGCAGCGTCCATGGCCAGAACATCCGGGCACTTGACACTCACCCGCTGGTACATCGCACTCTGGACCTTTCCAGCCCTCTTCGCAGTGGCATACCCCACCGCCGTAGTGCCCATGTGCTGAGCAAAGAACTGGACAGACACCTAAATCAAACGGAAAATGGCATTAATGTGAAGATTCCGTCCTTTTTTTTTGTTACTAAAACCGTCGAGCCTCGTATCTGCTGCAGGATACTTGTGAATAGGCAAGTAAGGGAGGGAGCTTTCTATGTGGGGAAAAGAGAGAAAAGACCCTTATTCGAAGGATCTCCCATTCTTTGCCATCAGCACAGAGAAAGATGGGGCGAAAAAAAACCATAGTCATTGAGCAGAGAGGCTGAAGAAAAAAATCGATAATAAGGAGCTCTGGACGAGAACAGATAAGTGGACTGATGTGTCATGGTGGTGTTGTACATATGTAGTATATTGGGAGATAAATAGAAGAGGCACCCAAATGACAAGGACGTGGAGGCGAAAGGAAGTTGTGTGTATAAGGAGGCGATGAAGGAGGCAAAACAGGGTGAAAAGACACCACCAAAGTGCTCCACCATTTGATGAAATCGATCGAATGATGCAAAAAGGGTTCCCAACATTGTAAAGATGGTCTCGCAAACCAAAAACGAGCGGATGGACATGAGACCAAAGGCGGGATGAACCTTTTGCATTCTGGTCCATTTATGCCAACAAAAAGGACCCTATTCAAGGTATTACATATGTATATGTATGTGTATATATTAGGGTACATAGTTTTAGCGGGATGAGAAATGGAAATTCAGTTATGTGTCTGAAAATTAGTTTGAAACTTGACGTTATAAATTAAATTGTTTTCTGATAACTTCTGTTTGATGTGGCAAAAACTATCCACATCCACAATGATCAACATGTGAAAATCAATTTCTTTTTGAAATTTTTTGAAAATGAAAATCATTGTACATAAATTTATAATTTTGACTTGAAAAACGAGAATACTTAATCTGTGAGAGAAATCAAACTCTCAAAGATCTTATGTAAGTGTGTATAAAAAGAAAGAACTTCAATAGCGAGGTTTCAGAACCAATTTCCTAATCCCTCTTCACACACTGCTTCATATACGCTCTACTAAATCTAGTACAGAGAGCGAGTGTTTATGTGGATGATGCGAAAGTGTTCCAATTTATTCAGATATTCCCTCTGTGAATTTTCCCATTTTGCACATCGCCCCCCTCTCCTCGCCCCAGAACACATGGTGGATTCTTCTAAACGTCTCCCCAATCTTTCACAAATTTATTCTCTATCTGCATTGAAAATGATGCATTTCGCGCCGAGCTACAATTTTGCACTGGGTATGGAGAGCTCAAAGAGTGGTTATGGAGAAAAATTTCACGCTTCGCATAATCCACTGATTTGCCGAAGCGAGGATTCTGGGGAGGGCGAATCAAACTTTTAAAGCTCTCAAACATGAAAGTATTTATGGTACATTTTCTCTGACTTTCGTATTTTTTTTTACTACATACATATACATACACACGTAATATCCCTCCCTTATGAAGGGGATTTTGTCCAGAAGGAGCCTTTCGGTGCTTAATTCTTGTTATTCTGGTGAATGTGGCCGGAAGACGTGGTCGAGATAAGATGTGAAAGAAAAGTCGATAAAATGCTGCTGGGGAGAAAATTTGACCCAAAAAGTGTGCTGCGATGGAGCAGATTGGGCAAAGAAGTGTTGTCGATCGACGAGCGTCTTCCCATAAAGTCAAGGAAAAATATCCTCAAGCTCTATAAAGGACTTTTTCTTACAGCCACACTCCTATACAGTGTGGGTAAGAGCTTTAAGGATAAAAAAGGCAATTTGTTTACGACAATAATGGACAATGAGATTGAAATATTTTTTGAAGATTACTTTTTAGCATTTCCGGATAAACCATATATAAATGAATACCTATATATTTGCTCAATGACTCAAAGGAAAATAGGAAATGCAGTAAATGCGGGAATAAATTGGAAAAATAGGTACTTACTTTTTGAACAATCAGCACCCTGATAGCCATCGATGCAATCACATTTGCCAAGGTAGCAGGATCCTCTTCCGGAGCAATCATTGGGGCAGGTTGTACTAACACCTTCAGCTTCAGCCACAGTTAGGGTGATACTATGTGCCAGGAGCTCATCATTGTAGACGGAAAGGAACCAACGTCCCGTATCCAAGTACTGCAACAGACTCACATTAACCATCATGGGGTCCATGTCAGAGGAGCGTTTGGAGATAATATGGCGTTCAGCGGGTGTGAGACGGAGGTGTTCATCAATAAAGGTGGAGGAGGCAGCTTCTGCCGCGGAATTTTCCATTGATCTGTCTGTGTCACGCCATGGAGCTCCAAAGTATTCATCACTGTCCACGGTGGGATTCTCAAAAATATCAAATCCATACTCATCGTCTCCACCAATACCATTTCCCAAAATTCCATCCTCCTCGGCATCCTCACCGGTTGTCATGCTACGTTTTCGGCGTCGCCGCCGCCGCAATCGATTATCCACCCTGCCACCCCGGATGAACTCTACAAAGTCATACTGCGTGACACTGGGTGCAACATTGCGTCGTCCATATACAGCAAAATTCGCACCCCATGGTAGGGTGAAGTTGAACCGTATGAATGCTGGGTGCTTGTTGCGAAATTCCGAATTCCAAAATTGGTATGGCTGAATTGTTGCATGGTGCACCTCATTGAATTCCCGAAGTTCCAAAACTTGTGGCCATTTTTGATGTTGCTGCTGCTGTTGAGCAGAAAACTGCTGGTCCTGGTAGTGCTGCTGCTGCTGCAATTGTTGCTGTAAAATCTGCTGTTGCGAGAAACTACTGCTACTGAATCCGCTATTGAGATAATGATGTGCCGTCGTGAAGGTGCTATGGTCCGCTGTGCTCGTAAGCAAGGATTCTTCAGTGGGCAATTGCGTTGATCCATCAACATTCTGCGTCATCTGATCGTGAGTTACTGACTTTACATCTTGCACCACAATACAGTTGTTAGGATCCATCGTGGGTTTCATTGAATTGACCGCTAAAAAATATTATTAATTTAAATTAATATTTATGTTGAACATTTAGGCCCTTTTTGCACAGTTTCCCTTTTAAGAAAATCTATGGGCTAAGAAGAATTTTTTTGTGATGATATTATAGACTTTAAATTCAACTGCATTCTAGTTTAGTTGAACCGTTGAAAGGGATATAATTCTAATTTTATTTACTATAAGTATATTTTTCAAATTTTTTATATTTCCTTATATGGAATGTCCCAGAAATTCCAGTTTTTTTTGTGAAAGAAAAATAAGTTTTGAATTTAAAATTCTGCGCATATAAATTCGCCTGGGGGTTGCGGTGGATGATGAAAATCAACCCAAAATCTCAATTCAATTTTATCAATTCAAAATCCAACAGTCGAAAATGCTCGTGGGTTTCCCAAATGCTGAGACCTGCAGTTCTCATGAGAATATACCCGACAATTGACTGATTGATTACGAGTCATTGAGTGATTTGCATAGTGCCAGGCACTGCCAAGGTTCAGCCCTATCAATATTCCGTCCGGACACCCCAAACAGACCACCCACTGCATTTCTGGACGAAAATAGATGCTGCACTGACGAATAATTCAGCAGTACTGTGTAATGTTTGTGCCATTTTCGACCAGACTTTATGGGGGGCTGTTCATTTAGTTTTTGCTTCTTCCCCTCACTTGTAAACCCAGCTTATTCTTCTTTAGCTCACACTCTCCTAATCCTATTAAAAGTATCAGTCCATTTTAGAAATTTGCAAACATAAATTCAACGTGTTCAAAAATCTAAATCCCATTTAATAGAATTTGTGACTAGTTTTTGATGATCAATATGCTGCATAAAGTTGTTAATGAATTTCAATATAACAAATTCTACATAATGGTGTCATCCATTAAATTATATACATTTAGTGCATTATATAGTTATCACCATTTTATTCATTTTCAATTCAAAGGATTTATATTATTTGTCGACTAATTCAGATGAAAACCTATACATTGCAATGCCTCACGATGGCGGATTAATGCCATCCATTGTTATTTGTTTACTCAATCAAAGCATCAAAATGGATGCTTTTGAATATTTTGTGATTAATACGCAAAACACGAATAAAATCCGCAGACAATGATAGCTTTAGGTATGTATATAACACTCCCCAAAATCTACAAAAGAGAATAATTCTCCCTCTTATGTATTTTTATGCCGTCTCACGGGGGGATCATCAATGGGGTTCCCCTGAGAACATTTGAAGAAACTTTGGGATGGAGATTAAAGTGTGATTTTGCTAAGTACCTCTGAAATTTATTTCCAATTTCATTGGGAGTCTTGTTTCAAATGGATGAGTTTTGCTTAGAAAATCGAAATTATGTGTGTGCGAGGGAATCTTAAAACAGAGGGAGAACTTTATTATTGATTACAGAGACGGAATTAGGACTTGCTAGTCTCGTATACAAATTTAAAAGAAAATGTTTTAAATCTAATTTGGGGAAAGAAACTTGATAAACCTAAATGGGTTGATTTTTGGTATTAAGATTAAGTAAAAGTTCAACACATAAAGACTAATTCTTCAATTATTGGCTTATTTTTTTATTGGCCTTAATTCCTTTTTTAATTGGGGTAGACAGGAGCTATTATGTTTGTTTTCAAGGAGTTACTAGAAAGGGTTACAATACAGAGTTCAACACAGGTTAAAAAAATTATATTTTTCCCCTGAAGTTTTCTAAGAACAATTAAGACGAATACATAATATCAAGGGTACTATTTAGATAATTCTGATTCTGACTTTATAAATAGTCTTTCAAAGTTATTAGACTCTGATTCCTTAGGAAAATTCTTGTATGTACACAATTTCTTATACCTATAACTTTTTCTTTTTTTCTTCTTTGTATTCGTGATATTCTACACTTATTTTCGCGTAAATGCGATTTTTTGATTGCATTTTTTGAATCTTAGGTCACAGTCATGTCACGTTCTCCATCCCTGACTACACTTTGAATATAGTTTCCCTTTTTTTACGGTGCACCATAAGGAAGAGTCTGTGCGCAACTCACCAGATTTCGGCATTCTCATCGTTCGCCCCCCACAAACGAAATTGGATGGCAATATGGTGTGGGGATGTTGTGTGCAAAATCACCTCTCAGCATTTCCTCCATTTTATATCCACCCCCCAAGTTTGTAAAGTACAAGCCATTTGTTTACTTTTTCATGTTGGTGGAGTTAATAACATTCAATAATTTAGTCAAATGTGTTTGTGTGGTATAACGTTGAGGTGACTGTGAGGTGATAAAAACGAACTATATTCCTGCCGGATTTCCTTTCACTGTTCAAGTAAAATCTGGTGGTGCACAAGACGGTGCCAAGCATAGCGTACAAGACGATGGTGCTAATGCTTGACAATTAGACAAAGTACCAGGAGGGTTCGCCTCAGAAGTGGGGATCAATTCTAAGGAAATCCTCCCCTTAGTGCGCAAGGGGGTGTGTATGTGTGGGTATAGAAAAGGCCATTCTTGGCAAAATTAAATGGACAGGGTGACAAAATTGCAGCTGGAGAGGAAAGTCTTGATGAAGAAAGTTTCACGGTAACTTTCTTTTGATGATTTTTTGTCCTTTCGTCCTCATCAATGTTGAGAAAGTTAATGGGAACTGCGCTAGGACCACTGTTCTGATATGTTTATAGATAGTATAGTATGGTACTCAAAAAGTTGTAATAATTAGAGGGTGGACGTGGATGGATACACATACCTGCGAAATAGGCCAACATAGCTATCAGTGCCACAGACAGTAGTATTAAGGCAATGCTGAAACATTTCCACGAGCACCTATGTTGACATCGTTTGTCTATGTGAAACCTGCAATGAAAAAAAAAGACATGTTAGATCCTCAACTCCGCATCTTTTAATCCCCTTCCTGTACCTTCTCTTTAACCCCATGGCTACACAATTGAACTATGGGGAGGGATTTTCCACACGGGCATTTTTCCCCAAATGTGTAATTTTATAGCAAACCATAGCAATTAATTGCGCCTAATGATGATTTCAAGTTAACGTTGCTGATGATTCCGGCATTTTATTTGTATCTATGTATATGCTTCTCCGCCCATTTTGGCATGAGACAAGGGATAAAGGTACAGAGAGCGAAGGTATAATACAATTTGGCTCAATCAAACAACAATAGCGAAACACTTTGGTATGTAATGTATAATGTTACATAAACTTGTTTAATTGTTCACGAAAATTAAATTGTGATATTGATTTTCTGTCGGAGGTCGGAGGAATTATGTAGGTATACTGTACGATATTGTGTTCTACCCACCAAGTATTATAGAGACAATACCGTTGAGGGGACATTTCAAATGAAACGCATTTCCGCTTAATAAAAGTTACAAAACCAGCAACACTTTATGCCAGAAAATCCCCCCTTTTCTGCCATGGGAATGAAAATGGAAGAATAAGAGAAGCCCGAGAAGCCATAATTTTCATTTTCCGCAAAATAGAGGCGAGATCTTTGTGTACGAGTATTGCGTAGGGGTATACCTATACATAAAATGGAATTTTGTATAATCGCAAAACAGAGAAAGACACCACAGAAATATAAAAAATACCCATAGGTGTTCTACTCTTTTATTGAGTGAAAAATCAATATTGCATAAATTTTAAAAGTAAACACAATTGCTTAAAAATGGGAATGAAAAATCATTCTTAATATAATTATTTTGACTGTATTATGAGATTAATAAGCTATTATTTATTAACAAAATGACCCTAACCATTATGAACATCACGTAAGATCCCCACTAATTATCAGAAACGAAAAATACCTATAATTACATATAAGGAATAGTAACCAATAATATTCCTTTATTATATTCTAAAGCTTTTGTTGCTATTGAATCAAAATCAACTCATATTATTCCCATTAACTCTTTAATCAACATCCTGAAATTTTTGTTATATAACATTCATCAACTTTAAAGATTTTCTCTTAAATATGAACGGATGTGTTGCATTAAAAATGAAAACTAATAACATTGTAAGGTATACTCAACAAAATTCAATTTCCAGAGCACTTTTAGGATTTCGCATTTACCAGCAGTACTTTCCGCATAAATAAGTGTTATTTGTTTTATTATTTTCGACAAGTTATTTATGCTGTATGTATGCTTGTTTACGATTATAACCAGCAGAGAAAATATTTATTTAACAATTATTTTACCATTATGCGCGCCTCTAAACTCAATTTCAATTCATAATTGATTGTGTTTGAAGACAAATATCTAATAATATTAATGGAAGTCAGTCTATTGTGTGTTTACTTTTCGAGGAGAGGAGCCACTCTCTCACTCAACTGATACACTGTACAATTTGGGGAAAGTGTAAATAGGTTTTGTACATGGTGTAGCCAGCAACGCGACTTGATATGGAATTGGGTAAATGTACATAGTGCTTAAAGCAACAGTATAATCTCCCTTAGTTGAAGAATGAAAGCTTAAATCAATGTTTAGTGCTATAACAAAAGAAAAACCAACACGTTAACTCGATGGAATAGGCTTTAATATAGCGCCTTATTCAGGGCCTTCCATAACATTTTCACCATTGGATTTATTTATACCACTTGCCATGTTTTTGTTCATCATCTCCACCACAAATTTATCAATCAGAAACACTTTGGAAAAAGTACCCAGACAATGCGACACCCACTCAAGTGAGAAGAGTCTCCTCATTCTCCAATGGAGGATGGCATGTCTCCTCAAATTGATGTATTCGCTAGTAGCCAGGGGGTTTATCAACTTTTTGTCTTTTGAATAAAATATTGTTTGTATTATATAGAAAAAAAAACGGACTTGAGGGTGGTGTTATTAATGATGAATTTTACCTTGAGGGCGAGTAGGGTGAGTAGTGTGGCGCATGTCCTGAATGGGATGTTCGCAGGGGAAAGACTGGCATTACGAGGGGCGACGTACCGCCCAATTGACAATGGGATCCCTGTGCATTGTTGGCGTTCGTCATACCCTGTGACATCTGCTGTTGGCTCGATTGCAATGGAGCAGCAAGTCTGGAATTAGCAAAAGAAAAAAACAAGACACATTAATCACACAAATTCAATTTAAACTCCTTCCTACTTTATGTAAGGCGTGCGCTATACTTTGAACTTTAAAACTCCTTACTAAACTCAATTATTTCCCATTAATGCTCTTGCCTTGGTGCATCTACGGATGTGTAAGGTTTTAATGATTGTACTGCTGCAATGAGGTATTTTAAATTGCATAAAAAATTTTAGATACATTGTTGCAAAGTCTGTAAAATGCTTCAAGAACAGCTTACGGAACTTTAAGTTATATATCCTAAATATTGTGTCCAAGAAAGAAGAAAAAAGAAGGCTTCTATAAGCACCCCATATTGTTGCTCTATATAGCAATTACGGTATAGCTACCTTATTTAAATCTAGCTTAACAACCAAAGAGATCTTCTTACCATTTTAATCAAAATGAAAACTAATTACATAATAAAACAAGCAAAACTTTATTGAAAAATTGAAAATAAAAAAAAGATGTCAGATTTTTTCCTTCAGAGAAAACTTTCTTTTATCTGTGTTTAAGATTGATTCTTCATTAGTGATATTTTCATGCATTCATATGAATAAATTACAAGCCAAAATGTCATCTCCCTCTCGAATCCAATATTTTCATCATTTCTCATCACTCTAGTGACCTTTAGTCATACATAGCTTGCAGTGGTGAGCGTGTCATGTTATATGTTTCCAAACGAAATTACACCTCACTAGAGTGTTCTAGACTTAACGAAGATTGACAAATTTTCGTGGGTGAGCTGAAGCGGCATTTCCTGCATTATTGAACTGTATGCAATGTGAAATGACACCATTGGAGATGCAATGCTATTTACATATCTCACAAAATCAGATAATCTTCCCTATATTGGGGTGTTTGTAATGTGTATGAGTGAAATAGGGTCGTAAAAAGGGAAAATAGGAAACTTCAATCATGCTTGATAACTTATTTATTTAAGATTGTGTTGATAATGCGGGCATTCAATCGATAAGTCGGGGGGAGAATTAATTGTCGACAGTGATGTTTTGGGGAGGCATTTTGGCGTGAGGGTGTTACAGCACATATATGGAGGGGTTGGTGCAATGAAAGTTATTATTGAGGGCTGATTCTGATCTTCCTTCCATTCATATGTAATGCCTGTGAGCTTTCACATCCTTGTGAACTTCCTGCCTGTGGCATTTGGAATTATATTCTATATAATGCTCCACTACTGATTGCAACTTCATATGTGGGGATTTGTGATGCGAAGCGAGGAATCGCGGCGGAAGCACTCAAATTGATACAAGAGTGTTATCAAATAATTGCATTGAATTATTTGTCCCTCTTTTTTTTTTCTTTCCGCACCACTTGAAACACGATAAACTTTCGCAGAGACACCACTCGAAAGCCTTCCGCCCTTCTCATTCTCGCTCCCCATTTTCACCCTGGGTGCCAATAAATTTTTAAATCGATTTTCTTGTAAGGAAAATTCAGCAACATTGGGTGGATTTTTTAAGCGTTGTATTTGCCCCTCATCCTTCAAAAAGTAACCTCAAAATACACCAATTGCAAACTTCATCCCCAAGAAGTTTTCCCCATCGTTCTTTTTCACCCCCAATCTCCGGGATCGTCTGCCCCTGGTTAGGGAAAAAAGGGGTTCGGCACTCTTCCTTTCCTTCCCCTCGGGCAAAAGTGCGGAGAAACCCGATGGAATACAAGCAAACACACATGGTGCACCGTAAACGATGATACAGCCTTTGGTGCCTCATAAATATCTTCACGATGTATTTACTTGGCGGAAAAAATAAACAGCCTGTGACTAATTAAAGTTCCAATTTGTTTTATTAAACATTTTCAGATAAATTATGTTGATGGGGAATGTACGGTGACATGATGATGTTGGGGTTGGGCAACCCCCAAAACAGGTACTTCTTTCACACAAACATTGCTCTACAATTTTGTTTTCTTTATCCCTAGATTGGGGATAAATAGACATACCTACACGCATACGTATGTATGTATGTATGTATATAGATGTGCGTCTTATTTATTTTGCGATATAGATGTGCGTCTTATTTATTTTGCGACATAAGAAAAACGACAAAGTTTAATGTTTTATAGGAAATTTTTGGCTTCATCATTGGTAATGTAAATTGAAGTAGGATCTAAGGGAGATTATTTTATACTATGTATGTACATAATACAGAATGATGTAATAAGGAAATAAGAGAGATTTGCAACTTATGTACATACGTCGGCAGTACAGCATTTTGCAACTTTAACACACAAAAAAATGCGCGTAGTAATAAATACTGTTCCCATACAAAATTCCATTAGATTCTACTACGTTAGCTTTTGAATACGCGCCTATAATGCATATTGTAGCTTCAAAAGCTATTGCATTTTAGAATCTACTATGTTAGCTTTTGAAAACGCGCCAATAATGCATAATGTAGTTTGTACTATGCACAGGTCAAATCAATCACAAACATTTTTAATTTAACTACGTACAATGTTACATACATTGCGTGTACCATATTGATATTATTTCGTGTTGCTTTAGGTATTAAAATACATTGTTTTTCATTTCATTTCATTTATTTTATTTCCACCTCATTTTTTTAATACACTTTTTTCTACACACACGTAATTAAACACATCCTTTTTGGTTTCCTTGCTGCCAGGACTTGTGCTCATTTCTGTATCTTCCTTCTTCAGCCTTTCCAGCTTGATGATTTGGGGGAAATTGCAGCATTTTTTCCTAAAAAAAAAAGAGAAACAATGTTTTAATCAAATGATTGATCAAATGAAAATAAAATATTAATTATAATACATACCATCCACGTCATTCCAGGATAGATTTTTCAGTAATAGTATGTCGACACCGCTATCCTTGTTGATTCACAGATCGCTCACTTTTCCGGAAAACTTTTTTCTCCATCGTCCTGGCTATTGAAAAATTTCTGAAAAACAAATTCGTTTAATATACTGAACTGGAGAGCATTTATGTTGTATATGGAAAGTCTTACCTTTTTATCAAATTAAAAAGATTGAACATTTTTACAATGGAGACGCCCGAGACGCCCCAATCCACTTTATACTTTTATTTTCCATTTTTTAAACTGTTTTCTTTTAACTTGTCTTCGTATTGAGTCGAATTAATTTTGCGTATGAGAAAAAGGGATTTCAATACCGAAAAAATTTAACAGTTAATATTCAGAATTAGGATCAAAAACAAATATTTTGAATCTATCTACGAAGAATTATACTTTTAAATATTTTACATAGTAGATTATTATTTGAATATGGAAGAAATTGAATCTAAACCTAAAAATATACTTTCAATATTTTACGTAGTAAATATTACTATATGAATCAATAATTTGGGTATAGTAGTTTTTAAATTGCTTAACTTTTGTTTCAATCGTTCTTATTTTTGAATCAAAAGCTTTTCATAATATACTTTACAATAATCGCGAATTTTCGTGATTGAATCAAAATTTTTACACATTTTAAGAACAAAACAGCATTTTTTTAGTATTCACTGCTAAAATTTTTTTGTGTGAAGGAATTATTTAGAGAAGTTCTTCGGAAATTCACTTGATTACGAACGAGAAGATGTAAGTGTGAGATGTAAAAGCATAAGTTATAAAAATTTCGAAGCAAACTTGGCTATACCTACGTCTATTAGTACGTATTTTATCTAAAAAATTGAATAAAAATTCCTCTTACGCCTTATTTAATTATTTTTCTAAGAGGCTCTCTTACGATTTAATGTACCATAATAATTCTAATGAAATAGAAGGAAATATATTAAAATTTTAAAGTCAATATGTTAGAAAAGCAACTAAAGATGTAGGTTAATGCAATCTATCTAGTATATACATATGTTACATATGCAATTCACTTAACCCCAACCACCCCCTCAAATTTTCTTATGAGAATGTATGCGTTTATGAGAGAGCAAGAGAAGAGGAAATAGATAACTTTTCTCCAAGAGCATTATATTTTATTAGTTATATCGTCACATTGGCAAAAGGGAAGGAGGACGAAAGTTATATCAAAAAACTTTTGAGATGCTTCTGGTGAAAACAGCACAAGAAGAATGGCGAACGGGTCATGATTTTTAGTAATATCCTCGTAAAACAATAAAATTTAAATTCCTCTGCAATTTTTCCTTCTCCCTTTTTCACAGATTTTTCCAAACTTGGGCGCTTTATCGATTAAAAATTTATTGCTTTCTTTCTAGCGAAAATATCCATTCTGTTTTAATGCCCTCGCTCTCTGTTTGTGATAGGATTCCGTTCACTTGAATCCTCCATCTCCAAAAGAGTGACTTGATATAGATGGAGTAATAAAATATTGATGGATTTTTCACGATTTCAATTTTCCATGATATTTTAATCGGGGTAAAATCAATGGAGTCAACCCTTCATAAGATGATCTCAGTAGTAAAAAAAATCGTGTACCGGAAGTCAGATAATACACACAAAAAAATGCGCGTAGTAATAAATACTGTTCCCATACAAAATTCCATTAGATTCTACTACGTTAGCTTTTGAATACGCGCCTATAATGCATATTGTAGCTTCAAAAGCTATTGCATTTTAGAATCTACTATGTTAGCTTTTGAAAACGCGCCAATAATGCATAATGTAGTTTGTACTATGCACAGGTCAAATCAATCACAAACATTTTTAATTTAACTACGTACAATGTTACATACATTGCGTGTACCATATTGATATTATTTCGTGTTGCTTTAGGTATTAAAATACATTGTTTTTCATTTCATTTCATTTATTTTATTTCCACCTCATTTTTTTAATACACTTTTTTCTACACACACGTAATTAAACACATCCTTTTTGGTTTCCTTGCTGCCAGGACTTGTGCTCATTTCTGTATCTTCCTTCTTCAGCCTTTCCAGCTTGATGATTTGGGGGAAATTGCAGCATTTTTTCCTAAAAAAAAAAGAGAAACAATGTTTTAATCAAATGATTGATCAAATGAAAATAAAATATTAATTATAATACATACCATCCACGTCATTCCAGGATAGATTTTTCAGTAATAGTATGTCGACACCGCTATCCTTGTTGATTCACAGATCGCTCACTTTTCCGGAAAACTTTTTTCTCCATCGTCCTGGCTATTGAAAAATTTCTGAAAAACAAATTCGTTTAATATACTGAACTGGAGAGCATTTATGTTGTATATGGAAAGTCTTACCTTTTTATCAAATTAAAAAGATTGAACATTTTTACAATGGAGACGCCCGAGACGCCCCAATCCACTTTATACTTTTATTTTCCATTTTTTAAACTGTTTTCTTTTAACTTGTCTTCGTATTGAGTCGAATTAATTTTGCGTATGAGAAAAAGGGATTTCAATACCGAAAAAATTTAACAGTTAATATTCAGAATTAGGATCAAAAACAAATATTTTGAATCTATCTACGAAGAATTATACTTTTAAATATTTTACATAGTAGATTATTATTTGAATATGGAAGAAATTGAATCTAAACCTAAAAATATACTTTCAATATTTTACGTAGTAAATATTACTATATGAATCAATAATTTGGGTATAGTAGTTTTTAAATTGCTTAACTTTTGTTTCAATCGTTCTTATTTTTGAATCAAAAGCTTTTCATAATATACTTTACAATAATCGCGAATTTTCGTGATTGAATCAAAATTTTTACACATTTTAAGAACAAAACAGCATTTTTTTAGTATTCACTGCTAAAATTTTTTTGTGTGTACATATACAAAAAGGTAATAATGGGATTTTATAATGGTAAAAGTTTTCCATTTTTTGGCTATAACTTGATTAAAACCTGTAAATGAGTAGTAAAGAATCATTGTATTTTGAAAGCCCATCTCAAAGTTTCAATATTTAGAATTTCTATATATACATTGCTTGTCTAGGCTGCAGATTCATCGCCATCATAATTATCACATGGTGGTCGTGTTGGCCGTAATGACGTGGAATAAAGTCCATTTTGGGGTGACATTATTGATGAGCTTTTGGGTTCATTATATTCCTTCACAACAACAAGGCCCACACAGAGTTCTTGTTGTATATGTGGGGCTATTCGGCAAAGAGGCCATCTAGTTATTTTGAAACACCCTCAGCCCAACTGTAAACAATGGAGACTGCTAGACCATGAATTATATTATTTGGACTATACACTCTGGGTCTCGTACTTCCTCATCGAAAAGACGACGGCTTTTGTTATGTCCCCGTACAAGGAAAAATGCTTACATAAATAATTTTAATCCTACACTTTGCGCTCTCTCTCTTATGCTTTAGTTCTTTGACAAATATTTTCACATATAAATCATTTTAATACATATTGTGTTAATCAAAAGGTAATCAAGTACAAGTAGGTACGTTGATTCTTGTTATACGTTAAACATTCAAATATATGATAAAGATTTTACATGTAAGAAAAAAAAATATGCTTAATTTCATAAAGGACCAATGATTTTTTAGTGATTCAAATAGTTTTAGCTTTATAAAACTAAACCAAATGTTTAATTAGGTTTTCTGTGATTTTTGTATGACAGTCAGTTATGACCTATCAGCAGTAGATTCAATCTGATTAAATTCATTCCGTTTTATAGACATTTTTTTTTAAGTCAAAAGTTTAAGGAAATCTAAAACCGCTTGGAAACGTTTAAAGCTTACAGAAATTCTTTCCTATTTGTATGAAGTCATTTTTTTCCATTGGTTATGTTCATTAAATCAATTTCCATGTCGCTATCATTCCCAAATGGGAATGGGCGGAAGCCTAAAATTAAAACCATGTTTGGTATAATGTGCGGTGAAACTCAATCCAAAGCGTCTAATTAAAAATTTACAAATGAAATCGAACACGTATTTTTAACACCATTGCATATTTAATTTATTTTCACGGGGAGTTTTGAACAAAGGAACAATCAGCCAAACATTAATTAACCTTGTCAAGTAACAGCGGTTTTAATTGCTTCTGAAATATCGGTGAAAAATATGTGTATTGTCACAATAAATTATGCAATTTAATTTCTGATTATGTTGTTACCGATTAAACTCTCTTTCTAATTGTAAATGCAAATATAAATCCTTATATATAGGATTAATATAAATTATGTACAAAGGTACTTTTGATATAAATAGGAATGTGAATTGCTTGTCTTTAGTTTTTTAGGGTAGCTTTAAATATTACCTATGTCTATCTAGAATTTCGATATGGAATATAAAATGAAAAAAAATATGAATGGTTGAAAAGGGCTTGTCGTATAAAGTATCTCTTTTTCGTGTTCTCTGTGGAAAATTTCCCCACAATAATTTCATTTTAGTTGGAGAGTTTAAATTAAACATGGAACAATGTGTACTTATGCTTGTACTTTTGGGGTACATGGTTGAGTATTTCATTTACACAAATTTGCAACTTTATTATCAAATCTGGAAAATGCTAGGGATGGAAAGTTCCAGTTGGCACCCATTACTAGCACCAAACCACTTTGGAATAATTTTCGACTAACATTAAATAAACATACGAGTGCTATAACACTGAAAACAATGCAATGTGTTAAATGGATTTGCTTTCCACATTGTCATTTGGTTTAAATTCTTGTACATCTATATGCGTATATTTCGGGGTGACCCTTGAGCCGGTTGTGTATCTGGAATAAAATGTGCCTATATAGTCCAGGAGAGGGTGGTTTAATATGTGGCCTACAAATAATGATGTGGGTGGGTCACTGGTGGTTATACTATTTTGTTGAAAGCCAACTTGGGGGGTACAAATGCACCAAATGCTGCATTCATTTCGCCTGAGATTTAGCACCTTCATTCAAATGCTATATTTTAAATGGCTTTGCTACACGAACACGATAGTCAGAAGCATTTGTTGGGACGTCTGTCACACTTCTCACTCCACACAATTCCCTCTGCTGCAACAATTCCATTAATTCTTTAGGAGAGGGTTAAGACATTTGGGACATACGACTGCAAACTAATACCATTTCTTTTCTTCAATTCAATTTCTCTATTTTTTCCTGTAAAATCCCCACAACATTTTTTATAAGTGCTATGCAGCTGAATATTTTCCATTTACTAAAATCCAATATATCAACAGTACATACATATGTATGTATATACATGAATTCATCGATGATGTGTCTTTAGCTGTGATTTGTGACTGTAATTACCTAATTGGTCATTAGAAGAGAGTAATCAAATGTTGTTGAATTTATTGTATTTCAATTGAAACTATAATGTGTGTAAATGCATTATCGTAAGAGGAAATAACAATCAATACATAATTAGAGTCAAATATGGCATAATGCATTATACAACATTACAGGTATTTGTCAAAAATTAAGAAATAATAATGAACTAAACGGAATCTTTAACGGCATGAGATTCTTATAGCTTGAACATCATTTTTGGGTTTTGTTTGTTTTTTAGCTGTGATTCTTTCTTCATTTTTTTACGAAACCATTATATGATAATATTCCTATTTATTAATAGGTAAATTACTAAAATTTCTCAATTTGTTTTCAAATATTTTCAATTGTATTTCTCATCAATAGATTTGAATCAGTGAAGTACGTAAATTAGGCTCTATTAAAAATTAGTTGAAGTTTTGAATTTCATTGGGACGAGGTTTTTTTTTGACATTGTGTTTTTTTAATCAATAAATTGAAAAATTTTAAGGTAGACACTGAATAATTTATCCAGGGGATGTGGCAAAAATTCGGCAATTGGATGCCTATAAATATATAGAATTTGATACCTTCCGATACACAAAATTATATAATATTTATGTATGTATGTGTTAGTATTAAATCAATTCGTATATGAGCAAATATGCAGGTAAAGTAATGCATTAAATATAGTAGCCCCCAATATTTCCATGCAGAGCACACAAAATGTGCATTATACATTAATAAAGTTTAAGTGTCAATGCAAATACCATTAGCACCCTTTTCCTCATTCTCCATTGCCACACTGGGGACAATGTGAAATATTAACTCAAATTGCACTTTCCCCCGTGCTGTATTAGGTGGTCCACTCCCTAAATGGCTCTATGAGTAGCCTTTACCATACTCTGTGTATATGTTATATCCTTCCCAATATAACGCATCAATTTATGGTTTGGCTATGTTTGCATATATATATGGCAAAAATTTTATGTATATCCTTTTAGATTTTGGAAATTGTGGAGGGTTTCGAGAGTGGCAAAAATGCCAAACATACATCACAATCTTAATACGAGTGACGATCGTTGTGGGGTAGAGAGAAAGAGAGATGTAATAAATCGAATAAATGCTATGAACATGCTATTTCTTTCTGCAATCATTCCACCCGATGAACATTTTGAAGGATATCAAACAGAGGAATATAATATGAATATTGAACATACACCAATAGCCAACGAGCTCCCTCCTTCAATATTTGTTCAAAAAAGGACGAAAAGCGATCCCATATAACCATTCCCACACTGCCAATGGGTGCGAGCCATCGATGTGAAAAATCGACGAAATGGAAAGATAAATTTTCGGTGAAATATCTCTTTTTATGCTAAGAAGGTAAGAAATTTGAGAAAATTAATTTTCTTTCAAAAGCAAAAATTCAACCACAGCACGTGGATAGATTTTTATTTCAATCTATGCAAAAAAAAGAGTATTCTGTAAAAGGGTTTTGCTTTTCTTTTATCAAGGCACTTCTGGGCTTGGTACAATTCAGCAAGAAGTTGAAAATTCATGTCAAAAAAGCAAAATATTCCATCTTTTTTTTTTCAGCAAATACCGAGGGTGACTCCTAAAACACGAATGATTGCCTCCTCCATCGTTACTAACACAATCCCCAAAACAAATCCCTCAATTACAAATAAAACCTTCATAAACTTTTCACAATTACAAAAGATTTACAACCGTTCATAATGCTCATCCACCCATTTCCTTCCGACCCAATTCCAATTCACAATCCCTCTATATTCTTTTCCTTTTTCTCTCTGTTTTTTTTTTAAATAAATATACATTCAGCCATAATGATTTCATATGATGATCCTACTTTACCATATTCCAAAAAAAAAATCTCTGTTTAGTCCTTCAGTCCTTCTCTTATGGAAATATCTTTTCAAGAATTTTCCAATGCGATTTTTTCTGCATAATTAATTTTCAACACTCTCAGTCCACAATTTGGGGATGTTACTTCAAATGGCTTTTGCAGATTGTTCGATATTTTCAAGTCAATTTAAGAAAATATCTTTTTTGCATTGAGACGAAGGTTATAGATATATGTAGATTTGATTTTGATGTCTTTTGTTATATTTTTAATAAATTAATCTTGAAACATTTATTACTTTTGACATAGTATAATGGTTAAATTATACCAAAGCTTCTTCATTTCTCAGGAAAATTTATGCTCGCAAAGAGTTCAAATTTCATTGAGGAGTTTTTGTAGCAACATAGCTCATAACTCATAACTTTTGATTCTGTATGATATGTAATTCTTCTGTAATCTTTTCATGGACAATTTGCAAAAAGGAGAGAAAAGTTTAATGAAAATGTTACGAGGGTGGTATATGGCAGAAAGCTCGCACAAATGCAACCCACAATTTTAACGGTGTGTCAACAATGTGGTAGTAGTATAGTTCTAACAAAGGCGTAATGTTTTAATCTGCCACATTAATTATGTTGATACTTTAATTATCATTTGTATGGCGAGTAAATGATATCTGTGTCATCAGAGGTGTGTGCTTGCCAGGTGATTTAGTGGTCCTCCTGAGAACTCATGTTGAGCACAATTCACCATTCTCCTACCGTATATATAAATGGTAAATTTTCGTGCCATTTTCTGCAGGTGCAATAAATTCTCCACTTATCAAATAATTTTGACAAAATTCCCCAACATGTGATTAATTGACGAGCAAGTTGCTTTAATTTTCCTTGTGTATGTACCTCCCAACCTCCCCTCTCTATATACCATCTATCTCAATGGGCTTTTAATGTCGAGTGTTTCTTGAAACTTTTCTCTACATATAGCAGTGTGTGGCTGTACGAAATCCCTCGGAAGCTTTTTCTAAACTGGAAAAGGGGGTAGAAAAGTTTCATCTTGTAATTTATGCACATTCGACATTTAAGGTAATTCATACGGGAGGTTGGGGTTCAACTAGGGCTTCAATGGGGAGGGTGGTTTGGAGAGATTTAAGGAGAGTGATCCAAAAATTGGAGCTCAAAGGTCAAGGGACTTTTTTGGGAAAGATGACAAACTTGTTAAAAATTCATTACAAAATACTCCATACCATGGTGTCCCCATTTTGTGTCATTTTCTCAAGTAGGGTGGTGTCGGCCCTTAATGCTATTTAAATCACATTACGCAGCCTCGTCTACATAGAGAGGGCACTTTTAAGATAATCCCCATCAGTATGTTCAAACAGGCGTATAAGCTCGTCCACGGTGGAGAGAATACGAGTGTCCGGTGAGGTGGATGGCTATTGACGATGATGTCTCCGGATATTACAACGGAACGGCGTTACCGGGTAAAACGGCGGGAATGGTGGAGCTGAAACTGTCAAGGGGTGGCCCTTTGTTTGACGATGTTATTCCAATGACATCAAACAGGGCAGCGTCCAATGGTGATTTGATGTTACTCGTCAGCCTTTAATTAATTGTCGGTGACGTAGTTGATCAGTGTGCACAATTTACACAAAGTATGTAATTCCCAGCAACGGTTGTAATTAGTGGATTTATACTGCCACACATTCCTTTAGTGGGAAATTGCACTGTGGTCATTCATGATGGAGGGTGGTGTCACAGGGTGAAATTATTAAAATAATTTCATTTTTAAATAAATTACGGAATTGGATTGAAATAGTGGGCTTATGATGAAATGCACCAAAAGCACTTCTTTTAGTGGGAAATTACAGTAATACGTTACATTTGATGTCGAATTTTCCTAGAAATTAAAATAAATCGTGACGAAAAGTGTTCTCTTTACATTTAAAGATAAAAACAATTTGAATACAATATTTCGCTATGAAAATTCTGACAAAATAATTTTAATAAAATGCTTGTATTTTATGTTCTTCCAAATATAACAGAGATTACAGTGGAGGCGTCAGGTGAAATTGTATGCTAAATTAATTTTTAAATGGGGATGTTCGATACTAGCATAGAATTATACTTTCAAAGAGGAAAAAATGTTAAAACAGAAAGAGAATGAAAATCAAAAACAAGAACAAGTAAGAAAAGTTTCCTCAAAATAAAATACAACAAGAAGTCACACAAATTGATAGGCATAATATTCAATAAACAGTATGACTTTCCAACGAGAAAAAGGACATCTCCGCAACTAGCAGGGAGTTCAATATGAACAATGACTGAGGGAAATTGTGCATTTTCCAAAAAAAAAACAGAAGGGGGATTTTTGATATGGCATCGTGCCAGGCACTTGAGAATTTGCCCCATCACATGCATTCCTGATGGCATTCACCTCGGTGAATTGCAATTCTTCAACTTAATTTGCCTCCACCAAAACTCTATTTGGGCGCCCCATACCCTAAGAAAAGGGAAAGACACGAAATGGCTAGAGATGAAAAATAGACGAAAGCTCTAAAATCCCCGTGATATATTGTAATTTGTTGACACAAACATTTTATGTTTCTGAGAATTATATACGAGGGCAAATCACGCAGTGAGGAGAAAATGAATTTCACACAATTACTCATTTACATATTCAGTGGGCGCGCGAGCTGAGAAAAAAATGCGTTCGTTACCATTTAAATTGCGTTGTGTTTTTTGTTTACGCGCAAAATGGACTCCATTTTCTCGGAATATGTTGACCTCTCACCTCACGAGGTAACTTTTTGCAATCATTACTAATAACTCTGGTAGACTTTTACGTATGTACACAATCAAACTCTCTCTGGAATTTCCACGAATTTTTATTTAATATTAATTTTAGAACTTTTTTTTTAAATGAAAATTAGATGCAATTAAAATGAAACTATCTCCCTAGAATTGATTGTAAAGTGCATTTCGTAGCTATGTATTATATGTTTTCACTATATATGAGGTTTAATTACAGTTACAATAATGTAGAAATATAAAGCATAAAAAGTAATTTACAATGAAGGAGATAAAGTTGATTCTCAGTAAAACACGAACACAACAAATGGCAATCGAAGAGGTGTGGAACATATACACAGTTAAAAGACTTTAGGAAGGACAAAGACCACCCAAAAGATGGTATGAATCGTGATCTTCTGAATTAGATTGTAGGAGAAGATTAAGATTTCAGCACATCTCTGACCTAAACACCTAAGAGTGTTTCGTCTTTCAATATCGTTTTCAGTGCAGTGATTCATCTATTTTCCTATCACAGTATCTGATATGATTTGATTTATATTTTTGGTTTTTATTTTAATTTTCGTAATTAAAGGCAAAAGTTCTTTATTTTTTTTATATAAAAGAATCCGTTTTTACTTTAAAACATTCGTATGACAAAATTATTTCTTAAAAAAGGTCGTTTGAGTAATTGTTAAAGTAAAGAGATAAAATGAAAATTGTCGCTATACTTTAGAATTTTCATAAGAAGAAGCCAATTTGCAACAAGTACATACACACAATTCTTAATCATAATTGTCATATTAAAACTTTTTCCTTCATCACATTAAAACCTCAGAATGAATTTCTAAAGCTATGTGCACTTACTCGCATTCGGAGCAACCACAAGAATCTACTGCAATTTTCTTCAAAGCATACCTGGAAAGACGGAAAAAACAGAATTATTTTTTGAAAAAAAAAGTACAATACAACACTACATGGCAAGATATTACTTTTTAAAGAAAACTCTTATTCAGCTTCTCTTTTAACTGGTTTTGTATCTTTTCCATAAAGAATTTTAATTTCTTTCTGCAAAAATCTTGGTCTATGGGTGGCAGAAATGCCGGCACAACTTCTCAACAACTTCTCAAATCTCCTTCCCTCATCTCCTTGTGAAGCATTCTGTCTTTTTCCTTGTTAATTTTGTATCAGATCTTACTATGGGATTTATTGCATCCACAATTGCTGGGGAGGTTGAAAAAAAGAATCTCAGTGAGGCATCTTCGGGTGCAAAGAGGCGGCTATATTCTTTGTATAAACAAGAATAAGAGAATTTATAGCAAAATGCAATAAATCTCACAGAGCCACATATTTGGTTCGCGGTATTTTTTTTCAACAAAACCAACACGCTAAATCTGTGCGATATTCAGCCAAAAATCACAAAATGTATTATGTATTGTTGTGAAAAATAGATGCAGTGTAGAGAATGTGGGGGAGAGATTTAAATTCAACCAGGAAGGTATATTAATTAGTAATGTGTGTAGCTTTTCGTGGTTCCTTTTCGCCAGTCCATTTTTTTCGCCGCTGTTCTGTTATTTTGCCAAAAGCTTCAATTCCACTCATCAAAGTTTCAAAATGAAAAGCTTTTCCTAACCCGTACAAAGCCGAATATGAAATACAAGTCAGCCCCAGGATTTTCTCCTGGTACTTTTTTTGCGGTATGACGATATTGGCCACGCGATGGATTAGTTTTGGAATGTCGTGGCCAAAAAAAAATTTCCCACCGGAAGGCTTCTACGCAGAGAGGTTTTTTTCCCCTGGGAGTGGTAGGTACATATTCATCAGACGAGGGAAATGCTTTCTGCAGAAAAAAAGCAACATTGCGATGAGTGCTGAAAAAAGGCCATCAGGCAAAATAATTGACGACCAATGACGCCGGACATCATTGTCGGGGCCATGAGGAGCGACGATCTTTTGATGTGATCTCAAACGGAATTGCTTAACTTTGCGTGACTTCTCTCCCTGAATATTTCTTTTCGCCATTCAAAATGGAAATGTCTTATCTTATGCGATGTACTTTTCTGTCATGCTACTTCTTGTGCGCTTTGAGACAGGAAAAAAACCTGCATGATTGAGGCATAAGTAGTAATGGTGGACAGATACATAGAGTAATATAAATTTATATAATAATTCCAGTGTGCATTTCTAACTTGTTTTGTCACAGGTCACGAAAAGGAGAGCAGATAGGATAATAAGTTTTATTTAAAATGCAAATATTGAAATTTATTATACAAGGAAATCATTTAAATTAATTAATTCTTTTTTGTTACAAACATTTCTTTAAAAGAAATCTAAGAAAAAAAAAGATTTTTGAGCTGTTTGTTAATAAATAAAAATTCTTTGAAAAATAAAAGAAAGGAAACATTTTAATTTCAACAAATTACAAAATATTTAAAATATTTTTCTGTTCTTTATAAACAACAAAAAACTCATCTTTTCCCATTAATTTTAAACCCATATTTGACCTAAAGCTAATATTTGGAAAGGGGTTGACATCATTGCAATTAATGATGGGGTTTAATTTAAAATTAACATGAATCTCTGTGACCAAAAATCATTCCATTTGTGTCTCTCTAAAATGGCCGCCCAAACAAGGGGGGGGGGGAATAAATGTAATTTTATTGATTATAGCGAATAGTCCTAATACAGCAACTAATACAAATTTTAAATAATAATCATTCAAAATGCACATAATCCCACGTCTGATACTCTTCCTATTTATATGTATGTACATAGGTATGATTTTTGGTGATTTCCATAAACAAATCCGATGGAGAATTAATGTGTCAAATGCGTAATTGTGCATTGAATTTAGCGGTAAAGTCATTTTATTTTCTATATAACAATATTATATACATATATGTAAATATTTTACATTAATAAATAAAAAGCTACGAGTATTGCTTTGGGGGCTTTGTTGGAAAATTTGTGTATCTGTTGTGTTTGTATGCGTGTTTCACCCAGGAAAATTATATTGGAAAATTTTTGTGGGATGCAACGATGGAAATAATGTTAGTTGCACAGTGGTATTGGGGTTTGTTAGATCCACAGTGTGAAATTTGAAAATTTGCTGATTGCCACCTACACAGACGAATCATATATATTTGTCAATTCTGAATATTACGATTTGATTCCAATTCCTGACAAACAACGCGCAAAATAGCAACATCGTCAACGTGATGAATATGGAATATTAAATTATGCTAATTTGTAAATTGTGATTTTCCAATCAGTGCACCACCCATACATATGTACATATGTAATGTGCAAATCAACTGTGGAATTATGCAATAATCTACCCGTGAGATGAGAATAATAAATGCATCCCCGTCCAATGCATTTCGTAATTATTGTGAAAGAGAGAGAGAGAGTTGTTTTCCCCTTTTTCGACTCTTAACATTAATTTTAACGAAAATCTCGTTCTCAGCATGAGGAGATTGCATGGGAAAAGAAGTTCCACATAGTACAGAGAGGAAGAATTTATGGTAGGACAGACACATACTCAAAAATTTTTACGTAAAAATCAATGCCATACCCCATGTACCAAGCACGGTAACACCGGATGCCCGTGAGATTTATAATTTTTTATACCTGTCATTACTTCCACGTTATTCTTGCACTGCACCCAACGATGGTTTGTTATGTGGTGGCGAAGGCAAGGGACTCGGACCACGAGCGACAAGTAAGTAATTTATGAATTTAGACAGTATAGGGAGGTGCCTTTTGGCTACACTGTGCGAAATCTTTGACATATAAAGGAAAAACCAAGAAGTTTCTTTTTTTAAGTCTTGACAGTTTTTTTTTGTTTTATCCTAAGATATTTTTTTAATTGTTCTGTCATGTACTAAATGATTTATGCCTCTGCTTAATAAAAAATTATCACTTAAAAATATATGTAATAGGTATATTTTTTTTTAAAATACATGATTATTTAATGCAAAAATACTAATTTAAATTTTTAAAATTAACTACAAAAATTCATACAAAAAAAAAACTTTAAAAGTTGACCAAACTTGGATCTCAAACCATTTCCAAGCGTGTATTTGTCTGTTGCACGAAAAAAGTATCCGCATCAAGCCACGACAACTGCACTTGACCAGAGTAAGGTAAGACTTGAGGGACTGTGTGCAGTGTGCAATCAGTAAAAGAAATCTCAGACGCTATTAATCTAATTGATGGTTTATTAACATGACAATGAAGCTTCCTTCTTTTTTTTTCACCCTCTCCTTCCCTGAGCACTGACCCTGTTAATTCCATATCCTTTAAATTCTTACATTTCTTCAATAGTTTTCAAGTGAAGGCGACTTTATGCAGAACATTCGCGCACTGCCCAAGATGAAGTAAGAAGATATTCTTATGCAACATTTCACAATTCTAAAAGCACCCAAGGAATGATTCTCTACCCAAGACATTCCTTCATTCTTCTCTTCGTTGGTCTCTCCTTCTCCCTCCTTCATTTCAAAACACTTCACAACTCTCAAAGTTGATTTACACAAGGAGGAGCTCTGCTGACACCAATAAGTGGATCTATAGGGGAGGAATTTCTGTCCTTCTCTTTACATTCCATCTTAACGAGCTCTTTCAGAAGAAATCCAATCAATAGAAGAAGCATTTCCAACTTCCACCTCATGCGCCAAAGTGAAAAAGAGTCATTCTTTAATGAACGAGATTGGAATAATCCTTTCTTGGCGGCGCGAAAATTCAAAAGTGCCTCAAATCAGCAATCGAAACAAAAGCACGAATGACTGAAAGGGGGAGGATTTGGTTGTGAGACTTTTGGGGTGGTGGTGAATACTTAAATAAATTGCTGCTGTTGCTTTTAAGCCCTGACGAACGAAGCCACAAAAATGCCTTTATGTGCCATTTTTCAACCAAATGCCTTTGTAAATCTTTAAGTATTTCCCATTAATTTGTGGTATATTTTCTCAATGATTTTTCCTTTCATTTCTTCGTAATGATTTGATACGTAAGGAGTCTTCAGTGAACGTAATTGATCAAAAATCGTATGGAATTATATTGCTTTAAAAGAATTCTTTAAAAAAAAATTAGAAACAAATGACTTTCAGGCAGAGAAGCTTGCTTGTAGGAAAAGGGAAAATTCATTTTCTGCTATGTCATACATTTTCTCATTCTTCACTCATTCTCAAAAGCAATCTCTGGAAAGTTTATATTTCTCAATCAACGGTTTTTTCTTGCAGTTATTTAACTAGGAAAACATTTTAAATTTCGAAATTTCCCTTGATTTATGATTCTCAATTGAGAACACATAGTTAGATGAAAAAGAAAAATTCAAATGCGGAATGTTTTGCAAAAGACGAAAAGGTATCTAACTTCCCATCACGTAGCAAAGTGTAGATGTTAATCGTCTAAAGTAGATTAAGAATGTCCATGAGAGAATTCAATAAAGTGAAGAGAATATCTCAATAAAACATGAGTTCGATACCACCATACTATCGAGACTATTATAGCATTTTAATTTACATATTCATAAACCTATCGTTCGATTGAAAGTATCGAAACATGGGGAATTTCTCGCTTCACTTACGATTTTTGGTTCTGGATTAATTTATTCCACGTTTCGATGAGAAGAACAACTTATGGACTCTCATTTGCCTAAATTTGTATCATTACCAACGCCATGGGCAATAATTCTATATACTATGACACCGTCCACGTGGATATTGGTTTTGTTGCATGGCGATGATAAAAATAGCGATGCTGTGTGATTGACAGAACCGATTAGGTCGCGAGATATATAGACTGTTGTGAGCTATGTATGTATATATTATGTAAGTATATTGTGATAGAAAGGAGGGCACATACATCCTCAATAGCTTTCACATGTTATCAGACAGATGTGAATATCTCTCCTTGTTTATTTGCATTCACTGGTGGATCTTGAAGCTCAAAAGGATCACACTCCTCGAGTGGCGCACACAAGTGCTGTTTCCCATAATTTCAAGTGGTTGTAACGTCTCGTGGATGCCTTAGCCTGTCGTGTCAGACATGGCAAAGCAATTTATATTGATTTAATGTGACAACCTTAAAAGTTAATTTCTCCTCATTTTAAATTGTAATCATGCAAGAGGTGGAATTGAGATATAAAATGTTGGCAGGGGAGACACCTCATTTGGGAATAACATGTCAATGGAATCATATTTCCCACCCACTAAATTCGATGTGAACCGTATTAATTGCCAACATAAAAATTCATTAGGATTTTTCGTTCTTTCGTGACTTTTTTTCGATGTATCTTCCCTCCCTCCGTTTTGCTTGCCTCTAAAATCGTGTAGCGCGTTAATCACAATTATATCGCCAAAAAAGTTTGTGGAATTTTCTATAGAGAGAAAAACCCATGGTGGAAACAATTTATCTGTAGCCTAATTTTTGACATGTTGTTTATAGCTGAAGGAGTGTATTGATAAAAAAAAATCTCAAATCACAATTTTTCATCACTGCGAACGCGAACGGAATATGATTTATTGTGAATAATCTGGTGGAATATTGAAGTCTATTTCTGAAACACTTCTCTCCCACAACTCGTTCAATTCCAAAAGATTGCACTCAACATGAGAAGGATACAGATGGTAGCATAAATATTCGAACAGGCGTCTCATCCGCATTTTATAACTATTACGAAGGAAATTTATTGTAAATTATAATTGTGCCGTTCTCTCTTTTATTCGATTGATCGATTTTAAGAGGAAAAAGTTGAACACAGAAAACTTCTCAAGAATATTGTAAAATTATTCTTTTAGTTTAAGTAAAAAATTCTAAAATAGTATTAATTTAACAAAGTTTTTTTTTTTAAATAATTCGTGTTTGTTAAACGGCTTGTCCGATTTTGATGATTATGCATCAAATAGATAAATGAAAAAATATATAAGAAATAACACTAATTATTTTTGTGCAGTGTTTTGAAAGAGTCTGTTCGGAAAACTTATGAAATAAAATAATATTTGAATTTGGCGCGCACTCGTGTGGTGAAAATAGAGAATGTAGGGAAAAAAGAATGATTTGGCGGCAAAAATGACAGATCGGTTTCGGAAGGCAAGGAATACGGATGCAAACGTGCCTGCTCCGTAATAAAGTGTAATTTATCGCGTATAATTCGGGGAATTTCGCGAACATTTATGGT
The DNA here is from genome assembly GCF_024334085.1 of Lutzomyia longipalpis. Lineage (NCBI taxonomy): Eukaryota > Metazoa > Arthropoda > Insecta > Diptera > Psychodidae > Lutzomyia > Lutzomyia longipalpis. Next base: position 21,355,611 of record NC_074708.1, read on the forward strand.
CCTTCGCAAGAACCAGGACCTATGGAAGTGCAGTGAAGTGATGGTGCTTGGAATCGGCTGCAATTGGGGGGAGAATTGAGGAAGAAAATTTGATTAAGAAAAAATCAAATGGCGTCCTCATGATTCGTAGAATTGCAGTTCGATTCCAAGAAAAATTCCACAATGGGTCCTCGGAGCGGCTGTGGGGCCGCAAATAAGGAAGTGTGTCACTCCCGGAGAGTGATATGGTAAATCTGTGAGTACAATTAGGAGTAAAAGACTCCAAAGTGACAAATTTGGCAGCAATTTATGTTGTGACACGGAGGAACAAAATAGGGGACTTCACTTTTTTGTCAGTGAAGTAAAAAATTAATAGGGGACGTCACCCATAAAAAGTAAAGTAAAAATTGTGTAAAATAACCGATTTTACAGCCAGAGTTTGAATTATTCGAAAGGATGCCTTAATTTAGGCACAAACGTTGAAATAATTTAGATGCATTTATTATTAATTGCATATAGAAAGGAAAGGTAACTTGAGAAAATTAAGGCCAACGTGCAGGCCAATAAAGGTTATAATAGTTTGTCCTAAGTGCTGGACAAACTCATGGGGCCAACGTGCAGGCCAATAAAGGTTATAATAGTTTGTCCTAAGTGCTGGACAAACTCATGGGGCCAACGTGCAGGCCAATAAAGGTTATAATAGTTTGTCCTAAGTACTGGACAAACTCATGGGGCCAACGTGCAGGCCAATAAAGGTTATAATAGTTTGTCCTAAGTGCTGGACAAACTCATGGGGCCAACGTGCAGGCCAATAAAGGTTATAATAGTTTGTCCTAAGTGCTGGACAAACTCATGGGGCCAACGTGCAGGCCAATAAAGGTTATAATAGTTTGTCCTAAGTACTGGACAAACTCATGGGGCCAACGTGCAGGCCAATAAAGGTTATAATAGTTTGTCCTAAGTGCTGGACAAACTCATGGGGCCAACGTGCAGGCCAATAAAGGTTATAATAGTTTGTCCTAAGTACTGGACAAACTCATGGGGCCAACGTGCAGGCCAATAAAGGTTATAATAGTTTGTCCTAAGTGCTGGACAAACTCATGGGGCCAACGTGCAGGCCAATAAAGGTTATAATAGGTTGTCCTAAGTGTTGGACAAATTCAAGCGGCCAACGTGCAGGCCAAAAAGGGTTTAAAAAAAAAAAAAAAAAAACAAGGGTTTGAATAGACTGTCCTCAGTTCTGGACATTTTTAAAGGCTATGGTGCAGGCCAAACCAGTTCCTCCGGGAACAAACTGTCATCGATGCTGGACATCAACAGGCCTAAGCGCTGGCCATAATATGTCCTACGAAGGTTGAAGGTTTCGACTAGTCTTTGATGTTGAAAAAAGATTATTCGAAGGTCTACGAAGCTTACAAATAGTTCCTTCGGGAACGAAATGTTAATAGTGTTGAACATTTAAGGTGGTTTATTGCTAACCGTACAATCTGTCCGTAGTTCCGGACATTTAAAGGGCGTCGTGCTGAGCAGGATGTTTCCTTTGGGAACACATTTATTCATTATGGAAATATAAAGGACTTAATTGCTGGTCATCGTATTTCTTTGGGAAATTGCTTTCTCAATGATGGATTATTGAGGGCTTTCGTTTTTTATTCATAATACCTTCAGCAATATATTTGAGGGCCTATGTACTGGCCACAATGTGTCCTGTGGGACTGGGAAAGAGTTTAAAGGTCATGAAGTTTCCTTGGAAACTTATTTGTTTAGTGTTTCCTTTCAAATCAAGAAAATGGACAACTGATTGAACGTCGGTTTGAAAGAACGTATGAAAAAGTGGCTTCGTTTCAGAGCAATAGAGGGTCTCTGTGCTAGCCAAGAGGATCGTTTCAGTGCCATTGCAGTTTGGTACATCAAGTTGATTGGTCTTAGTACTGACCATAAGTTGTAGCTGAAAACAGCGATCATAGGTTGGTCGTTGTGAAGGTTTCATGTGGGCCTCGAAGCTCACTCGTCAAAGGTTTAATAGATATCCTTCGGGTTTTCAAGTGCTCTTGCAGTCTACTAACTGCATGAGGGGACATTTGACACATTAAAGGATAGATTGAATTCAGAATCGAATGAAAGAGTCGAAGCATTGGCCAAACAGAGTGTTACTTTTCATGGAAACCAAGAAGGTAAATTATAGTAAAAGTACTGCATCGTGGTATCCGAAATAAAAAGAGCATATTAGTCGTGTTCTATTGAAAGACATATGATCCAGAGAAGGATACACTCGATATATGTTGATTGTTGAACGAGTGCAGATGTTTAAGGTGTCCCGTCTGCATAAGATTTCGCAAACAAGGTTCAGGTTCTGCACTTTCTGGCTCATACTCTGACTTGATCAGCCTCGCAATCGACGATTAGAGATCTAATGTCACGAGTGACTATTAAGTTTAAGGTCGATGGTGTTGTTTTGAAAATGTCCTGATGAAAGTTTCATTGGGGACAAGTTCCCAACGAGGGAGAAGTAAGGAGTGTCGCAAAGGGATATGCAGATGCGCCCACGGGGGGACAAGGGACGGTCATCAAGGATACATACGTAGATGTTGATTCACTAAAGGAACTGGATAATGGCAGTACGAAAGGGATAAAGTGCTTGGAAGAGTCGTACGTGCCAAGGGTGATTCTTGATTAATATCAAAAGCCCCACGGGTTAGAATAGAATAGGAATGTGATGTTCCGGGTGGATATACGAAAATCTCCATTGTCTGTCTAATGAGGAGATGAAGCTCTCCAGGTTATCTGAGAACAGCTGATGATCGTGTTATGAATAAGCTTTAACCAGTAGAGACGCAGTGTGAACTGTTATTGGAGGAGTTGTAGCAATTAATAGAGGTATTCGGAGAAAGGAATGAAGCCGCAGTAGAAGAATGAAAGCTGTTATAGTCATTTGAATGTTCTACCATCGAAATGAGAAAGCTATGAACTTAATGAATTCCTGGATAGGGTTGATCAAGTTTAAGCAGTGTCACCTTTCTTTAAAGTGGACGTGATACGAGTTGCTCACGTAATCAAGAGTTCTTGTCAGAAGTTGTGGTAGCGTTTGCCTCACCGAATTTGGCTGACGCAGTCAGGGAGTCCGGTGATTGTAGAAGTGCGAATGTCAGCAGAATTTATGTTCTGATCGGAAGAAGGAATCAGTCGATTATAGCATAGAACGGAATGGCCGATATTGGTGTCGAAGCAAATCTAAAAAGAGGCTAAGGTAAAGACAAGTTACAAAGGCAGAATTAGCATCTCGTTGATCGTAAGAAGCATTCGTATAATTGGAAAATGAACGAGAATCTGTAGTGACGAACTCCCTTATCAACTGCGTTCTAATAATAAGAAACATTCAGTGAAGAAAACCGTAGTTGAAGGTAATTAAATGACAAGGTGTTAAGTCACAGATCCGGATGGAAGTAGCATTTGTGACATGAGTTGCAAGATTTCCCGTAGGGTTCAGACTGGAGGCGTGTAAGGCAATTAAGCAGATTTGCATTCGTAGGCTGATGTTTTTAGAAAATAAATCCGATGGTGAAGTATGCTGCGATTCATATGAAGCCTTTAGGAAGATGTTAAGGGTCGGTGAGTAGACCTCCCGAGTAGCGATTCGGCGGGATCGCTCCAAATAATGTTGCAGTAAGAAGATCTTGCAGGTTGGGAAGTGAAGCCTGAAGTTTTAGCATAGCGTCAAACGTGTAGAAGAGGATGTCAAAGAATTCTAAGTATGTTTGGCACTGGCGTTACAGTGGCAGCCCTTGTAGATGATATCAAAGTACGCAGTGGATAAGATTGACAATAGCGTAACTGTGGCTACCGCTAGAGAATTTGACAATAATTACATGAGGTAGATCTATAAATTGAGGTTCTAGAAGATTTCTAAGGGCAAAAGAGACATATTAGAGCTCGTGGAGTCAGTAATGTCCATTGAGCTGAATACATCTAAAATAATATTTGAATTTGGCGCGCACTCGTGTGGTGAAAATAGAGAATGTAGGGAAAAAAGAATGATTTGGCGGCAAAAATGACAGATCGGTTTCGGAAGGCAAGGAATACGGATGCAAACGTGCCTGCTCCGTAATAAAGTGTAATTTATCGCGTATAATTCGGGGAATTTCGCGAACAGAGTCCCTCTTGGGTGGTTTTGTTTTCCCTCCTGTCTTGTCGTACTGACGGGAAAATGATGGTTTCACGGAGTAGAAAAACACGCTTTTCAATGATTTTTTATTAGCTGTCGCATGAAATACAGAGTGTTTTTCTTCACTATGGAAAAATCACCTTACTCCGAAATGGCTTTCAATGGCATCCACTGCGGGGAATTACATTTATTAGAACCATTTTAATAAAATTTCGACACATTTCTCTCAAAAAAGTGATGGCATATAGAGTGTGAGCATCTAGAGAGGATGTTATACTGAATGGAAGATATGCCCTCTCTGACCCACTCGATACCGACCATATGGCTTAAATTGAAGTGGCGTCGAGAGAAATTATAAGGGCTCTTCTTTGGTTTCTTTTTTTTATTTAGGAATCTGTGCATTCCACAAGAGGCCCTTGTCTTTGATTGAGTTTTGAGTCATCTGCTTGATTTGCCGGAGCCACCGAATGCGCCTTTGTGGGCATATATAAAAAAAAATCTCACAGTGTGATAGTCAAAATGAGCATCTCCATTCTCTCCGGGAAGTCTTTGTCTTCGTGGCTTTTCATCCCGCCACCCTGGAGAAATTCAATTACTTTCGAGCCAAATAAGATGCGAAACTACACGAGAGTGAGGTTAACATTATACCATCGAGGTAAATTACCTTTAGTAAAGGGAGGTACAGAGAAGAGAGAGAGAGTAGAAAAAAAGGGAAGAAAATCGACACAATAGACACATATAGAGAGATGTGTGGTATTAGGATGTCGAAGAATTGCTTACAATGCATCCTCCTTTGCAAAAAAAGAGCCACAACGTCTTTGCTAAAGGAGACGACCAGAGAAGATACAAACAAAGCATAGCAATAAAGGAAATACCTGAACCTATAATTTGAATGCAAATAAAATAAAAGAAGGCGCTCCAGAAGAGTGTAGGTTGAATTTCTTCAACACACAACACTCCGGATTCGCTGGGGTTATAAAAGAAACACACAGACTTAAACCAGTTCATGTACGAAGAATTTCAAGCCGAAGTAAAAGAAGAACAAGATGAGATGAGCAAAAAGGCCAAGAAGGAGGGAATAAAATGGGAAGAACACACAAAAAGTAAATTTTGAAAATGATGCTCCATCGTCAAGTTCTGTAAAGTCAGTGAGATCGGAACCTCTTCTCATGGCGTGGTATACATGTACGTTGAGTGAAGATGGTATGAGAACATTGCTGGTTCTAGAGGAGGCTCACTAAGCAAATATTAGTGTGATTTATTGAGAATACAGGGAAACATTTATGTTGCAATTTTCGTCAATTTAGTATTCTTTAATCCAAATATGTGCCGTGTATTTATGTTAAATAAAAACGCAAATATTTTTTTTAATGAAAAAAAATGTTTTTAGCTATATTTTAGTGCGTTGGGGGGCATTCATGAACACAGAAACATCTGGGTTAACCTAGGAATTTCAAGTGAATTATATGAAACACATTGGTATTTCTCTCTCAATAAAAAGAGTTCATCAACAAACCTTTTATGTGGTACAAGAAATGCCATATAAAATCATGAGCTTTAATTTTTTTTCTCTTCAAAACGACTTGAGGCTAACTTCTATGAACTACATAAAATCGTTTCAATTAAATTAATTATTTAGTCATTTTATGTGAAAAGTGTCTTATTGCCTTTAGAACTCTCAGAATACTTATGTTGATTAATGCTCTATATGGGCAATTTTATTTGCAGATTTTTGTAAAAAAAAATAGAAATAGCTCTTTATCCTATAAAGTCTGTAGTGTCCACAAGGTATGAGTTAACAACCCCTCGAAGGCTGATCCACAGAGAGGTTTGGTGGAGCAAATTTTTCTACCTTTCTTGGAGAAACATTCTTTTAACATACACACGTAGGTCCTATTAGCCACACAAAAGGGACCTCAGAGCATCCATTGTTGCCATCGACTGTTGTCTGTGCATTTTTATTCATTGACCTTTTTTATTGCGATTATTTGTCTCTTGTTCGTAATGTTATATAACGATGGGGCATAAGAAAAAAAGAAGAATATTGTACGTGGGCACCCAGACAACAGGAGATCTCTCGTGCACTTCATTCGTGTTTTTATGTAGCCTATGTAGCAGAAACGATGCTAAAAAAGACGAATCCAGGCATAAAACATTGTGAAATGTCTACAAATCCACAACAATTCACCCAGAGATTGCACTGTTGTCTTCTTTTGGATATGGTCCCCATATTTTCTCATTTCTCAGAATCCCAATATAGCTCTGTTCGTGCGTGAAGAGTATATATTTTTATTGTTCAATTAAATAATTACTATGTATAACGTTTGAGCCATCACAATGGCTTTGCATTTTTCATTCACGGTGAACGTTTTTTTTTGTGCCAGTAGGTACCAACCAACAAGGACGCAAACAATATTGTCCACACTCCTTGAGAAAATGGTTTAACGTGCGCATAAAGAAGTCCTCTTAAAGTGGGATGGAGTCGCCCATTATATAAGAAGCGCAATATTGAAGAGAAGATGAAAATGAAAGAGGGTGTGGAGAAATGAAAAATTTCATGCGAGAGAAGTGGAAGGAATTGAATGAATTTTCCAAATGAATGACACCTCCAAGGACTTATTTGAAGTGCTTAGTGTCAGGTATACTTTCTTTTCTTCAGCAAAACTGTCATTCCTACATTAGGCACACCCGGAGGATCGCAAAGGGGAGGCTCCCGGTGCAGAAAAGTAAAAAAAACTGCCAAAGTACATAATATCCCAGGGATTTCACAATGTAAAGAAATATGTGTCAAGATGTGCTACCATCTAACATTGTTACCTGGGATTGAAAATCTCCCCTGCCATTCTTGCACGGAACATCTGAGGAATAACAATGTAGCCGAAGGGACACGTAGAATTTCCTTACATGGTCTTCTTAGGATTTGGGGATGGGGAATTTAAATAATTTATGCACACATTCCCAATACAAATGCCCCGGTGATCGAAAGAGCAAGACGCTTCGTTTTTTTTTGCTTTCCACCCCATTTATAGAGAAGAATTTCCACAAAGGAAAGCAGGACGAGTTGTGATTCAAAGATAGAGCTTTGGATTCAATTTTTTATTCATCAGAGAAATTATTTTCTTCCATCGTACTGAACTAATCTGAGAATTTGGATCTGTGAGTGAGTTTGCAATGGAATTTCGCATTACTTGCAGTATCATCGTCCATGAATATCTCTCTCAACAATCAGTTAGCTGAATAGAAGAAGTTACCATGTAATGCAAGTTAAAGTCAATAACACCGAAAAGGTGTACACCACCATCTCAACCAAGTAACAGAATAAAATATAAATGTATACTTGTATGTTTTATCTGAATTTTCCATTTTGGGAGCTTTTAGTAAGATTTCGACAAAAAAGTAAATTTTGAGTAAAAAGTACAATTTTCATTACATTTAGACAGAATTTTCCCTGATTTTTTTTAGGTTTAAATATAAAATATTTATATGAAGTGTAGGTACACTTTTTGCAAGAAATTATCTCCCTTGGAAAAAATTCAATTAGAACATTTCTTCGAGTGAATTTATATGAAATCAGAAACCGTGAATTTTTATGTGTGTGAAGAAAAGAGTTCCACCCAAATTCGTGAGTTATAGACAATTCTAATCTGATATTTAGTGACGCATTTAAGTGGTCATTACATCTAATTCAATTTCCAAGTAAAATATACAATAATTTACTACCTCGTTCTTGTCTTAATGGATGTGAAATTACTGAGGTGGAATTATAAAATTAAAAGAAGAAAAGAATTTTTCAAGACGATGTCGAGAACTATATCGCATTTTGTGGCATTCCTAATGTCCTATTGTGTTGTCAATCGGGCCTTTTATTATTGCTACTGGAACATATAAATATTTTGACCGGCCCCGAATATTCTGGAGTGATGGGAAAATGGGAACAATTTGAATTTAAAATTCGTTGTTTTTTTTGTGGAATTGTTAATTCGCTCTTTCACGTCATTTCAGCAGTTGAAAATTTACGATCACGGCTCGTGATGGAGTACTGACAATGGGTGATGTGTCTTAAAATTCTTGTATACGAACTATGTACATTTTGTATGTAAAATATTGCTATGTATGTATGTATGTAGATATACACAAAATGCAGTGTTGCGAATGGTGCCGGAGATATGGCGGCAAAACTCTTCCGTTGATCAACTGGAAATGCTATTTGTGGCTTGAGCAACAATTAGAGTTTTCCCCGCAAGATGAGCTATATGAAGCGACGAAATTCAAGCTAATTAACTCATTCATTCGCCAGTTGACACAGAGAATGAAAAATTACCTTTCAATGTCTCAAGGCGTATTTCATTTCAGTATACGCGCGCTCACATTGGGAGAAGATCTATGGGTATGCTTCCTCGCCACAACAATTCCCAATGTTGTACTGCTCGTGGCAACATGAGAAGATGCTGTCTATGGTGATATACAAAATCTGGCATGTAAATTTTTTTTGTGTGTGTGACAGGCCACCGATTTTTGCTCTATGGCATTCCCACCCAACATTGGCCCCGAAGCTCGCCACAATGTTGGAATATCAGCACAAAGTAGGGCTTTTGTGTTATGTAGCCCCAGCATTTGTGCACAAAAAAACGCCACCATTTATCATCGCCCGTAGACACCCATCAACAGTCATTTATCATTATTTGTTCAGTGATTTGCAAAATTTAATCAGTGGAGATTGTAATCGGATCGGAGTATTAGTTAGTTTGCAACTAAAAACCACCATGTACCAAACCCAATCCACCCGGGGATTCGCATGAATATGCATTTGCCATGTTGCACTCTTTTCGCAACCTCCACGATGGCTCTTTTGGCTCCCTCGGGTACACATAAAAAAATCCACCACCTCTGTGAAAATAAATATTTTATATGGATGCCTAAGCCGGAAATCCTCTTGTAACTGACTTAACAATGTATAGCCAGATTGATTAAAATTCGGTGGACAAACTCACTTTATGATGCGAATGGGGAAAAATGATGATTTATTGGATCTTCCTGAGGACACATTTCTTTGTTGTTGAAACAAAATCCTCTTCAAGATTCTCAGAAAGATTTTTATTGATGAGTTAATAAAGAAGTTTTCTATTTTTCAACAGAAGGGTATTTTGTAGTTAAAACTTGTTGGAAGATTAAGTTGTATTTATTAAATTGTAAGAAAGTAAATAACATAATAAATATAATTTATTAAAATAGATCTCAAAAAAATCCCGCATTCAATTCAATTAATGTAATGAGCCAGAAAAGAACGTTATGGGATGAAAAAATGGCAAAAATTCAGAAAATTCCCTTTTCTTGGCTCATGTCTCCACCGTATAATCGTGAATCACGACAATAAATGTCAGCAATTGTTTTTGAAAATATCGCAGTAAAAATATTTGTAATAATTCATCCTTGTCGTCGGTGGGATGTGTGTGTGAAAAAAATCCTCTGTAATTATTCCAAATTTTGATGATTTATTTATAACACATGGGCGAGGGAAATCCTCGGTTGTCTGCTACCCAAATGCGTCTCTAATGCCACTCTTGAGGAGGGACCAGAAAAAATTCCCGGAGATGTGTCTCTGTAAACGATTATATTTTTCCAAGATTCAGAGGGTTATAATTTATCAACACCGCGAGAGATACGAATCGGAAGATCTCATTTTTTTTCTCCGTGAGCCACACACATTTCCCCCCGTGTGATGGAAGGTTAATTTCATTGTTGGGTGCAGAGAGAGGTTCCTGCGCTGTTTTTTTTAGAGTCTTCTCAACATTTCTTTCCCTCGACGAGAGACAGGAGGGGGATTTTAATTGAAAAATAGGCATTCCTCATTTCGATTTTTCAACAATAAACGCTCTCCTTTTATCCCCTGTACTGCTGCTGAAGAAGAAAGATCTCAGCATGTTGCTGCAGCAGGAACATGGCTCAAAAGCAAAATAAGAGCTCAATTTTCAGAGTTATACGCTTTTTTGTTTGACCATCGATGAAACGTATATGTATGGGGTGCTGTGCCCTACCATAAGGGTTCCTTTTTGCCTGTGTTCTCGTTTTTTACTCTCTTTCTCCTGGCATACCTTCGCCCATATCGATTCACCTTCCATTCTTCAGAAAAGTCCCGTGTTCTTGACTTTAATGCCATATGGTGTTCGAAACAGCTTGGCTTGCAGCGAAAAAAAAACATTCCTCCAAATTATCTCCTCAGGTAGATCATTTTGTTAGATCAGACATTTTTTTTTCTTCTAATTACCTCTCTTCTTCTCGACAGCAAATAGGTATAAGAATTTTAACCTGTGTGACCCCCTTATGAGCCATATATATTGAGGGTTTCCCGAGAATCTGCAACAGTTGGCAGATATGAAATATTTAGGTGAGGTTCTCGCCCTCCAATGGGTACCCCTAAAATTTGCCCGGATGCAATTAACTTTTGCCGAAAACTTGCACCAATTTACCATCTCACTTTCGTAATCAACCTCCAAAACGTCCAATTTTCTGGGCAGCTATCGCTCTTTTTTCCCCTGTTTCACAGACTTTTCTCGAGTATCATAATCATACATAAAAGTTAATTTTGTTGCTTCTCCCCCCATCATGTTGATCCCCATCATAATTGCAAAAGGGCTCGTCTGTTGCAATCAATAATTGCTAATTAGTCCCTGAAATGGAGCTGTTTTACACACGAACAACTCTTAGTACAAATTTCCCTCTACTGAGCTCTGTAGCATTTCCCAGTTAATAATATTTCAGTCGGAGTTTATAAATAATTTACTTATAGTAATTATGTTCCTTTCTACCAGATATGAGCAAATAATTAAGTATTTTATGCTTTTTTCAGAGATATTAAAAATCACAACGAACAGAAATTATTTGAAACAACAAAGCTTTATCTATTTTTAAAGAAATTTAATTATTTTTCTTTAAAAACCGAATGATAATAATAATTATAAGAAAATTATTGAAATATTCAAAATTCTGAAAAAAATGTATTGATTTACATACATTGACCCAATAGATAAGAAATTGTGGAAGAAATATGTTTTTTTTCAAAATCATCTTCCAAACTTAAAATCATTTCGAAAACTATGTTCTGTAGTTAATTATATTACATTTGCAAAAAAAATTACACAGAACTGCAAAAAGCCTCGTTTGAGTAATTTATTGCAACCCTCTCGAGCATTTGGAAACCTCAAAAAGCCTCCCCCATTTTATCCACAGAAAGCGATTTCGGGAAAAGAATGCAGAGCGAATGAGAATTCCGTGTTGAGAAGGGGTTGTGGCATTTGTAGCAATTCAGCACATCATAAATCAATGCAGTCGAAATGAAGTTGATGTATCTCCAGGGGAATCATTGATCTTGATGAAATAAATTGATACGCGCTTCTTCTGTACAACAGCTCTCCTCTCGCCTATGAGTTGTGATTAGTTTTTCGTGTAATGAAATTGACGAATATTGCATTTGCCTGGCATTTGCAATCCTCACCCTTGCTTATGTAGCAGCCACCCTGATGATATTGTGCCCCTCTTTTGCAGGCACATTCACTATGTCTGTTGTATATACATACATATAATTATATGCACATCTATACTACCCCATCCATGTCTAAATTTGTGCTATATTTGCATTTTCGTTGCTCTTCCCAAATACACTCCCTTTTCGAAGATCCTTTTATGCGCGAAGCCGTCGATTGAATGTATACATAATACCTGATGGAAAATATGAAGGAATTTGTGCATGTAAAATATTATATAATGTACACACAAAGGGTTTAATGCAAAAAAAAAGCATTTTTTCAGTTATTTGAGATGCTCAAAAAAGAGTGAACTGCGTATATATGGATACGAGGGAGGATTACTGAGCCTCCCCCGATATATTCCTGACGATACGGGCGGATGTGAAATGGTATATCAGCTCACACCATCATTCCTTGAACACCTGACGCGTTTCCTGATTGGTTCCATCGGATGGAACTGTGCGAATGCAATTAATACACGTTTCTGCAAACACCGTTTATAATCCAATATCCACAATTTTGCACACCGTCGCCACATCCCCATGCGATTCTACACTCTCCCTGCCATCTCATCCCGTCCACTGAACATGCTCGTAAATACACTCACAGACGAACAATTAATCCTTCACTTTTATACCCTTCCGCAGAATGAAGCCTCGATGGGAAACTGTGTATTGTCATCAAGCTACAACGCAGAGGGGTTGGTGGTGTGTTTCGGGTATATACTCTGTAATCAAATTTTTCATCCCATCCACACCAACCGGCAGGGAAAGGCTCTACTTTCTCTCTCACTACCAAACTAATGCAACAACGAAGATATCCTCCTGCATTTGGGTAATATTTACATACTGTAGTGAGTAAATATAAATACAATATGATTAAATTCATCTTGAACGCTACGCAACGTCGTTGAATCTCCCCCCGCGCTTCATGTCGATGAAAAGTGATACAGACGCCATGATGGGAAAATACTCGGAGAAAATAAGTTATTTCAAGGATGTTGTAGTCTTGATAGACTAGGGCGTTTAACTTTCCCTAATGTTCTATTACCTTTTGTGAATATTAAAATATATCTAAAGAAGATTTTACATCATTCCCACCGCTATATTTTTATTAAATGATATTTTTAATAAAAAAAATGCATCCATTTCAACAAGAAGAGCTTCGTCTCAAGTTTTAATGCTTTCAATGGGACTGATGAAGTCTCCAAAACATTAAAGTACCGCCCGTAAACTATGCACAACATTGTTTGCACAACTGTAATGGTATAAGTGCTGAATATTACTGGACTTGCATTTCGTGTTTCCGGAAACTTAAACTTGAATATATATTCAAGTTATGAAGCATTTATACGTATTGTGCAAAATTTGCGACAACTTTTGGGAAATAGGTCAAGCATCTCGTGCAATTGAAACTCATACGCAATAGTTGCTCACAAGTTGGAAAGTCCATACATCAACAATTTGGATAATAGTAGAAGAAAGCGATTAAGGAATATCCAGGGCATACCAGATACAATTTTCTCTGAGTATATTTTGGGTGTAGGATAGATGATGTTGTTTGCCCCTAGCTGGCGGAGAGTCCCTTGGGGGCATAAAATCGAATTTTGAGTATAAAGTGGATTAAATGGAAATTATGAAATTAGAGTCCGTGTTGCTTTAGAATTTGCACATTTTGCATCATACCCACCTACCTACACCCCATCCGAAAAGCCTATCAATCGTATTTGCCTCCATCCACTCCTCCAAATGATGGGTGTGGTATGTGTATTCTAAAATATTGCTGTGGACGGTATATCGGAAACTTCTCGGAGTATACCTCATCACGCTCCAGTCACTTTTATACTCGATGCATATGGAGATTCACCACCCTTTACCCTTTTTGCTCAGAGCCCTCCGGTGTGTTTGCGTAACATTCGCCTCCTGCAGTATGTGAACAATGGTACAGGGATGCATATTACATGGAACCCGATGAAACCTTCATCTGTAATCGCGCTATATGGTGTTATGCTATGTATACACCACACAATATGGGATATAGACGGTGATGTATAAACGTATATAGTAAAGGTGAATTCGCCATACTCGTGGAGCTTATCTTTCCGGCTATGTATTATGAGATAGAGGCATAGATTTGCAAAAGGCACCCAATATCGCTTAAAACAATCTTTTCTGGTAACACAGGTCTTGCCAGCGCAACTAAAGTCACCCACCATTTGATACCATTACGTATAGTATTTCCCTAATTTAACAATAAATAGAGAGCCACATGGGATGTGGTAGTGTCTCCGAAATGCTTCAATGAGTCCAGTCCTGGGTGCCATCGTACCACGAGCCGTTCCGTGAAATAATGACGATAATCAAAAACTGCGATATACTTGAACAAAAAGGTACGAGTTTAATATATAATGTAACAAACTAAAATTGAGCCAAAAGTGTAAACCTCCCCCACCATTTTAGCCATGGTAGACAGAAGTTAGAGCCCATGGTCATTACTAGATCCAAACTCATCCAACCCCCATGCTTTTTTTGGCACTGAGTTTAGCTGGGGTTTCCAAGTGTAAATGCTTTGTTTATGGATTCCGTAATGAGGGGAAATATAAAATGTTGTGAAGGGTTCTTTCTGGGCGATACCCAAAAAAATTTCCATAGATAAGTGGAGTGTTCATTGAATGATGAAAGGAAGACCAAGAGTGGAAAAGCTCTTTCACGCTCGTATATTCAGTTTCACGCTAAAGGAGCCCATGCGCTTGATATGGGCGAAGTACCTAATTGAAGGAAACGCAGAAAACAATTTTAACCCACCCAGTCTTGTAGGGAATCAAAAAAGGATAAAGAATCGCCAAAAATATTCACCATTTTCCACTGGGGTCACAACGAAAAAAGGCAATAAAGTTTTGTAAAAATTCAAAAAAAATTGACCGCCATTCGCCATTTTGTCTCTTTCAATGCATCAAGCAGATGTTTCAATGCTTCGTCATGAGCTTGTCGATGGGAGTTTGACATTTCATTCATTTTTTTTTGGGAGAAAATAAAAAAAATGCGTATTTTTTAGTTTAATTATCGTGGTAAATGTGTTTTACGTGTTGTTCAAGAGTGATTTTTATATCTGAATACCTGGGATGAATTCCCGCACAGTTTGTGACCGTCTCAGCGAGCACATCTCTCGTTACAAAACAAAGCAATCCAAAAACAATGGTCGTGGATCGTCTTGAAGATGACTTTTTCACGAATTGAGAGATCCTCTGCGCTGGAATCCTTTGCGTTTCACACCACCACGACGGACAAGACGATGGATTGCTTGGTTTTGTGATTCCCTAGATGTTGTCATGCAAAACCTTACGATGTTTATTGGCACCACCTTTCCCAAGACCTTTTCCACGACCAATGATGTGCTCGCTGAGACGGTCACAAACTGTGCGGGAATTCATCCTTCAGGTATTCAAATATAAAAATCACTCTTGAACAACACGTAAAACACATTTACCACGATAATTAAACTAAAAAATACGCAATTTTTTTATTTTCTCCCAAAAAAAAATGAAATGTCAAACTGTCATCGACAAGCTCATATTGACGAAGCATTGAAACATATGCTTCATGCATTGAAATGAACAAAATGGCGAATGGCGGCCAATTTTTTTGAATTTTCACAAAACTTTATTGTCTCTTTTCGTTGTGACCCCAGTGGAAAATGATGAATATTTTCGGCGATTCTTTATCCTTTTTTGATTCCCTACAAGACTGGGTGGGTTAAAATTGTTTTCTGCGTTTCCTTCAATTAGGTACTTCGCCCATATCAAGCGCATGGGCTCCTTTCCCTACAGAGTTTTTCACGCCTTTATTCACCAAAATCCTTTTTTTTTATTTTGCTTTTTCTTCCATGTATATTTATCTGAAAATTTGCACTCTTACCCCTTCTCAGATTGTGTGAGAAGAGAAATTGAAAATCAAATTTGTGTTAATAAAACTTTATGAATTTATGTTCTCTCGCTTTTTTTTAATTTAATAAAAGAGAAATTAATATTTAATGTTCAAAAAATGTGAGAAAAAAATGAAAATTGTGCTGAATGTTTTTCTTATGATTTCCGATTTTAAAATTAAATTTATCGTCGATTCACTTATAAAACCCATATATGTACATATATAGTTTTACACCAGACATTAAAAATGTTTTTATGTTCAGGAAGTTTACCTAAATGTATGTATATCGCTTGGCCCATTCATTATGAACCTAAGTCGACTTAGGCTTATAATGCTTTTTTGTGTATTTCAGTGCTCCAACTATCCCTCTATCACCCCATAAAATATTACGCAAATATTTAATGTCCCTATGGAGTTATAAGGATTTTACTGAAAGGAGTCGAAAAATTTTTATAAATCTCCGGGCATTAAAAACCTCAAATGTTCGGCTCGGCACCGGAGATTTTCATGCGAGAAAAGAATAGCGCGCAAGATTGTTCGCAGCGGTTTTTTCTTTCTCGCTGCCTGTAAGGCACCCTATCCGGGCGCGCATGCTTATGTGTGTGTGTGTTTCTCCACCCCGTGAGCGTGGTGGTAGGCAGGCTTAATAAAAAGTTTGCTTGCTTGCTGGCAACGCTGGTTTGGGAGACGTGTAGCGTAGCCGTTTTCGTATATTATGGTCGGCGGGGTCGCGGTATCAAATCTTACCAATGTCAATGATTTCTTTTTTTTTCCACTACATTTTTTTTTATTTTCCCAATCATTTTAAATGAATCTTTTGATGTTAAACTAACCTTTTCGTGGACAATTAGGGGGGGGGGACTGGGGCAAAAATTTTTGTTTTTCGCCGGAATTGTGGTCACTCCTCATTGGTAATGATGGAGTGACCTTCGGATTGGGGATCTCATCCCAGTAATATCAAATTCTGAAAAAATAGGGGCTGTTGGGGCAAATTGGTGGGTTTTTCGCCGGATTTGTGGTCACTCCTCATTGGTAATGATGGAGTGACCTCCGGGTTAGGGATCTCATCCCAGGAATATAAAATTCTGGAAAAATAGGGGCTGTTGGGGCAAATTGGTGGGTTTTTCGCCGGAATTGTGGTCACTCCTCATTGGTAATGATGGAGTGACCTCCGGATTGGGGATCTCATCCCAGTAATATCAAATTCTGGAAAAATAGGGGCTGTTGGGGCAAATTGGTGGGTTCTTCGCCGGATTTGTGGTCACTCTTCATTGGTAATGATGGAGTGACCTCCGGATTGGGGATCTCATCCCAGTAATATCAAATTCTGGACAATTAGGGGCTGTTGGGGCAAATTGGTGGGTTTTTCGCCGGATTTGTGGTCACTCCTCATTGGTAATGATGGAGTGACCTTCGGATTAGGGATCTCATCCCAGGAATATAAAATTCTGGAAAAATAGGGGCTGTTGGGGCAAATTGGTGGGTTTTTCGCCGGAATTGTGGTCACTCCTCATTGGTAATGATGGAGTGACCTCCGGATTGGGGATCTCATCCCAGTAATATCAAATTCTGGAAAAATAGGGGCTGTTGGGGCAAATTGGTGGGTTCTTCGCCGGATTTGTGGTCACTCTTCATTGGTAATGATGGAGTGACCTCCGGATTGGGGATCTCATCCCAGGAATATCAACTCCTGGACAATTAGGGGAGGCTGGGGCAAATTGGTGGGTTTTTCGCCGGATTTGTGGTCACTCCTCATTGGTAATGATGGAGTGACCTCCGAATTGGGGATCTCATCCTAGAAATATAAAATTCTGGAAAAATAGGGGCTGTTGGGGCAAATTGGTGGGTTTTTCGCCGGAATTGTGGTCACTCCTCATTGGTAATGATGGAGTGACCTTCGGATTAGGGATCTCATCCCAGGAATATAAAATTCTGGAAAAATAGGGGCTGTTGGGGCAAATTGGTGGGTTTTTCGCCGGAATTGTGGTCACTCCTCATTGGTAATGATGGAGTGACCTCCGGATTGGGGATCTCATCCCAGTAATATAAAATTCTGGAAAAATAGGGGCTGTTGGGGCAAATTGGTGGGTTTTTCGCCGGAATTGTGGTCACTCCTCATTGGTAATGATGGAGTGACCTCCGGATTGGGGATCTCATCCCAGTAGTATCAAATTCTGGAAAAATAGGGGCTGTTGGGGCAAATTGGTGGGTTTTTCGCCGGATTTGTGGTCACTCCTCATTGGTAATGATGGAGTGACCTTCGGATTAGGGATCTCATCCCAGGAATATAAAATTCTGGAAAAATAGGGGCTGTTGGGGCAAATTGGTGGGTTTTTCGCCGGAATTGTGGTCACTCCTCATTGGTAATGATGGAGTGACCTCCGGATTGGGGATCTCATCCCAGGATTATCAAATTCTGGAAAAATAGGGGCTGTTGGGGCAAATTGGTGGGTTCTTCGCCGGATTTGTGGTCACTCTTCATTGGTAATGATGGAGTGACCTCCGGATTGGGGATCTCATCCCAGAAATATAAAATTCTGGACAATTAGGGGGGGCTGGGGCAAAAATTTTTGTTTTTTCGCCGGAATTGTGGTCACTCCTCATTGGTAATGATGGAGTGACCTCCGGATTGGGGATCTCATCCCAGTAATATCAAATTCTGGAAAAATAGGGGCTGTTGGGGCAAATTGGTGGGTTTTTCGCCGGATTTGTGGTCACTCCTCATTGGTAATGATGGAGTGACCTCCGGGTTAGGGATCTCATCCCAGGAATATAAAATTCTGGAAAAATAGGGGCTGTTGGGGCAAATTGGTGGGTTTTTCGCCGGAATTGTGGTCACTCCTCATTGGTAATGATGGAGTGACCTCCGGATTGGGGATCTCATCCCAGGAATATCAACTCCTGGACAATTAGGGGAGGCTGGGGCAAATTGGTGGGTTTTTCGCCGGATTTGTGGTCACTCCTCATTGGTAATGATGGAGTGACCTCCGAATTGGGGATCTCATCCTAGAAATATAAAATTCTGGACAATTAGGGGAGGCTGGGGCAAATTGGTGGGTTTTTCGCCAGATTTGTGGTCACTCCTCATTGGTAATGATGGAGTGACCTCCGGGTTCGGGATCTCATCCCAGGAATATAAAATTCTGGAAAAATAGGGGATGTTGGGGCAAATTGTAGGGTTTTGCACCGAAATTGTGGTCACTTTTTATTTACAATGATGAAGTGACTAAAATATTTTAAAAAAAATTATTTTCAATAAAAAAGAATATTTACAAGCAGCTTCCGCAGAAAGTCAAACTGCCTATTTATAACTTCTCTTAATTTAAAAAAAATATATATTGTAAAGCCCGTAGAGCCTTCGGTAATAACTATACTACATTTTAATAGAAAAATATTCTCAAGCCTGAATAAAAATAATTTTTAATCAAAGAAGGATTTAAAGAATGAAATCTACTTTTTTGGTCAACAAATTCACTAATTATTCCTAAAGAGTTATTTTCTTTTAAATTTTATCAAAGTGCCTTAAAAATTTTAAGAAGAAAAAAGTAGTTTTATCTGTAATACGGAACTAAAGAAAGAAATTCCCTTTTTTCTCAAAAAATTCACTAATTATTCTTAAAGAGATCCTTCCCTTTTAATTTTTATCAAAATAGGTATCTGAAAAGTCTTTAGAAGAACGAAACCATTTTAATTTTAATAGGAAAATAAAGAAAAATTAGAAGAACAAAATGATTCTTTATAAAAGAAGGGATTAAAGAAAGAAATGCCTTCTCTTCTTAGAAAATTCACCATTTTTTTTAGATCCAAAATTTTTTTGAATCATTTTGTTCTTGTAAAAAAATTGGGGTATTTAAAAAAAATGAAAAAAAAGAACTATTTAAGAATAATTACTGAATTTGTTAAGAAAAAGGCATTTCTTTCTTTAATAAAGAATCATTTTGTTCTTTTAAAGAATTTTCGGGAATCTTGAAGGAAAAAGGAAAGAACTCCTCAAGAATAATTAGTGAATTTATTGAAAAGGGCCTTTCTTTCTTTAATTCCTTCTTTAATTAGGAATCATTTTGTTCTTTTAAAGAATTTTCGGGAATCCTGAAGGAAAGAACTCTTCAAGAATAATTAGTGAATTTATTTAGAAGAAAAGGCCTTTCTTTTTTTAATTCCTTCTTTAATTAAGAATCATTTTGTTGTTTTAAAGAATTTTCGGGAATCCTGAAGGAAGAAGGAAAGAACCCTTTAAGAATAATTAGTGAATTTATTTAGAAGAAAAGGCCTTTCTTTTTTTAATTCCTTCTTTAATAAAGAATCATTTTGTTCTTTTAAAGAATTATCGGGAATCTTGAAGGAAAGAACCCTTTAAGAATAATTAGTGAATTTATTTAGAAGAAAGGGCCTTTCTTTTTTTTAATTCTTTTTTTAATTAAGAATCATTTTGTTCTTTTAAAGACTTTTCGGGAATCCTGAAGGAAAGAACCCTTTAAGAATAATTAGTGAATTTATTTAGAAGAAAGGGCGTTTCTTTTTTGAATTCCTTCTTTAATAAAGAATCATTTTGTTCTTTAAAGGACTTTACGGGAACCTTGAAGGAGAAAGCAAAGAACCCTTAAAGAATAATTAGTGAAATTATTTAGAATAAAAGGCCTTTCTTTTTTTAATTCCTTCCTTAATTAAGAATCATTTTGTTCTTTTAAAGAATTTTTGGAAATCTTGTAAAACAGAACTCTTTAAGAATAATTAGTGAATTTATTTAGAAGAAAGGGCTTTTCTTTTTTTAATTCCTTCTTTAATAAAGAATCATTTTGTTCTTTAAAAGAACTTTTGGGAATCTTGAAGGAGAAAGGAAAGAACCCTTTAAGAATAATTAGTGAATTTATTTAGAAGAAAAGGAATTTCTTTTTTAATTCCTTCTTTAATAAAGAATCATTTTGTTCTTTTAAAGAATTTTCGGGAATCTTGAAGGAAAGAACCCTTTAAGAATAATTAGTGAATTTATTTAGAAGAAAGGGCCTTTCTTTTCTTAATTTCTTCTTTAATTAGGAATCATTTTGTTCTTTTAAAGAATTTTCGGGAATCCTGAAGGAAAGAACCCTTTAAGAATAATTAGTGAATTTATTTAGAAGAAAGGGCGTTTCTTTTTTGAATTCCTTCTTTAATAAAGAATCATTTTGTTCTTTAAAGGACTTTACGGGAACCTTGAAGGAGAAAGCAAAGAACCCTTAAAGAATAATTAGTGAATTTATTTAGAAGAAAGGGCCTTTCTTTTTAGCTGTGATTCTTTCTTAAAAGAAGCACAGCTTCTGTGTACACTCTAAAATGCAAAGTCGTCAGATCGGGCTCAAACTGTGGGATGAGCACGAATTAGGGTCCCCACATTCCAAAAAACGTATGCGCCAAAAATTGGTCCGGCCGGCCGGCCGTCCGGCCGTCCGGCCGGAATATAACGCAATATTGCAAGAGAACGGTAATAGATAGAAACTTGCGGTCAACGGCAAAGTTCATATATCAGGTGGAAGACATCCGATTATGAAGTCAAATCCAACCCCCCACCCCCCCGTCCGCCATTTTGAATAACCTCAAAATTTTGTTTTCGCTATATCTCAGTCACTATTATAGCTAGAGGTCTGAAATTTTGATATGTTGTAGGGGCCATCAAGACCTTTACAACGATACCTCATTTTCGAAAATCGGTCAAGCCGTTTAGCCAATATGGCCGCCACAATTTTTCATCGAAAATCGGCCATAACTCGAGAACGGCTTGACCGATTTTGATCAAATCGGGCTCAAATGAAAGATATTAATGAGCCCTACAACTGCTCGGAACATTGCAAGTTCAAGAAATGACCGCAAGTGGTGCTAAAATCGAAAACAAAATTTTCGATGAGTTTTCGATGAATATCTCGAGCACCGCTTTATAGAATTGCTTCAAATTTTGATATGTTATAGTTGACTATAGTATCTATCACCATGCCAAAAATGAAGAAAATCTATGTAGCCGTTCCGGAGATATCGCGTTTTAAAGTTAACATGTCATATCTTGAGTTGCATAAGTCCAACGCCCCGCGAAGCGGGGCGTTTTATATACACATATAAAATAAAATAAAATATATATATAAATGCATAGATATATACATTATATATATACATATAAAAATGCAAAGATAAATATATATAAACTGCAAAGATAAAAATTAAATATAGCATGGATGGAACAGTATAAAGCGAAAGAACGGTAAGTAAAACTTACGGGCTGTGATTCTTTCTTTGTCAGTGAAATGTGAAATTGACGGAAAATTGAGGATGGGCAAATTTTGAGGAAGGCTTTCTCGCGTACCGAATCACAGCCAACGCCCACGATTAAGGCTTCTCACAAATTATCTGCGCGTTGGCTGTGATTCGGTGCGCGAGAAAGCCTTCCTCAAAATTTGCCCATCCTCAATTTTCCGTCAATTTCACATTTCACTGACAAAGAAAGAATCACAGCCCGTAAGTTTTACTTACCGTTCTTTCGCTTTATACTGTTCCATCCATGCTATATTTATTTTAATTCATTCTTTAATTAAGAATCATTTTATTCTTTTAAAGAATTTTCGGGAATTTAAAGAAAAAAAGAAAGAACTCTTCAAGAATAACTAGTGAATTTATTTAGAAGAAAAGCTATTTCTTCCTTTAATTCCTTCTTTAATAAAAAATCATTTTGTTCTTTGAAAGAATTTCTGGGAATTTAAAGGAAAAAGGAAAGAAGTCTTTAAGAACAATTAGTGAATTTATTGAGAAGAAAGGGCATTTCTTCCTTTAATTCCTTCTTTAATAAAAAATCATTTTGTTCTTTGAAAGAATTTCCGGGAATTTAAAGGAAAAAGGAAAGAACTCTTCAAGAATAACTAGTGAATTTATTGAGAAGAAAAGGTATTTCTTCCTTTAATTCTTTCTTTAATTAAGAATTATTTTGTTCTTTGAAAGAATTTTCGGGAGTCTTAAAGGAAAAAGGAAAGAACTCTTTAAGAATAATGAGTGAATTTATTGAGAAGAAAAGGATTTTCTTTTTTAATTCCTTCTTTAATAAAGAATCATTTTGTTCTTTTAAAGAATTTTCGGGAATCTTGAAGGAAAGAACCCTTTAAGAATAATTAGTGAATTTATTTAGAAGAAAGGGCCTTTCTTTTCTTAATTTCTTCTTTAATTAGGAATCATTTTGTTCTTTTAAAGAATTTTCGGGAATCCTGCTT